>NW_016803198.1:303559-349972 GCF_001698545.2 Rhinopithecus bieti
TTTTTTAATAAAAAAAAAAAAAAAAAAAAAAAAAAAAGGTCATTGGAATTGACAGAGCTTGCAGTAAATCTATAAATTACTGAGTCATATTAACATCTTTATAATATTGTCTTTCAATTCATAAATGCAAGATACATTTCCATTTACTTACGGCTTTTTAAATTTTTTTCAGCCTTTTTCATAGTTTGAAGCTATAAGGTTTTTATCACCTTAATTCCTAAATATCTCATTCTTTTTTAAAAAACAGCTATATTGAGATATAATAAACAGGCAATACAATTCACATACTTGATATACATAATTCAAGTTTTTAGTATATTTGCAGGGTTTTACATTTGGCCACCATGATTCACTTTTAAAGTTTTTTTGTCTCTCAAAAAAAAAAAAAAAAAATGGGAGTCATTCCCATTTCAATTCAACCCCTCTCCCAGCCTTAGGCACCCCTTAATCTACTTTCTATCTCTATTGATTTGTCTCTCTTGGACATTTAATATAAAATCATATAAGTATTTTATACTTACTATGATATGGTAAATGAGATTATTTTCACAATTTCTTTTCAGATTGTTCATTCTATATAGTGTATTGTAATACTTTGCCAAATTATTTTCATTAGTTCTAAAATTTTGTAGAATTTTAGGATTCTCTACATATAGAATTATATAATCTCCAAACAGACATCATTTTCTGCCTTCCTTCTCAAATTGAATGCTGCTTAAATAGTTTCTTATATTTCAATTTTTTTTCCTAATTGCTTTGGTTAAAATTTCCAGAACAATGTGGATTATAAATGGCAAAAGCAGGAATCCTGGCCTTGTTTCTGATCTTAGAGAAAAGGTCTTTATCCATCAAGTAGGATGTTTGCTGTGGGTTTTTTATATATGGCTTTTATTAAGATAAAGTAGTTTTCTTGTATTTCTAGTTTGTTGAGTGTTTTTTAATAATAAAACAGTGTTGCATTTTAACAAATGCTTTTTCTGCACCAACTGAAGTCATGTTGTGATTTTCTCCCCTTTGTTCTGTTAATATGGTGATTACACAGATGGATTAATTTTTATATGTTGAACCATCCTTGCATTCGAGAATGTATACTTCTGATAGTATCATGTATAATCCTGATAACATGTTGTTGAATTTAGTTTGATAGTATTTGTTAAATATTTTTGCATTAATGTTCATAAAATGTATAGTCTGTAGTTTTATTTTCTTGTACTGCCTTTGACTGACTTTGGTTATCAGAGTAATTCTGGTCTCATAAAATGACTTTGAAATTTACCTTCTAATATTCTGAAAAAGATTGATGATTAGCATTAGTCCTTATTTAAATGTTTGGTAGAATTCACTAGTGAAGTCATTAGGTTTAGGGTTTTTGTGTGTGTGTGGAGATTTTTGATTATTGATTTAATCTCCTTACTGGTTATAGATTTATTTAGATTTTCTATCTCTTCATAATTTACTGATGGTCGGTTTTATAAATCTAGAATATTTTAAATTTCACCTAGGTTATCCATTTTGGGGACATACAATTTTTTATAGTACCCTAATAATCAATTTTTTCTTAGAATTAGTAGAGTAGTATGTTCCCACTTTCATTTCTGATTTTAGTAATTTGAATCTTCTTTTCTTAGTTCATCTAGCTAAATATTTGTAAATTTTGACTTTTAAAAAAGCTTTTGATTTTATTGATTTTCTTTATTGTTTTCTAGCATCTATTTCATTTATGTCTGCTCTAATACTTATTATATCCTTTCCAATGCAAGCATGGATTTAGTATGTTCTTCTTTTTCTGGTTTCTTAAATTGTAAAAATTAGGTTAAGTAAAATCAAGATCTTTCTTTTTTATAATATAAGTATTTATAGCTATAAATTCACCACTAGCAGTGCTTTTGTATGTGTCATATGCTTTTGTATGTTATGTTTTCATTTTCTTCCATCTCAAGTATATTCCACTTTCTCTTTTGCTTTCTTATTGATCCATTGGATGTCTAAGAGTGTGTTGTTTAATCTCCATAAATTTGTACATTTTCCACTTTACTTTTGTTATTGATTTTTTAACTTCATCCTGTTGTGGTTGAAAACAATATTTTATATAATTTCTGTCTTATTAAATCTATTGTGACTTGACTTTTGGATTAACATATGGTCTATCCTGGGAAATTTCCCAAATGCACTTGAGAAAAATATGTACAGAAGCCCACTCCTTTGTGAGAAAATACTTCCCAAGACCTCCAGTGGATATCTGAAACTGTACACAGATAGTACCAAACCCTTTATACTTGATAGGGTTTGGCTCTGTGTCCCCATTCAAATCTCATGTTGAACTGTAATCTCAGTGTTGGAGGAGGGGCCTGGTGGGAGGTGATTGGATCATGGGGTCAGTTTCTAATAGTTTAGCATGAGCCCCCTAGTGCTGTCTTGTGATAGAGTTCTGACAAGATCTGATTGCTGTAAAGTATGTGGCACCTTCCCCCTCCCTCTCTCTCTCTCGTCAGTCATGTGGAAACATGGCTGCTTCTGCTTCCCCTTCCACCATCATTGTAAGTTTCCTGAGACCTCTTCAAAAGTGGATGCCTGTACAGCCCTCAAAACTGAGCCAATTAAATCCCTTTCCTCTGTAAATTACCCAGTCTCAGGTATGTATTTATAACATTGTGAGAATGTAACTAATACAAAAATTTGTCCTAGAGAAGTGAAGCATTGCTATAAAGATACCTGAAAATGTGTAAGCAACTTTGGAACTGGGTAATAAGCAGAGGTTGGAACAGCTTGGAGGAATCAGAAGACAGGAAAATGAGGGAAACTTTGGAATTTCCTAGAAACTTGTTGAATGGTTGTGACCAAAATGCTAATAGTGATATGAACAGTAATGTCCAAGCTGAGGAGGTCTCAAATGGAGATCAGAAACTTACTGGGAACTAGAGTAAAAGTCACTCTTTCTGTGCTTTAGCAAAGAGACTGGCAGCATTGTGGCCCTGATCTAGAAATCCGTGAAACTTTGAGGTTGAGAGAGACAATTTAGGGTATCTGGCAGAAGAAATGTATAAGGAGCAAAGTGTTAAAGATGTGGCCTGACGGCTTCTAAGAGTGAATGCTGATATTTATGAGTAAAAAGATTATCTGAAACTGGAAGTTATATTTAAAAGGGACACAGAGGATAAGAGTTTAGAAAATTTGCAGCCTGGCCATGTGGGAGAAAAGAGGAACCCATTTTCTTTTGGAGAATTCAAGCTGGTAAAAGTAAAAAGGAGCCAAATGTTAATAGCCAAGACAATGGAAAAAAATGCCTCCAGAGCATTTCAGAGACATGCATGACAGCCTCTCCAATCAAAGGCCTGAAGGCATAGGACGGAAAAATGATTTCATGGAACAAGCCCAGGACCCCATTGCTATGTGCAGTCTGGGGACATGATGCCCTGCATCCCAGCTGTTCCAGCTTCAGCTGTGGCTAAAAGGGCCCCAGACATGTCTCAGGCTTCTGCTCCAGAGGGAGCAAGCCATTAGAAGCCTTGATGGCTTCCACATGTTGTTAAGCCTGCAGGTGCACAGAAGGCAAGAGTTGAGGCTTGTGAGCCTCCATCAGGATTTCAGAAGATGTATGGAAATGCCTGGATGATCCCAGAGATGTCTGCTGCAGGGGCAGAGCCCTCATGAAGAACCTCTGCTAGGACAGCATAGAGGGAAAATGTTGGATTGGAGCTCCCACACAGAGTCCCTCTTGGGGCACTGCCTAGTGAAGCTGTGAGAAGAGGGCCAAAATCCTCCTGACCCCAGAATGGAAGGTCCACTGACAGCTTGCATCATGCACCTTGAAAAGCTGCAAGTACTCAATGCTAGCCAGTGAAATCAGCTATGGGGGCTGTACACTGCAGAGCCAAAGGAGTGGAGTTCCTCAATGCCTTGCGAGCCCATGTTTTGCATCAGTGCAGCCTGGATGTGAGACATGGAGTCAAAGGAGAATATTTTGGAGCTTTAAAATATAATAACTGCCCTGCTGGAATTTGGACTTCTACGGGGCTTGTAGCCACTTTGTTTTGGCCAGTTTCTCCCATTTGGAACTGGAACATTTAGCCAATGCCTGTACCCTCATAATATCTTGGAAGCAACTAACTTATTCTTATTTTACAGGCTCATAGGCAGAAGGGATTTATCTTGTATCAGATGAGACTTTGGCCGTGGACTTTTATGTTAATGCTGGAATGAGTTAAGACTTTAGGGAACTGTTGGGAAGGCATGATTGATTTTGAAATGTGAGAAGGACATGAGATTTAGGAGGGGCCAGGGGTGTAATAATATACTTTGGGTCTGTGTCCTCACCCAAGTCTCATGTTGAGTTGTAATCTCTAGTGTTGGAGGTGGAGCCTGGTGGGAGGTAAGCAGATCATGGGGTTTGTTTCTAATGGCTTAGCACCATCCCCCTAGTCCTGTCTTGTTACAGAGTTCTCATGAGATCTGGTTATTTAAAAGTGTTAAAAGTATGTGGTACCTTTCCCTTCTCTCTCTCTCTCTCTCTCTCTCATCTGCCATCATGAGAAGATTCCTGCTTCCCTTTCACCTTCTGTCATGATTGTAAGTTTCCTGAGGCTTCCTGTTAAGCCTGCAGAACTAGGAGTCAATAAACCCTCTTTTTTTTCATAAATTACCCAATCTCAGGTAGTTTGTAGCAATGTGAAAATGAACTAACAGAGAACAAAACAGTAGCTCTTTCTAAAGTAATTCAACAGGGATTAACTTTTTGAATTTGAATACCTTGTAACAAAACAAGTAAATAGTCATATATATACATAATGATTAAATAAAATCACTTGAATAAAAAAAGCAAGGGTTATGAAAAGACTATTCATAGAGGAGAATGCTGAAATGTCATTTTAGTTTGATTGTACTGCTACAACAAAATACCTGAGGCTGGGTAATGTATAAAGAACAGAAATTTATTTTCTCAAATTCCTGGAGTGTTAGAAGGCCAATATCACCATGCCAGGAGACTTGGTGTCTGGTGAGGAAAACTTCTTGCTGCTTCCACATATGGTGAGAGGGATGGAGGGGCAAAAAAGGGCAAGTTAGTTCCCTGAAACCCTATTAGAAGGAGCACTCATCTATTTATGAAGGTGGAAACTCTCATGATCTTATCACCTCCTAGAGTACCCAATTCTTAATACTATTGCATTGGGGATTAAATTTTAACATGAAATTTCAGGGACACTGATATAGTTTGAATGTGTGTCTCCACCCAAATCTCATATTGAAATGTAATCCCCAATGTTGGAAGTGGGTCCTGGTGGGAAATGATTGGATTATGGGTGCAAATTTCTCATGAATGGTTTAGCAGCATCCCTCTTGGTACTCTCCTAATGATAATGTGTTATTGTGAGATCTGCTCATTTTAAAATGTGTAGCAACCCCTACCTTTCTCTCTCTTGCTCCTGCTCTGGCCGTATGATGTGCCTGCTGCCCCTTCACCCTCCATCATGACTAAGTTTCCTGAGGCCTCCCCAGAAGCCAAGTGAATGCCAGCATCATGCTTCCTGCACAGACTGCAGAACTATGAGCCAATTAAACCTCTTTTCTTTATAAATTACCCAGTCTCAGGTATTTCTTTACAGCAATGTGAGGACAAACTAACATAGACAAACACTCAAAATATAGCGTTCATTAAACATATAAAAAATTGTTCTACTTCACTGGTCTAGGAATTATAAACATGAGACAAACATACGTGAAATATACAAAATGACCCATTTTATATCCATTAGCTAAGCAAAAATAAAATTTGACAGTAGAATGTAGTTTTGTTTTCATTTTGTTTTGAAATAGAGTCTCACTCTTTCGCCCAGGCAGGATTGGCATCATCTCAGCTCACTGCAACCTCTTCCTCCTGGGTTCAAGCCATTCTCCTGCCTGAGCCTCCCACATAATCACAAAACTTAATTAAACTGGTAATCTGTAAACTCTATGAATGGCAATTGTACTTGATTACATAGTATAGAAATTTTCTAACACATACAATATTTCTGTCTCAGGATATTTGGGGCAGCATTGTGTTAATAGTGATACAGTAAAAATGGCCAAATTGCTAAATACGGGGAGAATAGAAAATTAAATGTGATATATTTGTATAATTCAATACTTCATATCAATTAAAAGAAATGAACTAGATTTCTTGAGTCATAGGTAGACTTGAAAACAAATGTTGAGGAAAATTAGGCAATTTAAAGAATGAGACATAATATAATGTATATGTGAATTTAAAGATAATACTAGACACAAATCTATATAAATAAGTGTGTCTATTTACCTATCATATATATGTGAATTTAAAGATAATACTATTTACAAATCTATATAAATGGGTTTGTCTATCTATTTACCTACTAGGAATCTTTACACGTTCATGAATCTATTCATCTTTCAATCAACCCATTGCTATATTCATCCATCTAAAATATTTTTAAATGGGCTAGAATAATACACATTAAATTTATGAACATAGTTGCTTGGGGATGGGAATGCAGTTTGCTGAGATGGAACTAGAAAGTAAATTCAACTTCATTTGTAATGTATATGCTTTTATGATTAAAAAATAGACAAAGCAAATTTCACAAAATACTATTATTTATTTTAGGTGGTACATATAGTTACACATTATACTATCCATGCTATTTTTTAATTTTAATCTTCTAACTTTTATGAAAATACTCCAAATGAAAGAATTAAACATATGTAATGATGAATTTTCAGCCCTTTAAACCTGAATATATCTTTATTGACTAGAGCAGTCAAATATGGTCATCCGTGTGCAACATCTGTAATGTGCTGAGAAACAATTCATAAGGGAATGAAACTGGCATTTTTCCAGAGTACCCAGATCTATGCAAACCTCACCCTGTTAATTACTTCTGCTGTGAGAGAGTTGGTTCCCAGAGATGAAGTAATTATGAAAAATCAGAAATAAAGGAGAACCCAAGAGACTGTCCTAAAAGAGCCTGTCATTGGAGGGATGAAGAAACTGAGGTTCATGCAGAAGAAGCAACTTGGCAAAAATTACACATTCTCATTATTGGCAGTAAGTTTTCTTGACTTCTAATTGTACACACTATGTAGAATTACAGGTGCTCTTTATGGGAACCTAAATTACTTTTTCCTGTTTCAATGACTTTTGCTTCTGGGTAAAAGCAATGAAGTCAGAAACACTACCAATTAGTCATTCCGTAATCTGCCCTGAGCCAAGTAGCGGGGTAGAGCACATTTGACAGTGATTTACCCCAAGGTCTAGGTTGCCATCTCTCAGCTGTCAGGTCACCTCATGGGAGTCCCCTCCTTCCTATGTCCCCATTCTGGCTGTGCTTCCTGTGGCTTTGACTTCCCTCTGATTTCAGGAAGTCAAAAAGAGGGTCAACTTCCTTCTTGAAAGTTACAATTTTGCAGGTTGGAGGCTAGAAAGGTTCTTCTTAATAAAGGCCAGAATTAATTAAGAGAAGGTCAAGAGGGTTTAACTACCTAGTGCTCTGGAAGGACAAGAGGTCACACATGAGTGACTGTTACTGATTAAGCATTTTGATTGCCTGCTTAGATAGTCAATCAGTACCAAAGAGTTAGACTCTTCAAAATATTAAACAAAACGAACTCAAGGATTTTAGCTAAGAGACTGAATTTTTAATGTTTCAATAAATTTGGGAGGAAATTTCTGTGCATCCAGGTGAATTTCAGTGGAATAAGCAAAGGTAGAATGACGGATTATTGAGCTGCTTGGAAAGCAATAGTTGCTGCCTGTGGCTCTTGTAATTCACTCTGGAAAGATGCGTCTTGAGGCTTGTGGTAAGAGTAGATCAGATGTAATGAGTATATTTTTCAGTATCAGAAAGTAAGGGACATTTTTCTTTCAATTAAGGATAGAAAAGCAACTCCTTATTGGAGAATCTATTTCAAATGTTAAAGGAAAGTGGTGACAATTTGCTGTTTTCATTGTATAACTGAAAATAGCCAAACAGTACAAAAGCAAGATTTTCAAGATGTCTAACAGAGAGGCCGTGGCAGAACTAAAGGATCATGCCATTTCTTCCCCTAGAGGCAAGAACTAGTGTTTATATGATACTTAGTAGGGGCCAGGAAATGCTGATTCACTTGATTCTCATAATAACCCTCTAAAGCAGATATTAATATTATCCTCATTATATAGATTATATCATTATATCGATGCCTAATGTCACTCAGGTGTTAATAGCATAGCTATTATTTGAATTGAGGAAGTCTGTATTCCCTACCACTAGAATAAAATTTTTCAAACATAAGCGTACATTGAAATTATGTGGAGAACTTGTTAAAACAGACTGCTGGGTCCCACTTCTAGAGCTTCTGATTTAGTAGGGCTTGAGTCGGATCCAAGAATTTGAAATCTAACAAGATTCAAATTAATGCAGATACAGCTGGCCTACGATTCTACTGCCTTTGGTTATTGCACTTAATAGAACTTGGTATGTCACTATTTTCCTACCTAGGATTCTGCAGCACTCATGCTGCAAATGGCACCACAGAAGTGTGATTATTAGACTGTCAGTTCCTTAGGGTCATAATTAATCACCCAACCACACAACCACAGATATGTCAAACTTTTTGATCAATAGACTAGGTAAAAAAAAAAAAAAAAAATACAAGTGTACTAATGAAAGGGTAAGTGTACCATGTATTTTATTATGTTTTAAGTTTAAATATGACAAACACTGTAACTAATGCAAATCATTCATGAATTGAGTTATGAATATAGCTGTGTACCATTTTATATCACTTGATGCTAGTGGCCCTATTCCCAATTATGTGGTGATGGTTCATCATGTATATTTTTATACCCCTAAGCTGTTTCTTTTGACTAGAAAACTCCCTCATTTCTTACTGACAAATAGACATAATACTCAACCTTCAAGGTCCCACTCAATCTCCACTGTAAAGTGTGAAGTTTCCTAGTTTAAAATGAATGTGAAATGATAGATCACTGTTCCCTGTACTAGACTATAGCAAAAACAGGCTGAACTCCAAGTCAGTAGCTTGAAATCATCAAAACATGAGCTTTGTTAATTTCTCTTGTCATATCAAGATGTCTTCATCTCTATCACTGTCCTTTTCCTATGTTTACTAACTTTTTCATTGACCTTAGGTAATGAGTAGCTTGAGTTTAGGAAACAGAATAAAGGAAATAAATGTATAACTGAGGTCTTGACTTTTGTGACATTCTAGGAAACAGTCTATATCAGCTTATCAAGGTACTCTAAATTTTCATGAAGTAACTTTCCAGAATTTCAACTAACAGAAGGGCCTCATAGCCTTTGAAACAAAAACTTGAAAATGATATTCAGTCTAGCAAATTAAAGCCCTTGAAATGTGTAAAACCCAACCATCCTTTAGTAGAGTTTGCTTTATCCTGGACTTCTCCATGACCCCATTCTTACAGCCTTATAGAAACACCACCTAGCTTTGGAAGTTAAAATCAAATAAACATGAGGGCAACTTCTCAATCTTATGCAAAAACAATGAATGCTGACAATCTTGCTGTTTTACTCTTATTCAGACAATGAAGTGAAAAGTGAATTCCTCAAGATCTTTCTTCCTTCTTTCTAAGGCACCTATGATGCTGTGATGTTGATAGAACTTAGGGTCAAAATCAGAAAGAAATTAGCTACCTCTATACTGTCTGGAATGCAAGTTAGTCTTTCTTGTGTTTTGCAGTTAAAAGGGGAATTAGTAACGAAATATTTGAAATTCAGAGAGCATGAGGTGCCATAGAATCGGTACCTGTCATGATAAGTACTAACCATGTGAACACAAAATGTGGGTTTTACAGGGGATACTTGAAGCTTCAAGTTCGTGAGAAATCAGAGAAGTGGCAGATCCAAGATGCCAAGTTAGGTTTCATATTCCATATTCTATGCATATAGATCTCCTTATTGGATGCTTCACATTGCCTGACTTCAAAATATGCTACAAATCTATAGACAAAAAACATCATGGCATTGCTATAAACACAGACACATAGACAAATGGAACAGAACAGAATATCCAGAAATAAATCTGCATATTTATAGCCAACTGATTTTCAGCAAAAGAAAGGACACCCTCTTCAATAAATGGTGTTGTGAAAACTGGATATTCATATGCACAAGAATACAACCAGACCCCTATCGTTTGCTATATAGAAAAAATCAAATCAAAGGGGATTAATGACTTAAATGTGAGACCCCAGACTATAAAACTACCAGAATAAAACATAGGGGAAACACTTCAGGTCATTGGTCTAGACAAAAATTATATAGATAAGACTTCAAAAGCTTAGACAACAAAAACAAAATAGACAAGTGGGATTAATAGTAAATGAAAAAGCTTCTGCACAGCAAATGAAACAATCAACAGAGTAAAGACACAGCTTGAAAATGGGAGAAAATATTTCCATACTATTTATCCAATAAGTGACTACTGTCCAGAATATATGAGGAACTCAAATAACTCAACAGCATAAAACAAATAATTTGACTGAAAATGGACATAGGATTTCTCAAAGGGAGATATAAATGGCCAACATGTCAATCAAAAAATGTTCAACATCATCAGGAAAATGCAAATCAAAACCATAGTGACACATCATCTTACTCCAGTTAGAAGGGCTGTCATCAAAAATTAAAAAAAAGCAAGCACTGGTGAGGATGTGAAGGAAAGGAAACATTTATACACTGTAGTTGGGAATGTAAATTAGTGCAGCTACTTTGGAAAACAGTATGGAGGTCTCACAGAACACTAAAAATAAAACTACCATGGTATCCAGCAATCCTGCCACTGGGTATTTATTCAAAGGAAAGGAAATCACTATATCAAAGGGATACCTGCACTACCACATTTATCACAGCACTATTCACAATAGCCAAGGTTAAGAATCAATCTAAATATTCATCAACAGATGAACAGATGAAGAAAATATGGTATGTATTGTGAAAGGAAAATAAATCTTGGGGCCCCCAAATCACTAAGCTAAAGAAAGTAGTCAAGCTGGGAACTGCTTTAGGCAAACATGCCTTCTATTCAAAGTTACCCCTCTTCTCACTGAGATAAATGCACATCTGCCTCATTTGGAGAGGCTAATCAGAAACTCAAAGAATGAAATATTATGTGTCCCTACGACCTGGAAACCCCTTCCCGACTTCAAAGTGTCTCGCCTTCACCTTGAGTTGTCTCACTTTTCCAATTGAACCAATGTACATCTTACACATATTGATTGATGTCTCATGTCTTCTTAAAATGTTAAAAATCAAGCGGTGCCCCTACCACATTGGGCACATGTCATCAGGACCTCCTGCAGCAGTGTCACGGGTGCAGGTCCTGAACCTTGGCAAAATAAAACTTTCTAAATTAACTGAGACCTGACTCAGATTTCCAGGGTTCACAATATGGACAATGGAATAGTATTCAGCCATTTAAGAAAACAATGAAAGTATGTCATTTACAGCAACATAATGAGCCTGGAGGACATTATGTTAAGTGAAGTACATCTGGCTCAGTAAGATAAGTACCACATGTTCTCACTCATATGTGAGAGCTGAGGAAAAAAAAAAAGTTGTACTTACAGAAGTAGAATGAAGAATTGTGGTTATTTGAGGCTGGGAAATTCAAATTCAGGGGGAAAGAAAAGATAGAAATATGCTTTTTAATAGACACAAAGTTACAGCTCATGGGATGAATAAATCCTAGTGTCTTGTACTGCTGTACAATGATTATATTCAATAATAATTTAGTGTATATTTCCTTTTTTTGAGACAATTTCACTCTTGTTGCCCAGGCTGCAGTGCAGTGGCACAATCTCAGCTCACTGCAACCTCCACCTTCCGATTTCAAGTGATTCTCCTGCCTCAGCCTCCCAAGTAGCTGGGATTATAGGTGCCCACCACCACGCCCAGCTAATTTTGTATTTTTAGTAGTTATGGGGTTTCTCATGTTGGCCAGGCTGATCTTGAACTCCTGACCTCATAATCTGACCTCCTCGGCCTCCCAAAGTGCTGGGATTACAGGCATGAGCCACCACACCTGGTCTAGTGTATATTTTCAAAAGTTAAAAGAGGATTTTGAGTGTTCACAACAGAAAGAAGTGATATTTAAGTGATAGATATGCTAATTACCCTAATTTGATCATTAGTGTATACATGTATAGAAATACCACTCTATTCCATATATATGTGCAATTATCACAAGTCATTTGAAAATAATAGAAAAAAATTATGTAAAAAAAAAGTAATGAGAAAGCAACACCAGCAACAACAAACTGAAACTCTACAGCAACAATCATACACATTGTGCTGTGCACACTATATTAACCTCAGAATATTACTAATGTTTTTAGAGATAGTATTTATTAGTCCATTTTTATGCTGCTGATAGACAGACCCAAAAATGGGAAAAAAATAGATTTAATGAACTCACAGTTTCACGTGGCTGGGGAGGCCTCATGGTCATGGTAGAAGAGAAAGGATCTTCTTACATGGTGGCAGCAAGAGGGAATGAAGCAGCAGTGAAAGTGGAAATCCCTTTAATAAAACCATCAGGAGGTATGTTCCAAGATGGCCAAATAGGAACAGCTGTGGTCTGCAGCTCCTAGCGTGATCAACTGAGAAGACAGGTGATTTCCGCATTTCCAACTGAGGTACGTGGTTCATCTCACTGGGACTGGTTGGACACTGGGTGCAGCCCATGGAGGGTGAGCAGAAGCAGGGAGGGAAAGTGCAAGGGGTTGGGGGATTTTTCTTTCCTAGCCAAAGGAAGCCATGACAGACTGTACCTGGAAAAACAGGACACTTCAGCACAGAAAACAGGACACTTCTGTGCTTTTCCCAAGGTCTTAGAAACTGGCAGACAAGGAGATTTTCTCCTGTGCTTGGCTTGGCAGGTCCCATGCCCATGGAGCCTTGCTCACTGCTAGCACAGCAGTCTGAGATGGAACTGCGAAGTAGCAGCCTGGCAGGGGGAGGGGCGTCCACCATTGTCGAGGTGTGAGTACATAAACAAAGCTACCGGGAAGCTTGAACTGGGCAGAGCCCACCACAGCTCAGCAAGGCCTACTGTCTCTGTAGATTCCATCTCTGTGGGCAGGGCATAGCTGAACAAAAGGCAGCAGAAAACTTCTGCAGACTTAAACAGCCCTGTCTGACAGCTCTAGAGAGAGCAGCAGTTCTCTCAGCATGGCATTTGGGCTCTGAGAACGGACACACTGCTTCCTCAAGTAGGTCCCTGACCCCGATATAACCTAACTGGGAGGTACCTCCCAGTAGTGGCCGACAGACACCTCATATAGGCAGGTGCTCCTCAAGGAGGGAGCTTCCAGAGGAAGGATCAGGCAGCAATATTTGGTGTTCTGCAGCCTCCGCTGGTGATATCCAGGCAAATAGGGTCTGCAGTGGACCTCCGGAAAACTCCAAAAGGCCTGAAACTGAGGGACCTGACTGTGAGAAGGAAAACTAACCAACAGAAAGGAGTAGCATCAACATCAACAAAAAAGACATCTACACCAAAACCCCATCTGTAGGTCATCAACATCAAATACCAAAGGTAGATAAAACCACAAAGATAGGGAGAAACCAGAGCAGAAATGCTGAAAATTCTACAAACCAGAGCACCTCTTCTCCTCCAAAGGATCGCAGCTCCTCGCCAGCAATGCAACAAAGCTGGATGGAGAATGACTTTGACAAGTTGACAGAAGTAGGCTTCAGAAGGTCAGTAATAACAAACTTTTCTGAGCTAAAGGAACATGTTCTAACCCATCACAAGGAAGCTAAAAACATAGAAAAAATGTTAGATGAATGGCTAACTAGAATAAACAGTACAGAGATGACCTTTAATGACTGGATGGAGCTGAAAACCATGGCACGAGAACTTCATGATGCACACACAAATTTCAATAGCCGATTTGATCAAGTGTAAGAAAGGGTATCAGTGATTGAAGATCAAATGAACAAAATAAAGTGAGAACACAAGGTTAGAGAAAAAAACAGTAAAAAAAAAAAACAAAGCCTCCAAGAAATATGTGACTATGTGAAAAGACCAAATCTACATTTGATAGGTGTACCTGAAAGTGACAGGGAAAATGGAACCAAGTTGGAAAACACTCTTAAGGATATTATCCAGAACTTCCCCCACCTAGCAAGGCAGGCCAACTTTCAAATTCAGGAAATACAGAAAACACCACAAAGATACTCCTCGAATAGAGCAACTCCAAGACACATAATTGTCAGATTTGACAAGGTTGAAATTAAGGAAAAAATGTTAAGGGCAGCCAGAGAGAAAGGTCAGGTTACCCACAAAGGGAAGCCCATCAGAATAACAGTGGATCTCTCGGCAGAAGCCCTACAAGTCAGAAGAGAGTGGGGGCCAACATTCACCATTCTTAAAAAAAGAATTTTCAACCCAGAATTTCATATCCAGCCAACCTAAGCTTCATAAGTGAAGGAGAAATAAAATTCTTTACAGACAAGCAAATGCTGAAAGATTCTGTCACCACCAGGCCTGCCTTGTAAGAGCTCCTGAAGGAAGCACTAAACATGGAAAGGAACAACCGGTACCAGCCACTGAAAAAACATGCCAAATTGTAAAGAACATTGATGCTATGAAGAAACTGTATCAATTAATGGCCAAAATAACCAGCTAATATCATAATGACAGGATGAAATTCACACATAACAATATTAAGCTTAAATATAAACGGGCTAAATGCCCCAATTAAAATACACAGATTAGCAAATTGGATAAAGAGTCAAGATCCATCAGTGTGCTGTATTCAGGAGACCCATCTCATGGGCAGAGACACACATAGGCTCAAAATAAAGGTATGGAGGAAGATCTAACAAGCAAATGGAAAGCAGAAAAAAAAGAAAAAAACAGGGGTTGAAATTCTAGTCTCTGATAAAACAGACTTTAAACCAACAAAGATCAAAAGAGACAAAGAAGGCCATTACATAATGGTAAAAGGATCAATTCAACAAGAAGAGCTAACTATCCTAAATATATACGCACCCAATACAGGAGCACTCAGATTTATAAAGCAAGTCCTGAGAGACCTACAAAGAGACTTAGACTCCCACACAATAATAATGGGATATTTTATCACCCCACTGTCAATATTAGACAGATCAATGAGACAGAAGGTTAACAAGGATATCCAGGACTTGAACTTAGCTCTGCATCAAGCAGACATAATAGACATCTACAGAACTCTCCACCCCAAATCAACAGAATATACATTCTTCTCAGCACCACATCACACTTATTCTGAAATTGACCACATAATTGGAAGTAAAGCACTCCTCAGCAAATGTAAAAGAACAGAAAGCACAACAAACTGTCTCTCAGATGACAGTGCAATCAAATTAGTACACAGGATTGAGAAACTCACTCAAAACCACTCAGCTACATGGAAACTGAACAACATGCTCCTGAATGACTACTAGGTACATAACGAAATGAAGACAGAAATAAAGATGTTCTTTGAAACCATTGAGAACAAAGACACAATGTACCAGAATTTCTGGGACACATTTAAAGCAGTGTGTAGAGGGAAATTTATAGCACTGAATGCCCACAAGAGAAAGCAGGAATGACCTAAAATTGACACCCTAACATCACAATTAAAAGAATTAGATGAATAAAAAGCAAACAAATTCAAAAGCTAGCAGAAAGCAAGAAGTAACGAAGATCAGAGCAGAACTGAAATAGATAGAGACACAAAAAACCCTTCAAAAAAGTAATGAATCCAGGAGCTGGTTTTTTGAAAAGTTCAACAACATTGATAGACTGATAGCAGGACTAATAAAGAAGAAAAGAGAGAAGAATCAAATAGATGCAATAAAAACTGATAAAGGAGATATCACCACTGATCCCACAGAAATATGAACTACCATCAGAGAATACTATAAACACCTCTATGCAAATAAACTAGAAAATCTGGAAGAAATGGATAAATTTCTAGACACATACACCCTCCCAAGACTAAACCAGGAAGAAGTTGAATCTCTGAATAGAACAAGAACAGGCTCTGAAATTGAGGCAATAATTAATAGCCTACCAACCAAAAAAACCGTCCAGGACCAAATGTATTCACAGCTGAATTCTACCAGATGTACGAAGAGGAGCTGGTACCATTCCTTCTGAAACTATTCCAATCAATAGAAAAAGAAGGCATACTCTTTAACTCATTTTATGAGACCAGGATTATTCTGATACCAAAGCCTGGCAGAGACACAACAAAAAAAGAGAATTTTAAAACAATATTCCTGATGAACATCAATGCAAAAATCCTCAACAAAATACTGGAAAACCGAATCCAGCAGCACATCAAAAAGCTTATACACCATGATCATTGGCTATCCCTGGGATGCAAGGTTGGTTCAACATATGCAAATCAATAAACGTAATACATCACATACACAGAACCAATGACAAAAACCACATGATTATCTCAATAGATGCAGAAAAGGCTGTCGCCAAAATTTAACAGCCCCTCATTGTAAAAACTCTCAATAAACTAGGTATTGATGGAACGTATCTCAAAATAATAAGTTATTTTTGACAAATCCACAGCCAATATCATACTGAATGGGCAAAAACTAGAAGCATTCCCTTTGAAAACCAGCACAAGACAAGGATGCCCTCTCTCACCATGACTCCTATTCAACATAGTGTTGGAAGTTCTGGCCAGAGCAATCAGGCAAGAGAAATAAATGAAGGGTATTCAATTAGGAAAAGAGGAGGTCAAATTGTCCATGTGTGCAGAAGACATGACTGTATAGTTAGAAAACCTCATTGTTTCAGCCCAAAATAATTTTAAGCTGGTAAGCAACTTCAGCAAAGTCTCAGGATACAAAATCAATGTGCAAAAATCACATGCATTCCTATACACCAATAACAGACAAACAGAGCCAAATCATAAGTGAACTGCCATTTGTGATTGCTACAAAGTGAATGAAATACCTAGGAATCCAACTTACAAGGGATGTGAAGGACCTCTTCAAGAAGACCTACAAACCACTGCTCAATGAATTAAAAGAGGATACAAACAAATGGAAGAACATTCCATGCTCATGGATAGGAAGAATCAATATCATGAAAACGGCCATGCTGCCCAAGGTAATTGATAGATTCAATGCCATCCCTATCAAGCTACCAATGGCTTTCTTCACCGAATTGGAAAAAACTGCTTTAAAGTTCATATGGAATCAAAAAAGACTCACATTGCCAAAACAATCCTAAGCCAAAAGAACAAAGCTGGAGGCAGTGTGCTACCTGACTTCAAACTATACTACAAGGCTACAGTACCCAAAACAGCAGGGTACTGGTACCAAAACAGATATTATATACATATATATAACACACACACACACATATATATACACATACACACACACACACACACCAATGGAACAGAACAGAAGCCTCAGAAATAACACCACACATCTACAACCATCTGATCTTTGACAAACCTGACAACAAGAAGAAATGGGGAAAGGATTCCCTATTTAATAAATGGTGCTGGGAAAATTGGCTAGCCATATGTAGAAAGCTGAAACTGGATCCCTTAATTACATCTTATACAAAAATTAACTTGGGATGGATTAAAGACTTAAATGTTAGCCCTAAAAGCAGAAAAAACCCTGGAAGGAAAACAAAGCAATACCATTCAGGACATAGGCATGGACAAGGACTTCATGACTAAAATACCAAAAGCAATGGCAACAAAAGCCAAAATAGACAAATGGGATCTAATTATACTAAAGAGCTTCTGCACAGCAAAAGAACCCACCATCAGAGTTAACAGGCAACCTACAGAATGGGAGAAAATTTTGCAATCTACCCATCTGAAAAGATCTAATATCCAGAATCTACAAAGAACTCAAACAAATTTACAAGAATAAAACAACCCCATCAAAACGTGGGCAAAGGATATGAACAGACACTTCTCTAAAGGAGATATTTATACAGGCAAGAGACACATGAAAAAATGGTAATCATCACTGGTTATCAGAGGCAAAGCAAAACCACAATGAGATACCATCTCATGTCAGTTAGAATGGCAATCATTAAAAAGTCAGAAAACAACCAATGCTAGAGAAGATGTGGAGACACAGGAATGCTTTCACACTGTTAGTGGGAGTGTAAATTAGTTCAACCATTGTGGAAGATAGTGTGGTGATTCTTCAAGGATCTAGAACTAGAAATACCGTTTGACCCAGCAATCCCATTACTGGGTATATACCCAAAGGATTATAAATCATGCTACTATAAAGATGCATGCACACATATGTTTTTTGAGGCACTATTCACAATAGTAAAGACTTGGAACAAACCCAAATGTCCATCAATGATTGACTGGATTAAGAAAATGTGGCACATATACACCATGGAATACTATGCAGCCACAAAAAAGGATGAGCTCATGTCCTTTGTAGGGACATGGATGAAGCTGGAAACCATCATTCTCAGCAAACAATCACAAAGACAGAAAACCAAACACTGTATGTTTTCACTCATAGGTGGGAATTGAACAATGAGAACATTTGGACACCTGGTGGGGAACATCACACACCAGGGTCTGTCAGGGAGTGAGGGCCTGGGGGAGGGATAGCATTAGGAGAAATATCTAATGTAAGTGATGAATTGATGGGTGCAGCAAACCAACCTGGCACATGTATACCTATGTATCAAACCTGCATGTTGTACACATGTACCCTAGAACTTAGAGTATAATAAAAATAAATCCATAAAATTAAAAAAAAAATAAAACCATCAGATCTCGTGAGACTTATTCACTACCATGAGAATGGAATGAGGGAAACTGGCCCCATGATTCAATTATCTCCTACTGAGTCCTTCCCATAACACATGGGAATTATGGGAGTGCCATTCAAGATGAGATTTGGGTGGGGACACAGAGCCAAACCATATCATGGTCCCTGTACTTAGATAACTTTATGAAAAAGTTATATCCAGTAATCTACAGGGACTTCTCTTTCCAACCTTTACTCATCCATTCAAGAAANTATGTAGAAAGCTGAAACTGGATCCCTTAATTACATCTTATACAAAAATTAACTTGGGATGGATTAAAGACTTAAATGTTAGCCCTAAAAGCAGAAAAAACCCTGGAAGGAAAACAAAGCAATACCATTCAGGACATAGGCATGGACAAGGACTTCATGACTAAAATACCAAAAGCAATGGCAACAAAAGCCAAAATAGACAAATGGGATCTAATTATACTAAAGAGCTTCTGCACAGCAAAAGAACCCACCATCAGAGTTAACAGGCAACCTACAGAATGGGAGAAAATTTTTGCAATCTACCCATCTGAAAAAGATCTAATATCCAGAATCTACAAAGAACTCAAACAAATTTACAAGAATAAAACAACCCCATCAAAACGTGGGCAAAGGATATGAACAGACACTTCTCTAAAGGAGATATTTATACAGGCAAGAGACACATGAAAAAATGGTAATCATCACTGGTTATCAGAGGCAAAGCAAAACCACAATGAGATACCATCTCATGTCAGTTAGAATGGCAATCATTAAAAGTCAGAAAACAACCAATGCTAGAGAAGATGTGGAGACACAGGAATGCTTTCACACTGTTAGTGGGAGTGTAAATTAGTTCAACCATTGTGGAAGATAGTGTGGTGATTCTTCAAGGATCTAGAACTAGAAATACCGTTTGACCCAGCAATCCCATTACTGGGTATATACCCAAAGGATTATAAATCATGCTACTATAAAGATGCATGCACACATATGTTTTTTGAGGCACTATTCACAATAGTAAAGACTTGGAACAAACCCAAATGTCCATCAATGATTGACTGGATTAAGAAAATGTGGCACATATACACCATGGAATACTATGCAGCCACAAAAAAGGATGAGCTCATGTCCTTTGTAGGGACATGGATGAAGCTGGAAACCATCATTCTCAGCAAACAATCACAAAGACAGAAAACCAAACACTGTATGTTTTCACTCATAGGTGGGAATTGAACAATGAGAACATTTGGACACCTGGTGGGGAACATCACACACCAGGGTCTGTCAGGGAGTGAGGGCCTGGGGAGGGATAGCATTAGGAGAAATATCTAATGTAAGTGATGAATTGATGGGTGCAGCAAACCAACCTGGCACATGTATACCTATGTATCAAACCTGCATGTTGTACACATGTACCCTAGAACTTAGAGTATAATAAAATAAATCCATAAAATTAAAAAAAAAATAAAACCATCAGATCTCGTGAGACTTATTCACTACCATGAGAATGGAATGAGGGAAACTGGCCCCATGATTCAATTATCTCCTACTGAGTCCTTCCCATAACACATGGGAATTATGGGAGTGCCATTCAAGATGAGATTTGGGTGGGGACACAGAGCCAAACCATATCATGGTCCCTGTACTTAGATAACTTTATGAAAAAGTTATATCCAGTAATCTACAGGGACTTCTCTTTCCAACCTTTACTCATCCATTCAAGAAATGCCCTATCTCTGAATCCCTCTTTTGCTCTGTGCTTCTAGAGATACTACTGCATCACTTCCACGTGCTCTGCACTGTGGCAAGTTTAGAAAGAGGTGCAGTAATGAAAATGACAGGAACTATAGGGCCATATACTCTTGTGTTTCAATTCTCGATCTGCCACTTTGATTAGATTGGGCTAATTACTTCTTCCAGTCAAGCATTCTTTTTCGTAAATGATGTGGTGAGGTGGAAAGGTGATAATGTATATCAAACTGTTTCATAAATATACTAAAAAAAATTGTAGATCCTACTTTAAGAGGGGCAACAATAGTTATCACTATCAACCGGAAGAGTGAAATCTGTT
The DNA here is from genome assembly GCF_001698545.2 of Rhinopithecus bieti. Classification (NCBI taxonomy): domain Eukaryota; kingdom Metazoa; phylum Chordata; class Mammalia; order Primates; family Cercopithecidae; genus Rhinopithecus; species Rhinopithecus bieti. The sequence continues at coordinate 324,443 of NW_016803198.1, forward strand.
ATGCTAAGCATTGTATAAGGATGTAAATAGAGTATTAACAGAGGAGGAAATGAACAACTTCTTTAGGCCAGCTCCCTAGAGGTGGCAATTACCAAGAACAATTAAGCACAGCTTTCATCTTGCTGGCCAGTCAGTTCAGACCCACAGCTGCTCACTGTCTCTGACATGGATTCTGCTGAGAGGCTTTGGAGAGAAGAGGATTACCTGGCAGATTCCCCACTGGGGACTGGAATATCGAAAACTGCAGCTTTTGCAAATAGTGCTATTAAAACCTTAAGCCACAACTCTCTCTGGTCCTTGCTGAGTGCAGGCAGTAGGCTTTCTTCCTTTTTATGAATCATGAGACACTGCATGCTTTGGATCTTTTTAGCATCCTTGGTGAACTCAGGTACTTTAACACCCCAGTTATGGGGTAACCAGCCCATGGAGCTCAATTCCTAAATATAGAAGCCAGAAACTGTGTACCTACTACGTGCCTGGCATGATATACCTCAGATAACTTCTGGAATTGTGTATCCTTTTAACATTATACTGCAAAGTTTACATATTTTTCGGGATCCCCATATGAGAGACTTTACGACAACATAGCCTACCACTAAAAAGTACACAAGTTCAAATATTTTCTTTCCTCATCCTCTGTAGTAACACCGTAGGCGCATGAGCTAGGCTTGGCCAATTGGCTATTTCTTACTGCCACTTTGAAGTGGAGCCAGTAGTATAAGGAAACATGAGTAGCATTCAGTAATAGCAGTGAAGATGCATCAGCATCCATGGTGGCTGTGGCATCTGGGCTGGTGGTAGCTCCCAGTACTGACAACCTTCTTCCCATGGTGGTGTGAACATCATTGCAGTACCCTGACAATTGGGGAGGTTTCCTTAACTACTGACAATTCTTCACTTGATAAACTGTCTATGATGCTTCCAATAAATTACCTTTCTCCCTATGTTAAGCAGGTTTCTATTATTATTGGCAACCAAGATTTATTTAAATATTAGAAGATTGATATTAGAAACCCTAAATTAAAAGAAATAAAAATTACATTCAGAGACATTTAAAAAATGTTTCTATAGACACAGCCTGACAATTAAAATATGTAGGTGCTTTCTCTTCTTCCAATTATATTGCATATTTTCACTAAAAATACCTCATTGGTTCACAGAATTACAGAGCAGAAAGAACCATAAGAACCATCTTGTCCAAACAGTCCATTTTAAGGTAAGTGTGTGCTAAACTAGACAGGGTGAGTATAGCAAACGCATGGCAAAGCAAACTCTAAAAAATACCAACCTCTTTTCCCCTAACTATGTGCTCTTTCAAATGCAAAATTGTTTATTGAATATGAGGGTGAGGAAACACACCTTAGATAGAGGTGAAGGGTGATGTTGAACTTGATAGATTGAAAGGTTGACACGGTACTTTTTCCTGACTCTATGAAACTCAATTCTGCTTCAGGCATAATGAGAGATGAACAGGTAAAGAGGTAAAGTAAAGGCAATCTGGAAAGTTTAGACTTTAACACTGTAAGCCTAAAAGAAAATTCTAAGCCTCCCAACTGACTGAAAAGTCAATCTCTTGGCCAAGGGGACCACAGAGTAACCTTGAAAACTGAGTTTTCAGCCATGACTAAATAGGAGTTCCTTATACCCTTCTCACTCACTACCACTAGGCTTTCTTCCCTAAGGACTTACCAGAAACCAGCTCTTTCAAAAGACTCCATCTGATATCAACCTGATGCTTCCCCTATTTTATGGTTGATAATAGACCAGGGACTACCGAGTGCTCCTGGCCAGTCTTTGGAGAATGCACAGTAAGGGTTTTCCTGTCCTCTGCTTCACCTTTTGATGTCAGAAGGCCAAAATCTTTATCCTCAGATCATGCTGGTGCCACCACCAATTTTGTACACGAGTCCAGTGAGGGGGCTGTATTTGCTATGGTTCTCTAGAGGAACAGGTCTAATAGGATAGATGTGTATATGAAAGGGAGTTTATTACAGGGAATTGACTCACACCATCACAAGATGCAGTCCCACAATAGACCTTCTGCAAGCTTAGGAGCAAGGAGGCCAGAGTCCCCAAACCTCAAAAGTAGGGACGCTGACAGTGCAGTCTTCAATCTGTGGCTGAAGGCCCAAGAGCCCCTGGCAAACCACTGGTGTAAGTCCAAGAGTCCAAAGGCTGAAGAATTTGGAGTCCTTTGTTTGAAGGCAGGAAGCATCCCGCACAAGAGAAAGATGGAGGCCAGAAGACTTAGCCAGTCTACTTTTACCTTCTTCTGCCTCCTTTTATTCTGGCCGTGCTGGCAGCTGATTAGATGGTGCTCATCCAGATTGAGGGTGGGTCTGCCTCTCTTACACCTGACTCAAATGTTAATCTTTTTTGGTAACACCCTTACAGACACACACAGGAATAATACTTTGCATCCTTCAATCCAATCAAGTTGACACTCAATATTGACTATCACAGGGGGATAAGGCTTGCCGGAATGGCCACTGTGCAGGCTGAAATCCTTTATGAAAAATAAAGCTCTCTCCCGGGTGTGGTTGGTGGTTCACACCTGTAATCCCTGCGCTCTGAGAGGCCAAGGCAGGAGGATCACAAGGTCAAGAATTCAAGGTCAACCTGACCAACATGGTGAAACCCCGTCTCTGCTAAAAATGCAAAAATTAACCAATGGGGGTGGAGGGGTGGGTAGTGGTGTGCACCTGTAATCCCAGCTACTCAGGAGGCTGAGGCAGGAAAATCACTTGAACCCAGGAGGTGAAGGTGGCAGTGAGCCGAGATCGTGCCACTGCACTCCAGTCTGGGTGACAGAGTGAGACTTTGTCTCAAAAAAAGAAAAAACAGGAAAGAAAAGAAAAGAGCTCTTTTTTCCAAATTTATGAACCTCATCATTCTTCAGTTGACAGCGTGTAGGTAGTGGTGATTCATGAAGGAATAGGAGAATGATCCCTTAATAATGCTATTTCACTTTACATTTATGTAGTGCTTTCTAGTTTATTAATGGTAGTATTGGGAAGAAAAAAAAAATCTGCTTTAATGCTTATGTTTCCCTTTCTTACTCTCCAATACTGGCTTCAGGGCCTCTCTCTGGTTCTATCACTATGCTACTGTAAATAAAAAATAACACTTCTAAGTTCTCCCCCCAACAGTCATCTGAATAGACCCCTCCTTTCAACCAATGGCATTCCAAAGTTAACCGTGTGAATCCAAAAGTATCTGAAACTCAATCAATTTATAAGGTTTATGTTGCCAAGGTTAAGGATGCACCAGAGACACAGTCTCAGGAGGTCCTGATGCCGAAGGTGGTTGGGGTGCAACTTGATTTTATTCATTTTAGGGAGACATGAGTCATCAATCAATACGTGAATGACATACCTTGGTTTGGTTGGAGAAGGTAGGACAAGTTCAAGTTGGGGAGGGGGCCTCCAAGCCATAGGTAGATAAGAGACAAACTTGCATTTTTTATTTTTGAGTCTCTGGTTAGCCTTTAACTAAATACACAATTTACATTTGAGTGAAAGGTAAAGGAACAGTCATTTATGTCTTAGTCTGGTTTAATGTAACAGTAGGGCAAAGGAATCAATCAGATACGTGTGTGTCTCAGGTGGGAAGAGGGATGACTTTGAGGTCTGTCCTTTGTCCATAAGGAATTTCCTTGTGGGCAAATTTTGAGGGAGGTATGTGGCTTTAAAAAAAGTCTTTGTAGCTCTTTTATTAGGAATAAAATGAAACGCAGGTTTGCCTGTTGCAGTTCCCAGATTGACTTTACCCTTTGGCTTAGTGATTTGGGGGTCCCAAGATATATTTTCCTTTCACAACCTGAAAACTATTTCAGGCTGTTACAGGTAGTTAGATAGGGATGGGCGGGGCAGGAGAGGGCTCTTCCCCACCTGCTAGAAATGTCAGGTGATGGTTTGGCAATTATCAGACTGCCTCTCTAAAAATGAAAATTTGGCAGCCTTCCCAGGGCCAGGCAGAGACCATTTCCTGATGAGCCACAGCTATTAACATTAAAGTGTTAATTGAAAGCAGATGCCAGGGAGAAAAAACTTCCTGGGCATGCGCACTAAGAGACAAAATGGTGAAATATGACCTTCCGGGTACAGTCCGCTGGAAAAAGGGAAGAAAGTCTCTGATGGGGTGAGTGCAACTTTCTAAATGCAATGCGCAGCGCTCGGTTCCCAAGGGTAAGAAGGGCACTGGGCATTCAGGAAACCCACCCTAGGGTAGAATCATGGGAAAGAGGCAAACCTATTAAGCCCTAGGATCAAGGTTAAACATTCTCTTTGTCCTTCAGGAGCCTGAATCTCTTCCAAGTGAGCTTTCCTTTCTTTTCTGTTCTAAAGTCTTTTTTTTTTTTTTTTTTTTTTTTTTTTTTTTTTTTTTTGGCTCTTGTTGTCCAGGCTAGACTGCAATGGTGCAATCTTGGCTCACCACAACCTCCGCCTTCCATGTTCAAGCAGTTTTCCTGCCTCAGCCTCCTGAGTAGCTGGTATCACAAGTATGCACCACCACGCCCGGCTAATTTTGTATTTTCAGTAGAGATGTGGTTTCTCCATGTTGGTCAGGCTGGTCTCAAACTCCAGACCTCAGGTGATCCATCCGCCTCGGCCTCCCGAAGTGCAGGAATTACAGGTGTGAGCCACCGTGCCCGGCCTTAAAGCCTTTTTAAATAAACTTCCACTCTTGCTCTGAAACTTCCCTCAGTATCATTTTCTGCTTTATGCCCCTCAAAGTCTTTCTTCTGAGGAGGCAAAAAGTTGCTGTGTATCCATGCAGATTCACCGCTGGTAACTTGGGGTAACTCAGATACCTACCACCAGTAACAAGGCCATGATGAGAAAGGGGAGTCGGACATGCCTCGTTATACTCTCCTGTCTTTTGTAATTCAGGCACAGATGACCAGCATTAACATTAAAATAGATGTAAAGACTGATAAAGTAGACTCTTTGAAGCAATAAGACACCAAATTCTAGCCTGACTCTAGTGTAGCATCACATGGCAGATAGCAGGCCCTGACAGAAATTGAAGTATTTTACCCCAAATTATATTTTTCTGACATACATGGAAATGGCCTGGCAAAGCTGTCTCTTGTGAGAAAAATCTACATTCTACAGAGAATCCCCATTAGTTCATTAGTTTCTTTCCCCTGATCCAGGAGAGAATCAACTCTGATAAGAAACACTGACAATCTATTTTCTCTGAAGCCTGCTGCCTGGAGGCTTCCTCTGCATAATAGGAATCTTGCTTTCTGCAACCCCTTATCTTAACCCAAACATTCCCCTCTATTGATTCTATGTCTTTGGACAATACCTTACCTCTTTCAACCAATTGCCAATCAAAAAATCTTTGACACTCTCTGTGACCGGGAAACACCTCTCACTTCGAGTTGTCCTTCCTTTCCAGACTGAACCAATGTACGTTTTACATGTATTGATTGATATATATGTATATATATTTTTTTGAGATGGAGTCTCGCTCTGTCACCCAGGCTGGAGTGCAGTGGCACGATCTCGGCTCACTGCAAGCTCCCGCTCCCGGGTTCACACCATTCTCCTGTCTCAGTCTCCTGAGTAGCTGGGACTATAGGTGCCCAACACCACGCCTAGCTAATTTTTTTGTATTTTTAGTAGAGGTGGGGTTTCACTGTGTTAGCCTGGATGGTCTTGGTCTCCTGACCTCGCAATCCACCCACCTTGGCCTCCCAAGGTGCTGGGATTATAGGCATGAGCCACTGTGCCCAGCCTGATTGATGTCTTATGTCTCCCTAAAAATTTATAAAACCAAGCTGTAGTCTAACCACCTTGGGTACGTGTTCTCGGAATCTCTTAAAGGCTGGTCACTCATATTTGGCTCAGAATAAATCTTTTATTTTATTTTTTTTTTTTTGAGACCGAGTCTTGTTCTGTCACCCAGGCTGGAGTGCAAGTAGGGTGATCTCAGCTCACTGCAACCTCTGCCTCCCGGGTTCAAGCGATTCTCCTGCCTCAGCCTCCGGAGTAGCTGGGACTACAGGTCTGTGCCACCACGCCCAGCTAATTTTTGTATTTTTAGTAGAGACGGGGTTTCGCTATGTTGGCCAGGATGGTCTCAGTCTCTTGACCTCGTGATCCTTCTGCCTTGGCCTCCCAAAGTGCTGAGATTACAGCCATCAACCACTGTGCCCGGTCTAAATTTCTTCAAATACTTTACAGAGTTTGACTCTTTTCATTGATACCATATACCTGAAAGAACTTACGACAAGACTTTGTACTCTTCCAATTTCTTTTTGGCAGTGTCAACTGTGAACTCCTTAAGGGTTTCCTTCCTCTGGTCCCTTTGTCCCAGACCCCACTGACAATCTCCCGGCTACTCTGTTGCAACCACAAGATAAGCATGTGTTAACTCTTTGTTAAATAAATGAATAAATTAAAGGATGAGGTGAATATTAAGAGACAGATGAGACTGAGGGAGTATGTGCAGCAAGTATATTTTCCTCAGCATAAATCAGATGTTCAATAAAAGTAAATCTTATGTTCTCTTGCTGCTCTCTTCTAATTAGAGTTCTCTCCTCAGATAATGTCAAGAATTTAAAGTTGTCAATTAAAAGATAATGTCATCTCTTGACTTAAAAGAGTCTCCTTTGTTTATATGCTTAGTTTTAAGGGTTTTTTCCTCCCGTTTCCTCCCCATTTTCTTCCATTTGAGTAGATGGTTCTTACAAGGAGAAAATCCAGAAACTGTCAATTGGCAACCTTGATCTGATCCTCTTCATGAAGAAGCTTGAACTTCTCCCTGCTTCACAGATGGGTTATGAGATAGTCCTGAGAAGAATTCTAAGAAGCATTATGACCTGTCTTCTTAGAAACAACACGACATCACTTTTAACACATTCTTTTGGTCACAAGGAGAGGGAATTACACACTACCTGGTTTTGGATGCATACTTGAGGTAAGGCTTAAAATTAAGGCCCAAACTTAGGTGGAACTGTAGCATGATAAATATATTTGGTCTTTGTTGCTGGTTCCTCGTACATAGTTTTGAAAACTCTAGGAATTTCCTGAATGATAAGAATGTCTGTTGTTATTCATGTGGTGGCATACTTAATGACACTTTATTTTAGGCTAATGAATTGCCTTAAGGTGGGGTCCCTAGATAGCATCAGGATAGGGGTGGTCACCAGAAACACTAAGAAATCAAAGCATTGTAACCTTAAGTTCCACCCATATACTTTAGAGAAGAATGTAGGGGGAGGAGTTGAAGATTAAGCTCTATAAAAAAATGTGTAAACAATAAGCATTGATGAGCTTCTGGGTTGGTGAACACATTCATGTAAATGGGAGGGAGGAGAGTCACTCATACCCTAACTCAACAAAGAGGCTCCTGGGCTCAGGATACCTCCAGACCTTGCCCTATGTATCTCTTAATCTGGCTATTTATGGGTATTTTTTGTTGTATTCTTTCTAATAAACTGTTAGACATGAGTAGGGTTTCCCTGAGTTCTATGAGCAATTGTAGTAACTTATCGAACCTGAGGGAGGGTTGTTGGAACCCCCAGTTTATTGCCAGTTGGTCAGAAATAAGGAAGATGTGAACTTGTAATTGGAATCTGAAATTACAGGAGTCTTGTGAGACTGAGCCCTTAATTTGTGGGATCTAATGATAACTCTAGGTAGAGAGTATCGAAATTAAATTGAATTATAGGACACTCTGCTGGTATCAGAAAATTGGTCAGTGTTGGGAAAAATGCAATGTGCATCTGATGTCAGAAGTAGAGAGTGTAGAAAAAAATAACATTTGTTTTCTGAGCTGTCTTGGTATCTGGTGAACTTCAGAAGTCCTTGATTAGACTAATTACAAATTTCTCTCACTACTCTGCTTCCACACATAAGGTCTTCAAACCAAATAACCCTCCTTATCAAGAAGACTAGGCAGTTTCTACTGAGCAATGTGTTTCAGTTCCCCACTAGCCTGCAGAATTATTTAAACAAGCCAATCACATCCTCCTGAAGGAACTGAGATCACATCATCTTCTTGACACTACAAAGACTGCCTTTCAGAGCCCCCCATTTTTCACTCTGTTCCCAAGGGCAATCCCCATGTAGCAGCACATGGCATGTGGTATCCTCCTTCCCCAGGCTGTGAGTTCACGTGTCTAATAAATTGCTATTGATTTCATGTGTCCAGTGTTATGTGTTGTATGTTCAGCCATCTCCATAACCGGTAGGTAGAAATCCCAGACTAACCCATAGGGGCTGATTGAGACAGCATTGCAAAATCACACTGCACAGAGCATGTTAGATATAGGAGGAAATATATTGTTGCAGTTATCTTTGGAAAATAAAATCCCCATTGATATTATTTTATCTTCATAGTGGGGTAGGAGAACCTCTCTAATACACCCTCAAAGAATTTAGAGAACATCATGAAAATTATGTTACTTAGCATTAATTCTTATCACTATCTTTATCACCAAACTGCTTTGGATGGGTGGATAATCTCTATTCCAAAGCACCATTTTTGGCACTCTAGTACCCATCTTGAAAGATGAAGTGTGTGGGATATTTATTTATAATTTATGTATTTATTTTTTTTTATTTTTTATTTTTTATTTTGAGACAGAGTCTCAGTCTGTTGCCCAGGCTGGAGTACAGTGGCATGATCTTGGCTCACTGCAACCTCTGCCTACTGTTTAAGCAATTCTCTTCCTCAGCCTCCCGAGTAGCTGGGATTACAGGCACCCACCACCACACCCGGTTAATTTTTGTATTTTTAGTAGAGACGGGGTTTCACCATCTAGGCTGGGATGGTCTTGAACTCCTGACCTTGTGATCTACCCGCCTCAGCCTCCCAAAGGGCTGGGATTACAAGTTTGAGCCACCACACCCGACCTGTTTATTCTTTATTCTAGGTATGCTACTCTACTGACCAGACATCTGAAACTACACCAAGATCATCTGGAAGTTAACACGTTCCAGGTGATGTCCCTATGTAAACCAAGGGTTGGTTTTCAGTGGTAAGTTTTCACTTGGGCTTAGTCTGTTTTAATTACAGGTTTTAAAGTCTTCTCTTCTGTGGCATCTTGACTGTTTCAGGTTTTTTTTTTTTTAATTTATTTTTTAATGATGGAGTCTCTCTCTGTCACTCAGGTTGGAGTGTACTGGCACAATCATGGCTCACTGTAGCCTCAAACTCCTGGGATCAAGTCATCTTCCCACCTCAGCCTTCTGAGCATCTAGGACTACAGGTATGTGCCACTATACCTTGCTAAATAATTTTTTCTTTTTTTTTTTTTAAGAGACGGGGCCTTGCTATGTTACCCAGGCTGGTCTTAAACTCCTGTACTCAAGTAATCCTGATGCCTCAGCCTCCCTAAGTGCTGGAATTATAGAATGAACCACTGCACCCAGTCTATTTGGAGGTGTTAATAAGTGTTCTGTGCTGTTAAATGGGGCATGTTACTATGGATCAGTTTGGAAGGGAATCATCAGAGACTTAGAGCAAGCATGGGTGTCACTTGTACTGAAAAACTCATGGGTGTCTCGCAGGCAGCTATACAATGAAGGCAACTGCATGCTAAAAAGCTAGTACGGCAACATGTGTGGCTAAAATTATAACCATTGATTAACAACCATGCAACTTTCTGACCATGGCGATGTTAATGGAAAAACAAAACACAATTAGATATTTTAAAGGGATTTATTCTGAGCCAATATGAGTCACCACAGCCAGAAAAAATGAAGTCTCCAAGAGTCCTAAGAAAACACACCTGAGGCAGTTAGATTACAGTTTGGTTTTACACCTTTCAGGGAAGCAGGAGGAACAGGCAAAGACATAAATCAATACCTGGAAAATATATGCCCATTTGCTCCAGAAAGCTGGGATATCTTGAAGCAAGGGCTTATTGGTTATTGCTTTTAATGGCAAAAACCACAATTACTTTTGTACTAACCAGATATATGTGTGTTATATGTATTATATACGTATGTGTATATACTATGTATATATGTATACATGTGTATGTATATATGTGTGTATATGTGTATATATGTGCATGTGTGTATATGTATGTGTGTATATATGTATATGTGTATATCTGTATGTATATATCTGTGTATATATGTGTGTATATGCATGTATGTGTATATGTGTATATGTGTGTGTATATGTGTGTATATATGTATGTGTGTGTATATATGTATGTATGTGTGTGTATATGTGTGTGTGTATGTATGTATGTGTGTATATATATTTGTGTAGTCCCCTTAAACCCCAAGATCTACTCTCATGTCCTAGATATCCAAGATCATGCCCATTCATATTTCAGTCTCATACCTCTTTCCAGACTAATTGATTCTCATTTCAATTACTTTGGATATAATTGTTTCTTTATTTTCTTTTTTCACCTATTTTGAAGGCATANGCATGTATGTGTATATGTGTATATGTGTGTGTATATGTGTGTATATATGTATGTGTGTGTATATATGTATGTATGTGTGTGTATATGTGTGTGTGTATGTATGTATGTGTGTATATATATTTGTGTAGTCCCCTTAAACCCCAAGATCTACTCTCATGTCCTAGATATCCAAGATCATGCCCATTCATATTTCAGTCTCATACCTCTTTCCAGACTAATTGATTCTCATTTCAATTACTTTGGATATAATTGTTTCTTTATTTTCTTTTTTCACCTATTTTGAAGGCATATACTCTATATCTTATTTCTTATAGGTTTTCTTTTCTGCTTTTCAATAGACTTCTCTTTTCTCAGAGCTACCTGCCTCATGACAATCAATTCCATTGACTTTCAAAGCTGTTTCTTACAAGGCCTTTGAGAGTCCACATTAGAAATCAAAAACTTAATATATTTCTCATTGCATTAGTGAATTATTCATTTAATTCTTCTTTAGTTTTATCACTGTATCTAGTACATAAATGCTCAATACATATTGCTTATTATAAGTTTATATTTTTATAACTGATAAAGCATCAAACAAGTATTTAAGAATAGAGGCAAAGTATAAACTCAGGCTTATTGGTTCTAAATCCAGCAATCATCTAAACAAACAACCAAAAAACTCTTTAAAAAGGATCAATTTGTCAAAAGTATGCTACATGAGCTAGAGGAAATACAGAATGGAAGAAAACTCTTCATATGTTTCCTAACGAGATGTTTTGTAAGCGTGGAATGAATAAATAAATGTTTCTTAATGTAGAAAAAATACTAAGGATAATATTCAATGAGTACACATAGACAAGGTAATAGTGTAAACATTTTAGACTCGCATGACAGAAAGCAAGTCTCAATTACAGATTATCACAGCTAAATAATAGATGCTGGATTTTAAAGTTTTGTTTTAAAAAAATGTGGCTTAAAGATAAATATCAGACTGGGAAATACTACAAGAAAAACTATATAATGGACTTATTAATTAAATGTCTTTACATAATTTTAATATAATTGTATAAATCATTATTGATCTAGCCCAGGATGTTTGATATTGGTCTTGTTGGAAACTGAAAATAAGCCTATTTCTGGACCATTTTTTCAGAAGTCTTTGGCTGGACCTGATACCAGGTCCAGCTATTTCATTCCCCGCCCCCCCAAAAAAATAGGAGAAAACACAGTAGTTGTTAGAGAAAAATCACTGTTCTGTAGTTGCCCCCAAAATATTTCCAACTGAGGAACACACGTATTTACACACACACATATTTATACACACACATAAAAATCGGTAGCTCACACCTATAATCCCAGCACTTTGGAAGGCCAAGGTGGGTGGATCACGAGGTCAGGAGATCGAGACCATCCTGGCTAACATGGTGAAACCCTGTCTCTACTAAATGTACAAAAAAGAATTAGCCGAGTATAGTGGCCTATGCCTGTAGTCCCAGCTACTAGGGAGGTTGAGGCAAGATAATCGCTTGAACCAGGAAGCAGAGGTTACAGTGAGTTGAGATTGTGCCACTGCACTCCAGCCTGGGCAACAGACTGAGACACCATCTCAAAAAAAAAAAAAAAAAAAAGGCTTTATTATAGGCACATCAGCTCTTACTCTCATAAACATGTAATAAATGAAGAACTGGAGAGAGGAACTATAAAAAGAGAAGCAAATGGGAAAAAGATGAGAGACAGGGCAGAGGAAAAGAGGAAAAGGAGTGGAAAAAAAGTAAAGAGAGATAGAAAAGGATTGAGATTAAATGATGATTTAGGAAAATCTCCTCAAAAAACAAAATCTCAATTTTGGGTATCAGAACTTCCTAAATTACACAATTCATCTGTTCACATGAATGTCTCCTCTTCCACACTAGAATACAAGCTCCTTGGAACCAAGCAGTAGCTTTGCTAGGTTGACTTTTATAACTTCCTTAATGTGTTGTATAGAATGTGTACTTAATAAATTTAATGAGAGATTGAATAAATAATTGATTATTAATGAATACATTAACAAAGCAACAGATTAGACACCCAAAATAATGAACTTTCTTAACAGAAATTATTATATATCAGGGATAGTCACACGAGTAAGACCGAGGCTTCTTAGGTGTGTTCTGAATACCTTCTGCAAAGTTCTTCAGCTCAAAAAATTACTCCACTGCCTATCAAAAACCCTGAAGTTTTCTCTTAGAATTTATTGCCTTGGTCTCAAGGGCTTTTTTGCCTTTAAGTGTTGTTTGTTAAATTACAGATATCTCTGGGATATATAAAATGTAAAGCTATTATCAGATGAACCTCAGGAGGGATTAGCTGATGGCTGGTTTGGGTGAAGGTATGTGCCCAGGAAGAAAAAGCAGAAAAGGAAAGGACCTAGATTAACGGAAAGCTTAATATGTCAGGTGTTTTACATATGCTATCTCCTTTATCCTAAAACAAATCCACACTGTGCCATAGCTATTATTATGTCAGTTTGTACCCAGAGGAGTCAAGGTTATAGAGAGTAAATCGCTAGCCTGAGATAATTCAGCCAAAAAGGAGCAGAGCTGGAATTTGAACAGAGATTAGACAGATTCCTTCTTTTCTTCAGGTAGTGCCTACTGACAAAGGCCAGGAAAAAATTTTAGGTCCTGCAAGGCAATAATTTATATTCAGTGTGGGAAATACTATGGTATTTTCTGGCTTCTTTTTCTGAAAGGCAACTAACCATTTGTATTAGTTCACTAGAACTGCCATAACAAAGTACCCCAAATGGGGTGGCTTAAAAATCACATAAATTATCATCTCACAGTTCGAAAGCCTAGATTTCCCAAATCTAGGTGTGTCAAAGCCATGCTCTCTCTGAAGCCTCTAGGGAAGGATTTTTTCCTGCCTCTTCCAGCTTCCAATGCCCCAGGAGTTCCTTGATTTGTGGCAGCACGACTTCAGTCTCTGCCTCTATCTTGATGTCTTCTCTCTGTCTGTGTCTGTTTGGTTCTTCACATGGTGTTTCTTTCCCTGTGTATCTGTTTTCTCTCCTTATAGGGACTCCAGTCACATTAGATTAGGATCAACCCTAATTACATATGACCTAATTTTAACCAGACAACATCGGCGAAGAACCTGTGTCCAAATAAGGTCACATTCACAGGTACGGAGCTTAGGATTTCAACGCAGCTTCTTAGGGGACACAGTTTAATCCATATATAATTTATATCACTTGATTTATTCTGGAAATATAATATATAAAAACATATGTTCGCCAAATGGATCATTTCAAAGAAAAGAAGAGAAAGGATGAAATCAAATAGAAAGAAGGGTTGGCGTTTCTTTCTCTTAAAAATGTTATTTGATGTTCTTGTTGGAAGCACGGGTCTCATGCATTTGCATTCACTCTAAACAAAAAGTTCCAGAGGGATTAGTGACTCTGAAAAGCTTGGCTCTGTGTACTATATGAATAAAATGTTGAGCAAGTGCTTCTTGGCTTTATTTCCAAGCAAAGCAACTCAATATATTATCATTTTGGAGATGAGACTGCTTCAAATGAGATTACCTCTGCATTGAATCTCAGTTGCTCTTAGAGGTGATTTATGCTTTCAAATGACCAACATATTTGAAAGACTCTCTAGAGTGATTGACTTTCTATTGCACACGTGCTGTTTTCTTATTTGTAGTAAGCAAAGACTTTAATGGTCACAGCTGGAGCAAAAGCACTTTCAGTCTTAGGAGGACCTCAGACTCCTTGAAATTTATTTTTTGGAGTTTAGTTCATTTTTTGTTTGTTCCTGCATTTGTGGCATAGAGGTTTCAAAGGCTCTGCCAATCCTGGCTTTATTCTTTTAGGGGCAAATAATTTACACTTGATATCTTTGGGGTATAACTTTGAAGGAATAAGCAATACAGGAGCTATTTGCCCAGTGTTCCTTTTCATAAGTAATCGGTCACAGCAATGGAGCAGTTTCAAAGAGATCTCTCTGTAGGTTCAGCAAGCTGTCCCCATTCTGCCACACCTTTCTCTGCATCACTCTTTATTTCTACAGCTGACACTGGAGAAGACTCTGGAAGGTCTGTCTTCTAACTGAAATATACTCTTGGTATTTCCTTGCAGAATGCCTTGCGTTACTGCCTCTTTTAACAGAGCCTTTCTGTGAGCAAATGGCATCTACTTCCATAGAAGTGTCTGTAAAGTGGAGAATTAATGTGGCTTGTCAGCACATGTTGGGGTCAGAAGATTAGAGTGAGTTCTTCCAAGGATTATTAGAATTCCATCTCTAATACTGCCTGCTATGGAGGGCAAATGAGTGCCTTGAAAGGGATAGTAAATGAATTCACATATAAACCTAACGACACACACACACACACACACACACACACACACACACACACACACACAGAGTTAGCACTGTCTAGTACTTAACTTTGATTTAATTCATATTCTTTTTTTCCTTTTAATTGCATCACTCCATTCAAGAGGTACAAACACAGGCAAGTCACATTCCAGGCACTCATGAAGCTCACAATGCAAAACAAGAAATATGGCAGACAGGTACATGTCTTTAAAGGAGATAGGGCACTGACCAAGAAGTCTTCATCATTTTCCTCAGCTAGACCAAACTTTAATCAGGCTTCTTTTTCACTCTAGGCCTCTGAACTTGCCCTCATCCTGGTCCTTACAGAATCCAGATGGCCTAATCACAGAGATCTCTTCTCTCCCTTTTATTAGAGCATTTACTTTAGAAAACTTGTAACTCTAAACTCTTTTTCTGCTCCTTTATGATGTAAATCTTTAAATACTGTTTTTGCGGCCAGGTGCAGTGGCTCACGCCTGTAATCCCAGCACTTTGGGAGGCCAAGGCAGGTGGATCACAAGGTCAAGAGATGGAGACCATCCTGGCCAACATGGTGAAAACCCATCTCTAAAAATACAAAAATTAGCTGGGCTTGGTGGTGCATGCTTGTAGTCCCAGCTACTCGGGAGGCTGAGGCAGGAGAATTGCTTGAGCCCAGGAGACAGAGGTTGCAGTGAGCCAAGACCATACCACAGTACTCCAGCCTGGTGACAGAGTGAGACTCTGTCTCAAAAAAAAAAGAAAAAAGTGTTTTTCCTAGTTTTACAACCCAAAATTATCTTTCTCAAGGACCTGGGAGCCACCTTTTGAAATATAATCATTAAGGAAGACGCAACCCCTTTCTCCCCTGTCTGTGGGAGGGTAGAAGCTTAACTTAGGTGGGTACTTTGCTCCAACTTGTAAAATTACCTCCTGTTATGAGGATAGAAGAGAGTTCACTTTTTCTTTGGGTAAGGCCAATTAACAAACACAGGTTACCTGGGATTTAAGGACCCCCTCACCAAATAACATCTCAGATCTTAAAAACTCACCTGCCCTTTCTTTGAGCAGAGTAGAGTTCAGACTACATTCAGGTTTCTCCCTTCTATTGCACTAGTTTTCAATTATATTCTTTCTTCCTGTTTAATTTTTTCCAGTGCAATTTTTGCTTTCACAGCACTAAGATACATACTCTGGAAAGTTCCATATCAGAATAATATACCTTTTCTTGGGAAAGTCATGGAAGGTTTCAAAACACTGGGAAAACACAAGCCAAATCTTTGGATTTTAATGAGTAGTATTTTCAAAAGGAAAAGTAAGACAAAAAATAAGCAAATATGAGAAGTAAAATTTACCAGCTGGTCAAAAATCAACTTGACACGTGATTTTCACCCAATTATTAAAACTGAATTTTGAGTTTCTAGTCATTCACAATGGTTGGATGCATGATGACTGTGACTACTAGAATTCCATGAGTGCAAGGCTCTCAGGCTGTCCTGCTTTTCTCATGATTCTCTGTACCTCTCAGTCTGACCATCTCTTTATTTATTTGCCCTTTAGTTTTTCTTCTGTCTCTCCCCTATCTTTATCTCTCTACATCTAGTCTCTTCCTTTGTACCCCTCAGCCTTTCTTTCCTCCCATTTTCTCCTCTTGCAAAAAACAGAAACTGAAACAGAGAGAGGAAGCTAAGCTCACAGGCAACTCTCAGTTGCTGCTCTTTAAAAAGGGTGAAAAATACAGAGCAGAGAAACCAGAGGCCTTGGGACACTGAGGGACAGAATACAGTAGAGATAGAAAAAAGGTAGCAATTTCAAATTAAGATAATTCAAAAGGTGTGTAAAAGTATATTATTTTAATGCTGTCAATAGAATATAGGAAAACCACACAGAATAGTGCAATACCACAGAACTGCTATTCCAAGAGCAGAATTCTAACCCTATTTTTGAAGAATAAGGAGAGGAAGAAGTTTCTGGAGGATGTAGATGAAAAGCTGTGTGGAAAGTCACCCAACAGGAGCCATGGCTTTTGGTTTGTGGATGGGGTCAGTCGTAGCTACTATATTGGAAAAAATATTTCAGCTTTTTTATCCTCCTTTCTTTCATTTTCTTGCTGGTATTTCCCATTGGCCTAACTCTTCTGAAAGGAGAAGTCAAGAGAGTCCATCAATGCCATCCCTTCAGGTCAGTCTTGAGGCAGAGAGGGGAGTGGAGAAGGGAAACTTCTTGGTTTAGAGGAACATCAAGGAGTTGAAAACCCAGAGAGGGTGGGGGACACTAAGGAGCTGAGAAAAAGAAGATAAAGGACAGAAAGAAAGAAAACTGAAGTATGGAGGTAAGAGAAGCAGAAGGGCAGAGGTTTCTGAATGCGGAATTCTGACTCTCTGCAGTCCTCCTAGAATCTGTCAAAGCATTAAATAAATATTCCCATAAACATTATACATAGAAGCAATGAAGAAATAAGCCTTTAGGGAAATCAGTATCTTTGGTGAATTTGGCAAATTGTCATTGACAAATGATCTTTTGGCAAGTGGAATAGGCTTTCAATAAATTGATTTTCCTCAATTGGACTGCTTCCAAGAAAAGCTGTTTAATTAGAGAAGTTTGAAGAACATTAGGTTTGGTTTGGCTGAATATGTAGTATCTGATAGGAAATGTTGATATATTGTAGAGACTGGAGCTCATATCAGTCAAGAGGCTATCAACCTCTAAGTGTCTAACCCACTCACAGCCTCACCACCATGATAAGAGCTGATTGACCCAAAGATAACTGTAGACTTAATATAATTTAAATAATAATAATAGTTAACATATATTGAGTATGTACTATATGCCCGGTGCTATACTAAATGCTGTACACAGATTTCCTTTTCACTTAACTATCATAATAACCTGTGTTGGTTATTGTCAATTGGCCTCCTTCTATCCCAGATTCATCCTCTACCTTGTTCTGTTGCCCACATGATTGACTTCTTCAGATTTCATCCCTTGCCCTGACATTTGATTGGGTTTGATTGATGAGAAACACGCATAAGACAGGGGAGAATGAGGGAAGGGTTCAGATATGCAAGCTTACCTATGTGTATCCTGCTCCCTCCTGATCTCACTACCAAAATTTCTGGCAGTGGCTGAGTCAATTCTTGTGATGTGACCCTTTTTCCAAACGTTCAAACTTTCAACCCAACTCTGGTAACAACATCCCTTTTAAGCCAAAATGGGCAATGCAGTGGTAAATGAAGACTTGTCACTATCTTTAGTCTCTGAGTACTAGACTATTCTTTATTGCCGCCGTTAACCTTGAATACATCTTCTGTAAATAGGCACTTTATTAACTTTTTTTGAGAGTGAAATTTACTTCCTGCCAAGAGCATAAGAGATGCCATAACTCAATAAGAAAGATATCATACAGGTCTTATTCTACTTTTATTATTTTATTATTATTATTATTTTGAAATGAAGTCTCATTCTTGTCACCCAGGCTGGAGTGCAATGATGTGATCTCAGCTCACTGCAACCTCAGCTCACTGCTCACTGCAATCCCCCAGGTTCCAGCTATTCTCTTTCCTCAGCCTCCTGAGTAGCTGGGATTACAGGTACCCAGCACCATGCCTGGCTAATTTTTGTATTTTTAAGTAGAGATGGGATTTTACCATGTTAGCCAGGCTAGTCTTGAACTCCTGGCCTCAGGTGATCAGCCCACGTTGGCCTCCCAAAGTGCTGGGATACAGTCGTGAACCACTGCATCCGGCCCCAAGTCTTATTTTATGTATGAGAAAACTAACCGAAGTATAAAGTATTTTTTACAAGACTACACTGCTAATTGATATGGCTAAAATTCAATGATAAGTAAGTATAAGTGGTCTCCAGAATCTTCTATAATAATTATTATCCCATATTTTTTCTCAATTACTGGGTTTTGAAGTATGAGGTTCACCACTATTCTACATAGATCTCGACTGTCAAAATCTGAACTCTCTGATATGGTAGCCATCAGCTACATGTATCTACTCAGTAATGGAAAAGTAACTAGTGCCACATGTTGAAATGATAATGTTTTAGATGTAATTTAGATATAATATTATATCTATTTTTTCTCCCATTTAAGGGAATGTGGCTATTAAGTTTTAAAAATTACACATGTGGCTTGCATTGTATTTCCATTAGGTAATTGTAAAGGTCACCCACTGGTCTTTGGGATGGGTTGGCATAAGGAGCTCTCTCAGGATGAATAGTCCAAAGTGGCAGAAATTTGCTCAACTAGATCGTATCTCAGAGGGTTTTGTGTGCCTGACATACAAAACAGCAGAATTCAGAGGCATTAGGTAAAAGTCAGAAGACACACAGAGGGAAGATAGAAAGCAGGTATGAGAGGAGCAGTTGTGATTTACCAGACCCATGAACAAGCATAAACCCATGCAGTAGAGAGAATACAGGCAACTTAGCTGATGGAGTAGAAACAGATGTGGAGAGGAGTTAGTTCCAAAATGATTAAATAGTATTGTAATGAAGCATTGAAGAACTTCTTGTTATCCATAAGAGAAAACAAATGTCTTCTTAAAATAATCAATTGCGTTGTTCGCAAAAGCATATTCTGGTTGTCTATAAAGGATGCCCTTTCATGAAGTCAACACTTTGTCATATATTACTTCCAATATATCCTCACTGTCAAGCCTCAGTGATTAAATGGCCCTCATTTTTTGTTCTTCTGTCTTAAAGAGCCTAAATAATCCAGAACCATACAATGGAAGGACTTCATTAGAATGGCCTATGATTGGATGTGGTGGTACAAGTTTAAGGGTCCTCACAACCATCACTTCTGACACCAGTGAAAAGTTTCGTGGTTCCCAAGAACCCCTTTACTTCTGACACCAATTGCAAGTTTAGGGTCCTAAAAATCACCTTCAAGTTTGATAATTTGTTAAATGAACTCTTAAAACTCATTGAAAGCTATTATACTCAGTTATAGCTTAGTACAGCAAAAGTATACGGATTAAAATCAGATAAAGATAGAAGATCATAGGGCAGGGTCCTGAAGCGTTCTGAGAATGGAGCTTCCAATTGTCCTCTCCCAGTGGAATTGTGCAGATAGTGCTTACTTTGCCCAGCAATAATGTGTGACAATACATATGGAGTACTGAGTACAACCAACTCAAGTGTTGATACCTAGAATTTTTAACGGGGGCTTGGTCACAAGACAAAATTGACTTCTTTTTTTTTGGAGGTGGAGTCTCGCTCTGTCACCCAGGCTGGAGTGCAGTGGCTGGATCTCAGCTCACTGCAAGCTCCGCTTCCCGGGTTCACGCCATTCTCCTGCCTCAGCCTCCCAAGTAGCTGGGACTACAGGCACCCGCCACCACACCCAGCTAGTTTTTTGTATTTTTTTAGTAGAGATGGGGTTTCACCGTGTTAGCCAGGATGGTCTTGATCTCCTGACTTCGTGATCCGCCCGTCTTGGCCTCCCAAAGTGCTGGGATTACAGGCTTGAGCCACCGCGCCCGGCCCAAAATTGACTTCTGACATGACTACCCTTAGCCTCCAGCCTCTGCAGATGTTGAGCTGACAAGCATGGCCCGAGGCCTCCCCACGTAAATCACATTGTATCATTGGACTATCTAGTGTGACCCAAGGCCTTTAGGTAAACAAAGACACTTTTATCAGGACATACCTAGGGTTTAGAGATTATCTTTTAGGAGCCCTAAGGAAGGGCCAAACAATTCTCCCAGCAAAGTCAATCTTTACTACACAGAGGATCTTGATTTCAGTAATATATGATGAAGAGCCTTGAATGCAATGAAGTCTCTCTGCCCAAACATTGGTAGGCACAGGGGGATCTATTGGATACATGCCTTTTATTCAGTGTCAATATTAGATATGAGAAGAAAGAAATGCATTTAACCTGCTGTATTTTCTTCTATGTATTTTCTTTTCCCTTCTGTTTTTATCCTATTTTTATTGCCCCTCCTCTTTTTTTCTGCTTTCTGATTGTCAATGCCACGTTTCCTTAGTGACCTAAACTGTTGGTGATCACCCAGTAGTTTACGCAGAACAAAGACTATTCTTCCTCTTTCTTGCAGAATATCAGAAAATGCTTTAATCTTGTACTTTTGACTGATATTATAGAGAGAGGCAATATTATAGAGAGAGGCAATATGTGCTTTCAAATACATACATTTTCCAATTTATATTGGTGGATTTCTTTTCTAATAAAAGCAATTTCTCTCCTCCAAAGATGTATGTCATCTCAAGAGATGGTAAAATCTATCTCTCCATTATTATAGTATGTTTTCAAGAAAATTATCCAATTATTATTTAACCACTTTTGCAAAAATTGTAACAGTGAAAGAAATCTAGCATGGCTGATTCCATCTTGCTTCCATACCTGCGTGCTGGCTATCCTTGCTCATTTCTCGGTGTTGGCCAAGCTAACCATGGGAGTAGTTTAGTTTATTGTTTAACTCAGAAGCAAAGATGATAATAGTCTCTCCCTAAAATTGACTTGATTTCCTTTTAGTTTGGGGACTGAAATCACCTTTGTAAAACTAACTTAAAAAACATAACATTAGGATTATGACAGGGGCCTTGATTGGCTGTGTCCCCACCCAAATCTCATCTCAAATTTTAGTTCCCATAATTTCCATATGTCATGGGAGGGACCTGGTGGTAGGTAATTGAATCATGAGGGCAGGTCTTTCCCATGCCCTTCTCATGATAGAGAATAAGTCTCATGAAATCTGATGTTCTTATGAAGAGGAGTTCCCCTACCTAAGCTCTGTCTTGGCTGCCAACATGTGAGATGTCTCTGCTCTTTCTTAATTGTCCATCATGATTGTGAGGCCTGCCCAGCCTTGTGGAATTGTGAGTCCATCAAACCTCTTTTTCTTTATAAATTACCCAGCGTTGGGTATGTATTTATTAGCAGTGTGAAAACAGACTAATATGGGCCTGAATTCTAAGATGTAGGCATAGTTAAACAACAGCTAGCCATTGATTTTCTATAATCCCTTACAACTCAAGAGTCATGTGGCAATAGGTCAAAATGTTTGTGACTTCCTCAATTGCTCCTATAGATAACATCACTATTGTAGAATCTATGATTGGTCTTTTGGAATGTTTTTCAGCCTTTTGCATTCTGGCGACTGACTGTCTCCACCCAGGCCTGTGAGTCATTACTCAACTAGTCCTGTGGCTACCACCCATAGGCTACTTAGTACACAAGGACCATTCTTGACACCTCTATGATTTTATCTCCAATCAGAAGCACACATTCCCTAGCCCCTTCCTGCCAAATTATTCATAGAAACTTTAGTTCATGGTGAATTCTTCATGAGGCTGATTTGAGTAGTAAACTCCTATACTTCTGCTTCACTACCTTTTTGTTAATTTAACCTTTCTTTACCACAATGCCACCATCTCCATGAGTTAGTTTTGTCTGTGTAGCAGGCAATAAGGACCTGTCAGGCAGTCACAATCACATGGAGGACTATTCAGCGGGAGATAATCTTTTAAATTCATGTTCTTTTTAATTTTTAGGCACAAGATATATTTTGCTCTGAGTCAATGTCTCCCAAACCCCAAATTTTAGAGACAGTAGAAAAGATGACAACCAAAGAAGTTTTCTACATCGTACATAGCAAATTAAAGGAAGAAAAACACATCAACTCTACCCTATCACAAATGGAGCCTATCACACATTCTAAGATAAAATGTAGTAGACTATCACCAGGAATTATAGATAATAAGAGGGAGAAACAAAAACAAAGGAGTGTGTAATAATAAAAACCTAACAATAAGGCTGACTGAAATAAGCTCTGCATTGCCAAACTGTATTCCACTGGAGGAGTCCCCATTTGAGGTTTTCTCATCTCTTTATACTTCCTTCCTCTTGAAGTTATAAAGCCTCATGCAATATGGTAGTAATCACTGCTGTGCATTAATCTTTTATACCCCATTACTTCCCAGTCACAGATAGGATTATATTTCTTAGACTCCCTTGTTTGACTGGGGCAAGTGACAGTCCTGGCCAAAGAGTAATGAGCACAAGAAATGTGCGTCACTTCCATTAGAATAATTTAATTGTACATGCAAAGACTCTCCAGAACTTTCCCTTCTTTTTTTTTTTATGACAACTTTTGATCTCCAGATAGTGGTTTTTCCATGAGAATGAAATGTATGACAATGAGCAACGTGAGTGTCCAGCCAATCAGAGATTGACACGCAATATAAGTGAGGTATAAACCACCGATGTTTTAAGTCAAAGATATTTGGTGATATTCACACAACATACCCTGGCCCATTCTCACCTATGCCTGCAGCTATAAGAAATGATAAGCAAAGTCAACCTAGCAGTGATTATAAATAAAATTATCTTCTTTCCCTAAGCTTTGACCCTGAAGAATGGTAATCTAAAACTGGACCCTATCTTCGTTACAGATTTAAACCTCTGAAAATGGTTAATTAAATTGTGTTGGCTGGGCATGGTTGTTCATGCCTGTAATCCTAGCATTTTGGAAGGCCAAGTAGGTGGATCATTCAAGGCCTGGAGTTTGAGACCAGCTTGGCCAACATTTTTACCATCTCTACTGAAAATACAAAAGTTAGCTGGGTGTGTTGGCACATGCCTGTAATCCCAGCTCTTGGGATGCTGAGGCATGAGAATCACTTGAACTTGAGAGGCAGAGGCTGCAGTGAGCTGAGATCATACCACTTCACTCCAGCCTGGGCAACAGAGTGAAATTCTGTCCTAAATACTACTACTACTGCTAATAATAATAATACTAAATAGTGTTTACTGTAGTTCATAGTGAAAAATGTAAATTGTATCTCATTCAAATGGACCCAAAATAAAGATAGCTCTCAAATTACATCACTGTGTACATTGCCCATGACTATTGGAAGATGTGGAAATATGGGCAATACATCCATTTGAAACATTTCAAGCATTCAGGAAAGAGTACTATTTAAGGTGAATATCAGTGTTACTGGATTTCTACATTTACCATAGAATGGGTGTGGATGGGATTATAGCATTGCCCATCTTTCTTCCAGCAGCTCTGCTCTGCCACTACCTCTATTGCATACCAGATGTGGACTTTATTTTACATACACTCATTTCTTTGAAATATAATTTCAAAATATATTTTAAACTAATCTAGTATTTGACTTATTTGTTTATGCCTTTGACCTGCTGCAAATAAAGAGTTAAGGTGGCAGAAAATAAACTTGGCAAATAACCATTCTTTTACTCATTTAGTCACTGGTCTTTGATGGCAGAATCCTTACACTTAGAAGCTGGTGTATAAACCTGGAAAGACAACTAGGAGAAGAATGATAATGTGACCACAAATGATACACAGAACTTAATTCCAGAAATATTTAGAGTGCCATCCAAACTTTATGCAGGAAGAATTATGTGTGTGTGCAAACTGAGATGTGGTTAGATCCGAGGGCCTTTAATATGAATTGATCAACAAGAAAGAGTTTATGAAGCTCCTGTGCTGTTTGATCTCAGTAAATGGGAGTGTCCTTTTAACCACTGTAGTCATCTGATGAAATATTTAAATAGCTATATATATCTATATATATTATACTGTCAAATTTAGAAGGCATTTGTTACCACAGTTACTCCATTTGTAGATGTCAGGTGAAAAATATGCATATGCATTATTGCTGAAACAGGTCTCTTTTAAGGTTTCCAAGGTTTCAATATTGTGAACCCAAATCAGGCAAATGAGTAATAATGAAAAACTGTAGATAAATCAGGTGAGCTTTGGAACATGCTACATGATTAATGGTAAAATTAATGGGACTGGTAGAAAATATCATCATTAAATGACTGTCCAGTGGCCCAGAGGTCAGACCATACACATATTATCATGTCCTTTGACAGCACTAGCCCAAACTCCTGGCGTCAAGTGATCCTGTCACCTCTGCCTCCCAAAGCACTGGGATTGTAGGCTGAGCCATAGTTCCCAGCCTTTGACAACACTAGAAACTCACTTTGCATAAATAAAGCAATTATTAGAAGCATATGAGCAAGAAAACCATAAAATAATTATTATTGCAAGCTTTCTCATCAGAGACAGAGGCCCCAGCCTCATCACTGTCATTTGCTAATACTACGGAATTATGCCAGTTTGTTCATTCAACATATATTTATGAAGCACCTATAATGTATTGGAGTTTTTGTACTGGGCACTGGGCACATTTGGCGGAACCAAGCAGACAAACAAGCAAGAGGCATATGCAACTCCTGCCCTCACTAAGCTTATAGACTAAGATAGGGGAGGCAGAAATCAAAGAATCATCAAATAAGTGAACAGTCTCAATTGTGAAAAACATTACCAAGGACAGCATATTAAAGGAGGAATTGACCTAGTCAGACTCTCTTCTGCACATTGATATTTATACATGTATCTCAGGATTACTGTGAAGATTAACAGAAATAATATATATTAACAGTTCACATAAAATAAGAACTGTACAAATTTTCCCTTTGTTTTCTCTATTCTTCTAAATGCAGGTAAATGCAGTGCATTAATTTCCCTTTCTGTTTACTCTTCTAAATGCAGGTAAATGCAGTGCATTAATTTCCAGATAATTTTTCTTGCTTATTGCAGGATTCTGAAGTGTTATGAATGGTCTTTATTAGGAGGAAATGCTAATGGGCATATTTGATCTACACTATACTCTTCACTGTTACCAGTATGGGCACTTTCATTCTTTCCTCTCGACCTGTCTCCGAAACTGTGTGTTTTTTTGCTTGTTTGTTGTCTGTTTTCCTTTCCTTTTTTTTTTTTTTTTTTTTTT
>NW_016803198.1:350357-366934 GCF_001698545.2 Rhinopithecus bieti
TTGTTTTCCTTTTCTTTTTTTTTTTTTTTTTTTTTGAGATGGAGTTTCACTCTTGTTGCCCAGGCTGGGGTGCAATGGCGTGATCTCGGTGCCACCTGTCTTCTGGGTTCAAGCCATTCTCCTGCTTCAGCCTCCCAAGTAGCTGAGATTACAGGCATGTGCTACTACACCTGGCTAATTCTGTGTTTTTAGAAGAGACAGAATTTCTCCATGTTGGTCAGTCTGGTCTCAAACTCCCAACCTCAGGTGATCCGCCCGCCTTGGTGTCTCAAAGTGCTGGGATTACAGGCATAAACCACTGTGTCTGGCCCAAAACTGTGTTTTAAAATTTTAATCAGAAGGTCACCATTTAGCAAACTAATTTTTCTATTCTCTTATGAAGTACAATGAGATCTTGCCTGAAAACATACTTAAGATAAAAAGAATCTTGAAAGTTGTCACGAATATATTTTGCAAATACAATATCCAAGGCAATAGAGAAACTTTATAATAAATTTCAGTGTAGAGAGAGGGAAATTGCAACTGTGTCAAAAATATAAAAGATAAAACTGTGAAAGATGAACTGAACCTCAGTGGTAGAAACAGAATTCTCATTTAGGCCTTATCTAGTTCTCTTTGAGGTGAATGAATAATGAAACATGGGGAAATTAGAAAATTTAATAACTCACTTTGTAAGAATTCACAGATGTGTCTTGAGAAATCTATCCGAATTTTTTAAAAACCTGCCTTTTAAAAGAGATCTTTTAATTTTGGAATAGGGTAGGGCACACATCATGTTGGTCTAACAGTGACATTATGAAAACGCAGCTAGAATGCTGATGGGTGAGAGTAGTACTTGGGAGACACAATGGAATTTAACGTTCTGGGTTTGGGGAGGAGACAACACTGAGTACCTGTATATCATAACGCCTTGCCTCTTACACGGTAATAAAAATAGATATGAAAAGCTGACTGAAACCTAGACATTATCCATAGTTTGCTCAGGCTAACTGAACTAAGGAGATTCTGAAACTTAATAACAACAACAACAAATCCTTAAGCCTTTTGTCAAATGATGCACTTGGGAAATAAGTGAGCCGGAAGGGAATGTCTCTGTTTTTGCTAGGAGAGAAATATAGTAATTAACCCAAAAGAGCCGTAGATAAAGATTTTTAGTTTCTATAGCAGTATTCTATAGCAGTATAGTGATATGCATTAGGGAAGAGATGTGTAATAGAAAGCAAGAAAAAAAAGAGTCTTTTCTTATACCATATGGCTTGAAACATTTAGGCTCCTAAGGGAATCTAACTGTTGGCATGTAGGAAAAAGTTGGGGAGAAAACAGTATGAAGTTGTGTGTCATGTACTCCTACCCACTCATTACTCTTTGTCTTTCATGTTAGGACTCTCTAGAATGGTAGAGAAAAATTAGGTTCAGAGAAAACATGGGAGCAGAGATATGGGTAGGCCTTAGAGGAAGGGGCCCTGTGCCCAGTCCCTAGGCCAAGTCCCAGAAAATGGTGAACTGGCAAATACATTCATAGAATTGAAAAGTAGAGTCCTGTGCCAGCAGTGAGATAGCAAAGGCAATTGAAGGAAAAGAGGGACTGGATCTACCCTGGACACAGGTGACAAAGGGGTATAATGTCTGACATGAATTGAACAACAGCGATAAAACCAACTAGAAGTTTGCTTCTTTTTTTAAATCATCATTTGCAGGTTATTCTAAATAATGTTGAAAATAAAATGATTCTCCCAGATAAGAATATTTTCTCAGTCTTAAGTTTTAAATAACTGTTGCAGTTAATGTTGAATTTTAAAAATATATACATAAACTAACAATTAGCACATAAGTTTGAAAATTTATCTTTTAATATATATTGTATTCAACATAGAATTTTTTCAGTGAACTCCTAGTTATTCCATTGGTCTCTGTAGTCAGTTAATGGTAGCTTCCAAAAAGATATATCCATGTCCTAATCCCCCAAACCTGTAAATGTTACCATTATTTGTAAAAGGATCTCTGTAGAAATAATTAAGGATCTTGAGATGAGACTATCCTGGATTACTGGGGGTGGAGGACCCTGAGTTCAATGACAAGTATTCTTAGAAGAGACACACTGGAGAGAGACACATAGCTAAGTGGAGATTATATAAAGACAGAGGCAGAGATTGCAGTGAGGCAGCTAAATAAGCCCAGTAATGCTGACTACCACCAGAAGCTGGAAGAGTCAAGAAAAGGATCTTCGATAGAGGGGTGGAGGAAATGTAGGGTTCCCAGCACCTTGATTCAAACTTCTGGCCTTCAGAAGTGTAAAAGAATTAGTTTCTACTGTCCTAAGCCATCAATTAATTTCATCCAGCCACCCTAGAAAACTAACACAATCCCTAACCCACAAACTCAGCTACAAGAAAAGTCATTCCTAGGGTAACTTCAAATGTTGAGAGCTATCCTTGTTCTTTTTTGGATCAGTTGATGATCTCACACACTACCTTTAAAAAGAATATTCAAAATCAGCAATGATAGCACAATGATTGTAAAATTCTGAAAACAGGACTTGAATTACTTTACTTCTGCCATAACGTATGATTAATGACATTTTTT
The DNA here is from genome assembly GCF_001698545.2 of Rhinopithecus bieti. NCBI lineage: Eukaryota > Metazoa > Chordata > Mammalia > Primates > Cercopithecidae > Rhinopithecus > Rhinopithecus bieti. The sequence continues at coordinate 352,941 of NW_016803198.1, forward strand.
ATTTGTTCTTTAATATTTAAAATAGTAAAATAGAACCTGAAGAATAACAATATTTTGTTTGGTAAGCATATGTTTTCATTTGTAACATAAATATTTTATTGAATTTAGGTAATAGTCTTTATATTTAAATTTTCCATCTTTTTATTTTAATTATTATTAAATTATGATAGTGTTATAGCAGTAGGGTACAAATTGTTTAAATATTTTTTCCCTTTTCCCCCATAAATTAATGTAATCAAAAAGCATAAATCTACTTTTTTTATTACCATTTTTATTAGTTATATTTTACTGGCATAATTCTATACACAAAGTTCAATAAGGGACAATTTTCACTGCTTTTCTTTTTTAAGCATTGTTATTTATGATAATTACTGAATATAATTTTGAAATATAGAGGACAGTTTTAAAAATGAGCTCTTTGGGATGTAAATATGCTGAGAATGCCCATAGCTGGGCTGTATTCTGGTTAGAGCCCAGTGTAGGGCAAATTCTTACAGGAGAATTGGCAATTGCTTTACTAAGTAGATGAGACCATAGTGTCACCAGGGTTCTCTTGGCCTGGAACTCTTCAGAATCAGGAGAAGTCTCGTGTGCCCCATGGTGGTAATAATGAACTAAAAGAGTCATCAGACCCACAGACTGTGCTACAATAAATTTTGTGTTCCAAAGTCTAAAGATAATGCTAAAGAATGCTGGGCTTACCTGATCCAGACAGATATTTAGAATTACTCCTTTTTATTGTTTATCACTGATGTCTTTGTAAGCTTTCTCAAACACCATAACAAAAGGTGTGGGTGGTGGGGCATCCAACTGAATAAAAATGTATCTCTACCTCCTTTCCATAGTGAGAGGTAAAAATAGAAATTTAGCTAAATTGAAAAAAAAAAAAACAAAGTTGCCTTTCTTCCTCACCCACATTGTGGACCTCTAGGTTTTAAAAGGATTAGTTCCTACTAAATTTCTGGTGATGTTTATCCTTAGCTTACCTTGGAGGAGCAGGATTTCCCAGTACCAAGCTGGATTCATGTTTCCAAATCTCAGCTCTAACTCTCATCAGCTGTGTGATTTTGGGGAATTATCTCTAGCTATCGGTCTCTCCTATTTTCATCTCTTAGATGAGGAGATAATGAAGTCACAAAGATTAGGAATTGTAAGTATAAAACACTTGGAATGTAGTAGCGTATTATAAACTGGAGCTATTTTATACCTTTCTGAAGACATGGCATTCTAGAGTGGTTGTAAACACTACTATAATTCCACATATAACCTCTGGTAACTAGTATTTGAAAAGATGTCTTAACTGAGAATGAATGTTTTTATTTATTCATTATTTTTTGTTTTTGCTGACAACGTTGAGTATCCAGGCCTGCCTGATGGATACAGAGAAAGGTTCAACCTAGATAGGGTATTAATTTCCTTAAAATTGTCTTTCTGTTGTAACTTGCTGATCTTCTCAGCATGAAATTGATTAAGAAATTCACATCACTTAATTTTCTTCATAATCACCTAGTGTGAAACTTGCAAGGAAGAACTTTTTTAAAGAAAGGGCAATGAGCCAAGGGAGGCATACAGAGGGGTTAGAGTTGGGTATTCACATGCAAGATTCTCCCTTCTTATGAAATGTCCAGATAAGCAGCATTCCCTGCTGGGCTTCACAGATGGATCAGAAATCTGGAAGTCTAGTACTTGGTAAAGACAGTGGGTTTAGAGGATAACAAGTAGAGAACAGGCACCAACGAATTGTGACAAACATGAAAATGGACAAAATTAAATAAGTCATCCTGGCTATTTGTGAAAGGAGGTCATATAATACGGAGTGAAGAGTACATCTGAGACCAGACTGTGTTAAAAAGAGGTCCTACAAAATAGTTTTACCAGAAAATAAAGGAGAAAAGGATGCAAGCAAGTATCTGTGATAGAAACTTCATTTCTCAGGGGACGTTTACCAGGAAATAGAAAGAACATGGGGNAAATATTTTATTGAATTTAGGTAATAGTCTTTATATTTAAATTTTCCATCTTTTATTTTAATTATTATTAAATTATGATAGTGTTATAGCAGTAGGGTACAAATTGTTTAAATATTTTTTCCCTTTTCCCCATAAATTAATGTAATCAAAAGCATAAATCTACTTTTTTTATTACCATTTTATTAGTTATATTTTACTGGCATAATTCTATACACAAAGTTCAATAAGGGACAATTTTCACTGCTTTTCTTTTTTAAGCATTGTTATTTATGATAATTACTGAATATAATTTTGAAATATAGAGGACAGTTTTAAAATGAGCTCTTTGGGATGTAAATATGCTGAGAATGCCCATAGCTGGGCTGTATTCTGGTTAGAGCCCAGTGTAGGGCAAATTCTTACAGGAGAATTGGCAATTGCTTTACTAAGTAGATGAGACCATAGTGTCACCAGGGTTCTCTTGGCCTGGAACTCTTCAGAATCAGGAGAAGTCTCGTGTGCCCCATGGTGGTAATAATGAACTAAAAGAGTCATCAGACCCACAGACTGTGCTACAATAAATTTTGTGTTCCAAAGTCTAAAGATAATGCTAAAGAATGCTGGGCTTACCTGATCCAGACAGATATTTAGAATTACTCCTTTTATTGTTTATCACTGATGTCTTTGTAAGCTTTCTCAAACACCATAACAAAAGGTGTGGGTGGTGGGGCATCCAACTGAATAAAATGTATCTCTACCTCCTTTCCATAGTGAGAGGTAAAATAGAAATTTAGCTAAATTGAAAAAAAAAAAAACAAAGTTGCCTTTCTTCCTCACCCACATTGTGGACCTCTAGGTTTTAAAAGGATTAGTTCCTACTAAATTTCTGGTGATGTTTATCCTTAGCTTACCTTGGAGGAGCAGGATTTCCCAGTACCAAGCTGGATTCATGTTTCCAAATCTCAGCTCTAACTCTCATCAGCTGTGTGATTTTGGGGAATTATCTCTAGCTATCGGTCTCTCCTATTTTCATCTCTTAGATGAGGAGATAATGAAGTCACAAAGATTAGGAATTGTAAGTATAAAACACTTGGAATGTAGTAGCGTATTATAAACTGGAGCTATTTTATACCTTTCTGAAGACATGGCATTCTAGAGTGGTTGTAAACACTACTATAATTCCACATATAACCTCTGGTAACTAGTATTTGAAAAGATGTCTTAACTGAGAATGAATGTTTTATTTATTCATTATTTTTTGTTTTGCTGACAACGTTGAGTATCCAGGCCTGCCTGATGGATACAGAGAAAGGTTCAACCTAGATAGGGTATTAATTTCCTTAAAATTGTCTTTCTGTTGTAACTTGCTGATCTTCTCAGCATGAAATTGATTAAGAAATTCACATCACTTAATTTTCTTCATAATCACCTAGTGTGAAACTTGCAAGGAAGAACTTTTTTAAAGAAAGGGCAATGAGCCAAGGGAGGCATACAGAGGGGTTAGAGTTGGGTATTCACATGCAAGATTCTCCCTTCTTATGAAATGTCCAGATAAGCAGCATTCCCTGCTGGGCTTCACAGATGGATCAGAAATCTGGAAGTCTAGTACTTGGTAAAGACAGTGGGTTTAGAGGATAACAAGTAGAGAACAGGCACCAACGAATTGTGACAAACATGAAAATGGACAAAATTAAATAAGTCATCCTGGCTATTTGTGAAAGGAGGTCATATAATACGGAGTGAAGAGTACATCTGAGACCAGACTGTGTTAAAAGAGGTCCTACAAAATAGTTTTACCAGAAAATAAAGGAGAAAAGGATGCAAGCAAGTATCTGTGATAGAAACTTCATTTCTCAGGGGACGTTTACCAGGAAATAGAAAGAACATGGGGTTTTGAAGACGGAAAGTTGTGGGACTGAATCTCTTCCAGGTTAATAATTGTGTGAGGTTTGTCAAGTTACTCAACTTCTCTGCATCAATGTCTCTTTTTCTGTTAGATATTATTTGTTATTTCTTCACTTTTTGATAATTTAGGAGTTAACTTCCCTCCACACACTGTTCTATGCCTTTGATTAAAGCTATTAAATCTGATAGGAATTCCATGTCCTTACATATATCAGTTCTGGCTGACTGAGGTCATTTAAGACCATGGTGACATCTTCCGTCTCTGTGTTACATGATGACATGTCAAGGTGAGAAGCTAATAATTTTTTCTTGTGTATTTGCTTGGAGGGTGCATGGAAGGGGAATGGTACCTCTCTTAGATCTTTGCAAAAGGAGATAGCCTTGTATCTTGTTCTTTAAATTTTATTTTATTTTCTTTTTGAGATGGAGTCTCTCTCTGTCTTCTCTGTCTCCCAGGCTGGAGTGCAGTGGCGTGATCTTGGCTCACTGCAACTTCTGCCTCCTGGGTTCACACCGTTCTCCTGCCTCAGCCTCCTCAGTAGCTGGGACTACAGGTGCCCACCACCACACCTGGCTATTGTGTGTGTGTGTGTGTGTGTGTGTGTGTGTGTTTGTTTAGTAGACACGGAGTTTCACAGTGTTAGGATAGTTTCGATCTCCTGACCTCATGATCCGCCCGCCTCAGCCTCCCAAAGTGCTGGTATTATGGGCGTGAGCCAACGTGCCTGGCCTGTATCTTGTTCTTTAGAGGATTTGCTATGACCCTTCTTTAGGCATATTCTTTCCTATTAGGCAAGAATTCTCTGAAGCCCCAGAAATGTGCCCACACTTAACACATGTCCTCTTCTGGATCATTCTGTGGAGACTCAGAATGCAAGAATTCCCTGCCTTCGTTGACTCTGACAGGGCTTTCAAGGAGGGATCTGTCTGGTGGGCTTCTCTGGTGATATACTGACCTTTAGACCTCAAGGGCATTTAGGTGAGGAAACATAAATGGGGTTGGGGCCTCTGGGCTGAGGTAGCCCCCAAAGCAAGTGAGGCTCCTAAATGCCATGGAGTAAAATATAGCAAAAAAAAAAAGAAAAGAAAAAGGTTGCTGGACCCAGGCTGACCCTCCTCGAGGCCGACCCTCCTCATGCAGCCAAGTCTGGCTGGGACTCTGAGGTGTCTTAGCATTCTAAAGTCAAACCTGACCTTCCATGTCATTACAAAGGTCAGGAATAGATGTTTTTTAACAGCTTGATTTATATCTTTTAAATATTTAGATAAATGGCAGACTATTCTCCATTTGTACTCTTGCTGATGTTAGGGGTATACCTGGGGAGATTCATCCTCACCATCCTCCTTTTAATGGCAAAAGAAGGAAGCTGCATTATACAGCATGGATGCTAATTTCTGAATCACTTGGATATCCTGTTTAAAGGGCATTGTCTCATTCCAGAGTTCCAAGAGCTCCAAAACACAGAACTTCCTCTGTGTTTTGATCCCATGTATCTACCCTGGGCTTCTTTCTTTAGATAGGCTTTTATGTTTGCCGATAAATAGATTGGAAAATGGTTGGTGAAACACCATGGTCTATTCCTGTTAGAGTTTTATAGCTAGTAGAGTGGCACTAAAATAAAGTATCAAGGAGTGAAAGAAGTCATGAAAAATTCAAAGTTCTCCCCAAATCCACATATTCCTCAAACAATGCCCAAGAAAAGGAGAAATTAAGCCTCAGCCTTCCAAGGCACTTCATGCAAGTCAGCAGGTTAGAAAAACCATTACTATAGAGAAAAGAATGATTCATTAAGGATGCTAGAAACAGAATATAATTGAATGTGCAGTGACTCAGATGTGTAATCTCTATAGTTTGGGAGGCCAAGGCAGGAGGCTCACTTAAGCCTAGGAGTTTGAGACCATCCTGGGCTACATAGCAAGCCGATCTCTACAAAACTTTTTTTGAGACAGAGTTTTGCTCTGTCACCCATGCTGGAGTGTAGTGGTGCTATCTCGGCTCGCTGCAACCTCTGCCTTCCAGGTTCAAGCGATTCTCCTGCCTCAGCCTCCCAAGTAGCTGGGACTATAGAGGTGTGCCACCATGCCTGGCTGATATTTTTATTTTTAGTAGAGATGGAGTTTCACTGGGTTGCCCAGGCTGGTCGCGAACTCCTGACCACAGGTAATTTACCCGCCTCCGCCTCCAAAGTGCTGGGATTGCAGGTGTGAGCCACCACACCCAACCTCAAAACTTTAAAAAAAAAAAAAAAAACCTAGTTGGGCATAGTGGCACATGCCTGTAGTCCCAGCTACTTGGGAGGATGAAGTGGGGGAGCACTTGAGCCCAGGAGGCAGAGGTTGCAGTGAGCTGTGAATGTGTCCCTGCATTCCAGCCTGGGTGGCAGAGCAAGACCCTGTAGCAAAAAATAATAATAAGAAGAAGAATAAATAAAAATGAATGTAATTGGTACACTTGGGAAGCTGATGTTAAGGTGGGGGCTTGAGTAGGGAAGAATAATTTGTCTTCATTTAACTTAAATTATACTTAATATGGCTCATTAGAAAATACTCTCCTGGATTTCTAAGCTTGTGATAAGTCAGGGCCCAATGTCAAACACTTACGTTGGGAATAGAACTTTGTCTAAACCTTCTTCAATGAAGAGGACTTCCTTTGTAAAGCCAGAACTAGGAATGGTGCATTCTGGGTTTTGGCCCTTTCAAATGCCCTTGTCATTTGCAGTCAGAAGACCGGGACAAATCTTTGTACCTCTCTTAGCCTCAGCTTTCTACTTCACAGAATTGCTCTCAAATGGTGCATGAATATGGCCTTAATAACCTGCAAAATTTTTTACTTGGTGGCCGTGTGCATAACAGAATTGGTTATTACTTAAAAGTTATTAAGAATAGTCAATTTAGGAATTTCTGCTTCAAGACAACTGGTCTACTCTCTTTTCCCTTGGCTCAGTTTGATTTCCCATAGAACTTTAGAGCACAGCACTGCTCATTTTACATATTTCTCAAAATTATCTGGAAATTAATCTAGTGGGATTATTATCTCTATTTTTAAAGTAAGAAAACTCACAGTCAGAAACATCAGTGCTTTCTCATAAGACATACATTTACCAAACATGACTGGGTTGTCTGTAGTCTACAAACATGCCTTCTGTATATTATCTACTCACTAATTCCTATTAACAAAAGGCTAAAATTTTCTTGTGTTTAGGTTTATTGCTAATGTGCTTTTCTTGTCAAATTCATTCTAGGATAATTCTGTACTCAATTTTTTTTTTTTTTTTTTTTTGGAGAGCGCTCTCTCGCTCTGTCACGCCGGCTGGAGTGCAGTGCCGCGATCGTGCAGCTCACTGCAAGCTCCGATCCTCCCTAGGTTTCACGCCATTCTCCTTTGCCTCAGCCTCCCCGAGTAGCTGGGACTACAGGCCCCCCACACTCGCCCGGCTAGTTTTTTTGTATTTTTTTTTTAGTAGAGACAGGGGTTTCACAGTGTTAGCCAGGATGGCTCGGATCTCCTGACCTCGTTGATCCGCCGTCTGGCCTCCAAATGTGCTGGGATTACAGGCTTGAGCCACCGGCGGGGCCCGGCCTGCAAATATTTTTAAAAACAAAATTCATTTCCTAATCTAATCCTATAATTAGATTTCTAAAACATTTTAAAACAAATCTGAAGATCAGTATAACCACGTTGTATGTATCCTAACCCCTCCCAAACTGCTTAGATTTTACATACTTCTGGGTAGAGGAAGGGGTTGTCAATTTCATGACTAAACGTTAACAGCAGATCATGGCCAACAGCCCAGGAGGTAGCTGTGTTACATGATGGAAAAGGTTCTGACCCTAAAGACATGACACCAGTTATCCAGTCATGCTTCTGACATTTGGTAGCTGTGTGCCTTATGAGAAAACACTGATGTTTATTTAATTAATTAATTTATCTTGAGACAGAGTTTTGCTCTTGTCACCCAGGCTGGAGTACAATGGTGCGTTCTCGGCTTACTGCAACCTCTGCCTCCCGGGTTCAAGTGATTCTCCTGCCCCAGCCTCCCGAGCAGCTGGGATTACAGGCGCCCACCACCACACCTGGCTATTTTTTGTATTTTTAGTAGAAACAGGGTTTCACCACGTTGGCCAGGCTGGTGCACTGATGTTTCTGATTGTGAGTGTTCTTAAAAATAAAGATAATAGCTCACTATATTAATTTTCAGATAGTGTTGAGAAATATATCAGTGATCATTACTGTGCTCTAAAGTGAAGTCTAAAGAAAATCAAATTGAACCAAGGTAAAAGAGTAGCTCAGTTGTAAGCAAATGGTACTTAGTAAATATTTACTGGTTTGCTTAAAACATTACAAAGGAAGAAATTTCTGTGGAATATAATCCATACAGCAGTGTAAAGATGTTTTGGTTAGATAGAATTAGAGCATATTTAGAGAACATGGGAATGAAAGTAAAAATAGATTCCTCTTATTCAAATGCTTTTTTTCCATACTACACACAGCTACTAGAATAATTTTCCACAAACACATAGGTGATCATGTTACCCTAGTACTAAAACACGCTGACGTTTTTGCAGTGATAACCTATTGAATAAAGATCTAAGGTCCTTCACAGAATAGATCAAACTCCTTTTTCTGCACTGTCAATAAATGGGTAGTAATAGCTAATCAATCCAAGGTTTCTTTTCAGAGTCATGAAAGTGTTCTAAAATTGACTGTGGTAATGATTGCACAACTTTGTGAATATAGTTAAAAACATTGAATTGTACATTTCAGATGTGAATATTGTGTGGTATTGAATTATGTATCAATAAAGTTTTTGTTTGTTTGTTTGTTTTTGAGATAGAGTCTCTGTTGCCCAGGCTGGAGTGCAATGGAGGTGAGATCTTGGCTCACTACAACTTCCGCCTCCTGGGTTCAAGCGATTCTCCTGCCTCAGCCTCCTAAGTAGCTGGGATTACAGGTGTCCACCATGATGCCTGGGTAATTTTTGTACTTTTAGTAAAGATAGGGTTTCATCATGTCGGCCAGGCTGGTCTCGAACTCTTAACCTCAGGTAATCCGCCCACCTTGGCCTCCCAAAGTGCTGGGATTATAGGCATGAGCCACTGTGTCTGGCCTAAAGTTCTTATTTTTAAAACCCTCCCTTTTCAGGTATTGTTTTCATAAAAAATTATTTCTTATTTCTTATTCTAGTACATATACTCTACTATAAGCACAGAGGACCACTTATTTTTATCTGAAGATCCACTTTCTTTATGCCTTTATTTGTGGTGGTCCTTCTCTGCTAGTTGTACAAACTCTACCTCTTGAATTCCTATACATTTCTCAAGGCTGGGATTAAGTACTCTCTTTGCCAAAGAATCCTGCTTCAGTGCCACTTACCGTGAAATTAAAATCTCCTTCCTTAATGTAATCAAACATATTTCTCTCAAAATTCTTATTTTAAAACAAATATCATTGTGTAAAAATATTGTCTGATTTCAGTTTTCATTTTGTTTTAAAACAAAAGTGACATCAACATTATAAGAATATCTCAACATATGTCAGTGGTCCACCTCCCTTGATCTGTAAGGCATGGTAATTTATTTGCTTATGTAGCTCTTCAGTTTCCTCTAGCCTTGTGCTTTTTTTTTTTTTTTTTTTTTTTTTTTTTTTTTTTTTTTTTTTTTTTTTTTTTTTTTTTTTTTTTTTGAGAGCAAGTCTCACTCTGTCACCTAGGCTGGAGTGCCGTGATCTTGGCTCACTTCAACCTCCTCCTGGGTTCAAGCGTTTTTCCTGCCTCAGCCTCCCAAGTAGCTGGAATTATAGGCACCCGCCACCACACCCAACCAATTTTTGTATTTTTAGTAGAGATGGGGTTACACCAGGTTTGCCAGCCTGGCCTCGAACTCATGACCTCAGGTGAACCATCTGCCTCAGCCTCCCAAATTGCTGGGATTACAGGCGTGAGCCACCACGTCCGGGCTTAGCCTTATGCTTTTCAAATAACACTCACATGATAAATATTTATGAAATTTGATGTAATTGCTGTAACATAGAGAAATTACCTAAGCAAAATATTTACTATGTTCACCACTACATTGGCCTAGAAAAAAAATGGGGCAGATGTTAAAAAAGGTGAATATTCATCTCATAAAACTTCATGTACTGTAATTTAACACCAAAGCATGATAAACTTACTAAATACTGAAGAATGTATTTTTTTTACAACACAAGCTAACATTTGGATTCATCCCACTTTACTGCTAAATTTCACATTTCTTTTCTTCCCTGCTGTCTCCAATTAGAGCATTCTGTTTATCCTCTAGGATTACTGACATGTTATCTAGGACAGATTTTGAATACTATTCTGTATATTTTTAAAAGTTAATTATTTCTTCTCCTACCTTCATATCTAAAAAAGTGAATTCATTCTAAAAGGAGAAGTAAAAGGCATACTTATTCTTTTAGCACATTATTATTTATTATTCTATAGAATTTATGTAGATGTGCTTCAAGATGTTACTGACTTTGTATCATACTGTATTTCCTAAAATGGAAAATTATTGGTTTTCAATTTTTGGGGGCACATCATCTTGTTTTAGATGATCACTTTCTCATAAATAATATTCACTAGATTTTGTATTTCTGTGCAGTATTCTCTTCCTATATTGACATATTTTCTCAATGCAAAGATGAAATCCCCAACCTTTGGCTACTGATACATTGTGATGTGCTTTGCAGAGTTTCTCTTGGGTTGCAGGGGCTTGGCAGTCAAAAAAATGTCAGAAGGAAAAGTTGCTCTGAGGGAGATAGACTTTCACAAGGAAGCACATGTTGTGACTTGATACTTGATTACTCGTTTTATGTGTATATAAATTGACATTATAGTTATAATATTTCCACTTAATGTAAGGTAGATACTATAAAGTTGAAGGAAAAAATGGGTTCATAGAAGTTAAATGACCTTCTCAGATTGACACAGCTAGTAACTGGCAGAGTGGGAGTTAAGAAACTCAGATGTATTTGCTCCTAGAACTCGTGCCTCTATAACTTACACAAAGTTTCAGTGCTCTGCTTAGATGCCTTTTTTAAATTTTGAGACAGGGTCTCACTCTGTAGCCCAGACTGGAGTGCAGTGGTATGATCTCAGCTCACCGCAACCTCTGCCTCCTGAATTCAAGCAATCCTACTGCTCTTAGCCTCCCGAGTAGCTGGGATTACAGGTGCGTGCCACTACCACCTGGCTAATTTTTACATTTTTAGTAGAGATGCGGTTTTACCATGTTGACCAGGCTGGTCTTGAACTCCTCACCTCAAATGATCCACCTGCCTTGACCTCTGAAAGTGTTGGGATTACAGGCATAAGCCACCGCGCCTGGCAGTTAGATGCCTTTCTTAACTTCCAAATCTGAATTAAGTCTATTCTCTTTCCAAATACTTATCACTTATACAAGTACAAGCTTATTTCGATTTTTTTTTCAGCTACTTGTTATAAAATGATTATTGCATTTCAATAGTTGTCATTGAGTCATTTTGACAGCTTCATACTTAAGTTTGCTGATGCTCACAAGTGTTAGTGACAGGTTAAAAATTCATTTTGTGTAAACTTTCAGGATAACTGAACTATATTAACTTATATGTAATAACTGAAGCCAAATTGGGATATTATTTGCTGAAATAAAGTCATCTTTCTGGGAAGTCACTTCTTAGAGAATGGTTGTATATTTTATATATAATATCAGTTACTATATTTCCAAATGTTAGAACTAGAGTCCAGAATTTTTAAAAAATATAAGTGGATTTTACAATGTGGCCACCATTTCTGACATATCAATATTAGTTAATGTTTCTTACTAAGTAGATAAAAAGTATGAAAAATGTGTGCAATAAATAAACACTTCCATTTTTCACTTGTTTTGCAAGCACATCCTGCCCAGATGTGCTGTCCTATGCCATGTTAAGAAATATGGATGAATCGAGTTTCCAACTATTGTAACAAAACAATAATTCATCTCCATCTATATCTATTTCACTCTTCTTATTGTGTATGTGGCTGCCAATCTAGATTGTATTTCCCACTATCTTTGCAATTAGGTAAAAGTCACATGATCTAGTTCTTTCCCAGGGGAAAGTGTGCAGAAGCAATGTGTGTTGCTTCTAGACCTGGGTTTAAATATATTGAGTATGTTTATCCACCTTTTGCTCATGTCTTACACTATTTGGAACCCAAATACTATGTGACCAGCTTTGGCAATAACATCAGACAACACCTATGCATTAGGAAGATGAGCAGTAGACTTGAAAGGAGGTCAGGGTCATAATTGTCAATGAAATGTTGCTGACCTAGGCATTCATAAAAAGTGAGAAATAAACACGGTTTTTAAAGTTATTGTTTTGTTGAGCCTCTGTGTTATATCATCTCAGCTTTTGCTTAATGAGAAACAAACTCCTTTTACTTTGTGTTTCACTTGGGTAATTCATACCTATCCTTTACATGTAAGATACCAGCAGAAGACAGAGTGCCGAATAAGTTAGAGGTTTGTGGTATTCATTTAGCTGCCTCTCCACCAGGCTGTAATTTATTTCTGGGTTCTAATTACAAGTTCCCCCACCATTGTCCTCAGGCCTACTAATGGTAGTCTTGTCTTTTTTTTTGTTTTGTTTTTTAAACGCAGTCTCGCTTTTTCACCCAGGCTGGAGTGCAGTGGCGCTATCTTGGCTCACTGCAAGCTCTGCCTCCTGGGTTCACGCCATTCTCCTGCCTCAGCCTCCCAAGTAGCTGGCTAATTTTTTGTATTTATAGTAGAAACGGGGTTTCACCGTGTTAGCCAGGATGGTCTCGATCTCCTGACCTTGTGATCCATCCACCTCGGCCTCCCAAAGTGCAGGGATTACAGGCGTGAGCCACCGTGCCCGGCCAGATTTTTCTTAACCTTTTTAACACCTTCGTAAATATTCCTGCATTAAACTCTGTTTACTTATTACTTTTCAGTGTGCCTTCTGCAGATCTTCCCTAACATAGGTGCGACAGGACAGGGGAAAATGGAGACACGTATAGAATATGCCTAGATACCTTGAGATTGAAATAATTCTATTAAATAAACTTTTTAAAATTTTTTCCATTATCCTACACTGGCAAATGCATCATTACAAATGACCTAGCAAACTGGATATGAATATACGATTATTGCATCTCTTGGAGTTGCATGCTAGAATATGGAGCCACCTTGGCTTGCCTCTCTTTCCTCCTTTATATGCACCCATCCTGCACCCTGAGGGGCCTCATGCACATGTGTGTAGATACCCCAGCCTGTATATTTAAGCTCTGCAGACACACAGTTATCTCTTGACCACCCATTGAGCTTATGGGTTTACATACTTGTGATGTGTTCTGCCTTTTTATGAGTTAAATCTTTTGAAAAGGCCGATGAAGAACCTCCAAGTCAGTATAGGCTATAAGGGCAGAAAATTTCACGTGTACCAAGTACCTGAAGCATGCTCAAGAAGAAGGGTCATGGGTTCCTGGAAGACATAACCCACTGGACTACAGACTCTTTGTCTCATGGGGTGGGATGTGAGTAGAAGAGGACCAGAGAAGAGTCCTCTAGAGCATGGAGTTCCTCTTTGGTAGTCTATGACAGAATAGGTCATCTCTGTCCTTTCTATCCCGGGCTACTCTATCACCTCTCATCCAGTAGATTTCGTCACTCAGGAATCATGGAATATTTATTGGCGAAGTCAGTGACTGATGTGGTATCTGCATCTTCTGAGCAGACATCTTGATTTACTTCAAGATTTAAAAATCACTGTAGACATAGAATTTTTCCTTTTATTTTCTTTGAATTTGGAAGTTTAGCTAATAGCTATCACCATAAATGTCTTCGATTATGCATCACTTGCCACTTGCTGCAAAAGTAATTTTGTGCCAGACAGTTGATTTCTTATATTTCCAAATAAACAGCCTCCCTAAGGAGGAAAAATATTCTACCGGAAACCTCACCAGGACTTTAGGTGACAAAGTACCTATCCAACTTCTAGTGATCTATCTTTGGTTAAAGAAAAACGCTAATAAAAGCAAAGCCAGATTTAAATATATATAAATATATAATATTAACATATAATATGTACATTTATATATTATATATTTAAATATAATACATATTTAA
>NW_016803198.1:367705-385844 GCF_001698545.2 Rhinopithecus bieti
TTATATATGTAAATATGTATTAAATAAATATTATATCTATATATAAACCTGGTTTTGCTTTCATTAGAATAGCCACATATATATGTCTGTTTCTAAATCTTAGGAATAGATATAGGACTATTTTTAAGATCTAGAATTCTAAGATTCAAACTACTGTGTTTTATACTTATTATTAGTAATTTGTAGTATTGACTGATAATGTTTTCCCCATCTAAAGAAGTTAATCTATGTGTTCAGTTAGATTTTTTAACCTTTCCTGGAAGAAATAAGACTCCTGCAGTTACTAGTAGGTTAGCAGTCTGTAGTTTGACAAGCTGGTAGACGAATAATTCATCACTACCACTTTCAGATGGGAAGTGCCCACCTGCATGATCACTGTAACTCATGGTACCTGATCCAGAAAAATATTAACAGGCTGAGTTGATCCAAGTGGCAGATAACTACTCTGTGCTTACTTTATGGTTCAGTTACTCCCCCTTGAGAAGACCATGAAGTGAGTGGAAAATGAAAAGAGGATGAAAATCTAGCAGTGAACTCCGGTTGAAAAATGTCTAGTGTTCAGGTTGCAGTCTTCTGAGCAAATGAGTAAGTTAAATGGCAATGCTTTACTATGCATGTATTTTTATGTTTTTTAGATAGAATATAAAAATTCTTTGTCCTGCAAAGAGATCAATTTAGTTTCATATTTCTTAGGATAACAGAATCACTAAATTAGGGAAAACATAAAGATCGGTGCTATTTAAAGCATGGTCCCTGGGCTGGTATCAGTCAGCAAACTGTTGACTATTGGTTCATGATGACATAAGCATAGAAAGTAAAGGCATTTAAGAGTTTTATAGCTATTTTGGGTTTAATTTTTCTTTTAATTTCACAAATGATTTGAGAAAACAACTAGCCTTTTAACACTGAGAGTTTAAAAAAACTGCTCTAAATTACATACAGCTGATTCATTTATGCAATCATTTATTCTTCAAGTCAAAAACTATTTTGAACACCCATGATGTGGCAGTCATTGTACTAGAGACTGGAGATAGAATGGTGAAAAGGGCCAACTATGTTTTCTTGCACTCGGTAAAGCTCAGAGTCCACTTGAAGGGACAGATATTAATTACATTTTTACATAGATACAGAATTACAGTTCTGAAATGAAGACATACAGAGTAATACAGGGCTGGAGAAGGATTTTCTTAAAAAAATAATCTGAAGATTTTATACACACACACACACACACACACACACACACACACACACACACATACACACTAGATAAAAGGAGGATGAGAAAACATTCTAAACAGGAGAAATGGTAAAAGAGCCCTGGGCAAGAGGAAGCATGACAAGGAAAAAAAACCCATTTTGTATATATATGTATTATATATATTTTATTATATATATTATATATTATATAATATATAGGGTTTTTTATATATTATATATTATATAAATATATTTTTATTATATAGTTTTATATATAATAGTAATATTATATATTATTTCATTTATATATTATAAAATTATTTATATATAGAAAATACAAGCATATGCTTATATATAAAATATAAATATGAGGATATGTGAGGCAAATATATAATATACATTATATATACTATATTGATCTATATATATATATAAAATAGATATGGATGTATATAATATAATATATAATGTTTTGGTCTAAACACAAAGCTGTGAAGGAGTAGGGTGTGGTATGGCAGGTATGCGAAACCAGACTAAGACCCTTCTGGGTCATATTAAAGGAATGTTGCTTTTATTCTAAGACTAGTAGAACAGCATGAAAGAATTTTAAGAAGAGGAAATAACTGCTAAGGTTATATTTTGAAAAGTCTACTCTTATTTATGAATAGAAATAGATTACTGGGCATGTAGAGAAAATTTAGAGGGGCTTAGATTATCTATCTATCTATCTATTTATTTGTTTGTTTATTTATTTATTTATTTATTTATTTATTTATTGAGAGAGGGTCTCATTCTGCTGCCCAGGCTGAACTGCACTGGTACAATCACAGCTCACTGCAGCTTCGAACCCCTTGGTTCAAGTTATCCTCCCATCTCAGCCTCTGATGTAGCTGGGACCACAGGTATACACCACCATGCCTGGCTAATTTTTTGTATTTTTAGTAAAGACAGGGTTTTGCCATGTTGCCCAGCCTGGTCTCAAACTCCTGGGATCAAGCAATCTGCCTATCGCAGCCTCACAAAATACCAGAATTATAGGTGTGGGCTACCACACCCAGCCTAGACTCTATTAAAGGTTGAATTGTATCCCGCCAAAAAGATATGTTGAAATCTTAACCTCCGGAATTTGCACTTTAGAATGTGACCTTACATGGAGAGTAAGTCTTTACAGAGGTAATCAAGGTAAAATGACGTCAGTCTTTAGGGTGGGCTCTAAATCAATTTTATGAGTTTCCACATAAAAGAGGGAAATTTGGACACAGAGATACACATGTGGAGAGGGCAGATAAAACTTGAAGACAAACAGGGAGGAGATAGCCTTGTGACTGAAGAGATGCATATACACCAAACATGAGGAACTAGGAGACAGGCAAGGAAGAGTTCTCCCCTACAGCCATCAGAGAGAGCATTGCCCTGTCAACACACAGATTTCCCACTTCTAGCCTCCACACCTGAGACCAGTTTCTGTGGTTTTAAGCTACCCAGTTTTTGACAGTTAATTACCATAGCCTTAAGAAACTAAAACAGATGCTATTGCAGAATACTAGGTAAAAGATGACAGACTTGGATGGAAATGGCAATTAAACAGAAAAATGGGTCCTTACTCTCAGAATACTGATAGATAATTTAGAAGATAAAATGGACAGGGCTAGATAAATGGATGTGGATGTGATATGGCAGATAAGGAAAGGAGAAGGTGTCAGTGATGACACCTAGGGATCTAGCTTTCTCAGCTAGGTGAATCACGGTGCCATTCACCAACTTTGGAAACACTGAAAGGGTATCGGGTTTGTAGGGGAAGATCCCTAACCCATATTGAGTTGTGGTGCCTTTATGCAACTCAAGAGGTAGTAGGATATAAGGTCTGAAGCTCTGCTGAAAGATCTGGGCAAAAAATATAAATTCAAGAGTCATCTTCAGAGAAGTAGAGTGATGAAGGAAAAAAAATATAGAGAGAAAGAAATAGAAGAGAGCTTTGGACTGAGCCCTCGAGGAATACAAACCATTAACTATATGCAAAAAAATATGTATTTATCATCCAAACACGATGAGATCTTAACGAAAAAGCCTGAATATATAATATGTACATAAGCATGCACAAACACACGTACCATTATATAATGTGTGTATACATATGTGCATATATATATATGAATGATGTTTAGGGTACTCTATTACCATGGAAGTCGAAAGTTGAAGGTATGTTTACTCCTGCAGAAAAATATGTGGAAATTCAACAAGATCAGTCAAATGAGAAAAGCAAAGGCTATTTATTTGGACCTTGTGAGAGCAAGAGAGGAAGCCACTGTTACTTGGATTTTATCAGCAACTCCAAGGCAGGCAGAAGAAAGCTTTACAGTGGAACACAAAGAGAAGACTTTAGGTGTTCTCTGGTGGCTGCTGGCATGGGGAAGCTGGAAGTAGGCTAACCAGAAGTGGGACATCCTATGTGAGGGTGCATATTTGGCTTCCTTTGGTTGGCCTTAAGTTAGAAGTAGAAACAAAACATTTGGAAATCTGTTAATTATCACACCAGTCCTCGACATTTGGGGCTGATGGTTACAGAAGTTATTATTTAGCTTCCTGAATTGCTACTAGGGATAGCAATTCTCTGTTTCTGATCCCTGGTACTGTGATTATACAAAGTGCCAAAATTAGAGGAAGCTGTCTGAGGGACATATAAAAACTCTCTGAAGTAACAACTTTTCTGTAGTCTAAAATTTGTTTAAAATAAGAAAAATGTAAAACAGAGTACATAGTGAATATTTCTAGATAGAAGATTTCAGATGATTTTATTTATGTACGTTTATTTACTTCTATATATTGCTCAAATCAGTAAACATTTTATTTCTTTGAAATAAAAACAACTTAGAAATTAAGATTTAAGAAACCTAAATGCTGCCTGGACATATGTTTCTTGTGAACTGAACCTGTGGTTTACAAAATAATAGCATGGTCACCTAATTAATCCTGTTAATTTGAGGCTTATGGGTCAAGACATACAGATTTAAAATCTTGAGTATTTTTAAAATGTGGTAAGTTTTGAAAAAAATTTGCAGGATATTTCTTGAATAATACTCATAACATTGCCAAATGAGAAAAGAAGGAAACTTTATGGAATGACTGTTTTGTGATAAACTAAAACCCAGGTATCAAAATGGACCATAAACTGAATACTCATGAATATTAAAAAGTAATGATAGCTTAACCATTTTTTAAATATGAAAAGAAAACATTTGATGACTCTGGAATTTAGAAACAAGCATATAATAAGCATTACTCTGATGTAGCATTGATTAGGACATTATTAAAGAACTGTATACTGTTATAGAAACTGTAGTTTTAAAGAACAGAGTTGAAATGCAACAGGGAACAGTACCCAAATAAGTAATATGGAAGAAGTATAAAAGAATTCAGATTTAGTGTAACTTAGAATGTTTCCAGAATATGCTAGTTATGGGACATGAAAGATCTATGGAAAACATAAGGCATTATCACTGACTTCTGGAAATTTACCAGATGTGTTAATAAGGCACTATGCTCATGAGACTGGAGGAGAAACTGTAGCGAAGAGATAAATACATTGTGCTAACATATTCTGTACAATTAGTACTATGGGTAGTCAACAAAGTGAGAAAGCAGAGTTGAATAGAGTTATCAGGGAAAGTTTCATAAAGAACTAGACAACAAGGCATCCACATGTGTCCATGTGTTTTCTCTGGAAAAAATAGACAATGGATGTCCAAAAGTTGGTCTTATACTTTTGGCTTACTCATTTCACATCATCATTTATAGGAAACAAATATTATGCTAAAAGTATTCTGCCCCAGATTTCAAAGCATTAGAATCAGTGTGATTATGTACCGCAGATATTTTTGTTTTTGAATAATAATGATAATAATAGTAATTAGCATTGTGGAATATCATTTTGTATTAAATACTATGCAAAAAATGTTACCTATATTTTCTTCATCCTGACAAGAGCCATTTGAAATAGGTATTATTATAATTCCCATTTTAGAGTTAATTTTATTGGCATTTCAAACACATAAAATAACTTGTTCAAGTCAATCAACTGATAAGTAGTCAGCATCCATATTTGTTTGTCACTAGCATTTAAACTCTTCTCTAATATTCCATTCTGCCTTTCCACTCTTTTGGAACTGCTACAAGAGTGAAGGCATGAACTCAATCCTACATTTGATCAACTAGCAATTAGATGAAGAGCTACCTAATACAAGTATTTTATTTGTCTCTGCACTGAACTAAATTCTTTAAGCCAAATTGATTTAATCACAGTCAATTCCACCTGTAAAGGTCGGTGTTGTGATTTTCTCTGACTTGATCTTAAAGTCTCTCTTGGGAGAGTGGCTATAAATTTTAGCCCTCTCCTGATGGAGCTCCAGGGGATGGGCCATGGATGTTTACAATGTGCCTTTCATACTGTATTTCTTTATACTGGCAGGGAGCCTAACGCCTAAGTATCCAACTTGTAACCAGGTGTTGCTCTCACAGGAAATTTGTTTATACTAGAAGACATTCTTGTGGCTCTTGTGTGACCTGTGTCCAGTTTATTATTACCAAAATATCTACTCTCTTGGAGAGACCTGACTGGGAGGAGAGTCAGGTTTGGGTGCGTCTGTGTCATTCATGAGAGACACAGAGAAGGCAGAACAATGAAACACATAAAATAACAAAATCATTTTATTACTCATTGATCCTGATCCGTGAGAGAAGAAGGGTGACCACAAGGGCCCACAGAAAGTCCTGAGGTAGAACAAAGCTCAACCAGTAGGTAGGTGAGGGGGGAGGGAGGGAGGGAGACAGAGAGAAAGAAAGAGAGAAACCTAGAGGTCTATGCCTTTATTAAGATCCATGGAAGTGATCTCTTTGCCTTCCCCACGGGACTGTAGATTGGAAAGTTTACAGAAAACATAAGTCTGGTATTAACCATTAAGTTTTATTCTCATTCAGCAGCTCTAAAATGTGTTGAATTTTGGATCAGTAAAATGAAGAATAAACAGGCTATATTGCAAACAACCACAAGAAGGGGAAATTTTCACTAGGCCAAAGGTGATGGATATCACTGGGTTTCAGATAACTTATGCTATACATAAAAATGGATGCTGAGATAGCATCTGTATTAAATCAATTTATGACAGTCCGATTTCTGCCCCAGATCTTGTTTCATGTTGTAATCTAAGGCCAATCCCTTGTTTTCACCTTGTCTCTGAGCTCCTGAGAGGTTGTACTCATGTGAGCTCTCAATGGTCAGGAGAACTTATCTACATCATACGGATTTTTATTTTGACTCACCATAATGGTTGGCTTCTGAAATTCTATATAGGAAGAGCTGACTGATTTTATTTTCAGAGAGTGTGTTTGAGAGAACAAGGGCCAGAGTATTTATCTTGAATCTGCATTTGCATATCATGTGCACTATTTCAGAATTAAAGTAATTTTAGACTAAATGCACAATTTACAGAAGATTACATAAATATTAATGGACTACATTAAAAATTATTATTATCAACCTTTTATATTAGCTCACAATGGAGAAGACTGGTAAATTTACAATGATAAATTGTCACTGCCATTGATTCTATTTTTTGACTCCTTAAGTCTCCCATTTCCATCACGTCCTGCCTGTAATTCTTCAGAATTTAATACAATCCTGGGCCAGGTCTCTAACCAACAAGCCAATTAATTAATCAACATAAAGTATTTTAAGCCTCTCCAACTGAAAAAGCACTATGTAAGCAGCACTTGTGCACTGACAACAATTATTAAGACTATTTTGCTTGTTAGGGAAAATTATTAATTCATTTATGAATTCCACACTACTATATAAGTATCTATATCTGAGAATATTAGTTATGAAAAGTGCTTTCTCATGTCTGCAATAAAGAAGAATATAAATAAGTAAATAAAGAAGAATTTATATTTCTTTGAGAATTTATTCCATTTTTGAGATGGACTATAACATCTACAGAAATGCGAATACACTTTTATTAACCAGTGACTTAACCAATGACCCTCAGGTGATGGAAGTGCCAGTGCAGTACTAATTCCTGGACTCATTGTATGCTCAGCTGTAGATATAATACCTTCTTTGGCCACATTCAAACCATATTTTATAACATTTTTTTTCTGTTATCTAAGTGTCAAATGTATTTTGAAATTATATCAAATATATACTGGTAAAATGTGTCTTATTTTCTCTGTATAGATGTGAATTGAGATGTTTAAGCTCTGTCAATGTATCTTCCCATTAAGGACTGGACAAAGTAAATGAGTGTATATATGGAGAGAGAGGTTTGAAAGGTTTATGGAACAAGCTCTTGAGATCCTTTCTTTTGAAAGATTTATGGAAAGAACAATCCTTCCTTTGTCCTTGACTTTTGAGAGTTTGATAATCATGTACATTGAAATAGTCTTGTTTGAACTGAATCTGTTTTGTGTTTGTTGACTTTCTTGTACCTCTATATTCATATCCTTTTTCAAGGTTTGAACATTCAAACCTCTCATTCAAACCTTTCTTAAGGTTTGAACGTTCTCTGATATTACTTCTTAGAAAAAACTTTCTATCCCCATCTCTTTCTCTACATCCTATTAAAAGTCAATAATGTTTTGATTTTTCCTTTTGAGGCTATCTTCTAAATCTTTTAGGCATTTTTTTTTCTTTTTTTCTCTTTTCTCCTTTGATTGTGTATTTTCATGCAGGTTGATTTTCAGCCTGTTGATTTTTTTCTTTTGCTTGATCAGTTCTGCTGTTGAGAGACTCTGATGCATATTTTAGTTTGTCAGCTTCTCAGTTCCATAATTTGTGCTTGATTTTAAAAATTATTTTAATCTTGTTTGTTAAATTTCTCTGCTATAATTCTGAATTTGTTTTCTGTGTTATCTTGTAGTTCATGGAGCTTCCTCAAGACAGCTGTTTTTAATTCCCTGAGAGGTCACATGTATCTACCACTCCAGGATTCATCACAGCGTCTTATTTAGTCTGTTGGTGAAGTCATGTTTTCCTGGAAGTTCTTGATGCTTGTGGACATTGCTGTTCGTTGATGTCTGGGCACTGAAGAGTGAGGCGTTTATGCTGATCTCATTAAGTCTACACTTGTTTGTAACCATCTTTCCAGAGAGGGCTTTTGAAAAATTCAAAGGGGATTCAGGATTGTGACCTAAGCCTGTGGTCACTGTAGCATTTCAGTACTGGTGGGTTCCCTAAGCTCAGTAATGCCGAGACTCTTGCAGACTCCTAGATACACAGTCTTGGTGGATTTCGGGAAGATAAGGGAGATTTCCCTGCGTTCCCAAATGAAGTCTCTCATTGTCTTCCCTCACTTTCTCTGAAGTAGCAGTCTCTCTTCTGGAGTAGAGGTAATAAGGGGACTCCTGTGACCATCACAGCTGACACCGCAGTAGGTCGTACCTGGAGCTCACAACCTCTCAAACCAACACAGTAGTGGGGCTTGCCAAATGCTTGCAGCCAGTATTGCCAGGTTGCTGCTGATATTTATTCAAGGCCCTAGGCTACTTTAGTCAGCAGATGGTGAATTTTGCTGAGACTGGGTCTGGCCCATCAGGGAAGTAAATTATCTCCTGGCCCTGGGGGTGGGTCTAGAAATGCTATCCAGGAGCAAAGGCCTGGAACTGGGGCTTTAGGAATCTGCCCAGTGCTTTATTTTACTATGGCTAAGCTTATCCTCAAGGTGCAAGACCACATTTTCTGTACTCTTCTCTCTCCTTCTCCTGAGCAGAAGGGGTCTCTCCTGGAGCTTCACTGCCTGGAGTTTGAGGAGGGATGATACAGGCACCAATGGGTCCGCGGCAGCTGGTATCCCTCTGGGTTGTGCCCTGAGTACACTGCCTCTAAGACCAGTGAAGCACTGGGGTTTACCAAAGGACTATAGTCACTGTAGCTTGACTGATAGTCAAATTTATTTGTGGCCTTAGGCCACTTTAGTCAGCCAGTGGTGAAGCTGGCGGGGACTTGGACTTCTCCCGAGTCAAATTTATTTGTGGCCTTAGGCCACTTTAGTCAGCCAGTGGTGAAGCTGGCGGGGACTTGGACTTCTCCCACTGGGATGAGAAATTTTCCTCTGACCCGGGGGTGGTCTAAATGTCTCCTCCATGGGCACTAGTGTTCTGCCTGTGTTTTGCTTCTCTGTGACAAGGCAGTACTGAGTTCCAATGCAAAGTTCCACACTCATCTTGCTCTCAGTCCCCAAAGCACACAGATTCTCTCCCCATGCTGTGTTGTCTGGGATTGAAAGAGATGTAGTGCAGGCAGTGCCAGACTTTTCTCCCCTCTTCAATGCTTCATTTCTTGTTATTACGCTAAAGCCAGGAACTGTGATTGCTCATTTCATTTTTTGGTTCTTACATGGATAGTTGTTGAGTTTAGTGTTCCTGTGAGGGAACGATCACTGGAGGTTTCTATTTGGCCATCTTGCTCTACCTTCTTCCTCTATCTCATTTTAATACTAGATATTATGTCAGGATAAGAGGAGACAAACTGGATGATAAGGCAAGTAACACTAAGTGTCAATGCACAAGGTTCCATAAGAAAAGGTGAAAGACATAGGGTCAAGATTTCACGATTTTGAGAGGAGACAGGTTGAAAAGTGTTACTTAAGAAAGTATTTCTAAATAATATCAACATTATCTAGCAAAGTCTAGTGTGAAAGCTAATCTGTAATAACAAAAATATAAAGCGTATATTACATAATATCAAAATACAAGACATTCCATTATGTGGTATTATATTACATTATGTCCCATTATTATATTGTAGTATTGTATTATAATCTAGTTTTGCAGAACTATTGCCTATAAAATGTTTGTCCACTTCCTCCCACTGTTCACTTCACTCCCACCCCCAAAACTGCTTTATCTGAGAACTAGTTTCCCTTTAGTGAGGATTTATGATCATTGCTCTAATGCCGTCCAGAGGGGAGCCCTGGAAGCTCATTTTCCTCAACACATCGAATATGTACATGCCACAAAATCAGCTACCTAGTGAGTTAAAACCCCGTAATTGCAATAGCAAAAGGAAAATTACTCAAACAGATTTGGTTAGTCACAGTAACAAGACTTATAACCTTTATGAAGGCCTTTGGGCCCTAATTATTCAGCAGCTGCTGCCGGGGCTAAAACGTACCCATGTCTGTAGCAGTTAATTTGCATTTCCCCTCCCCGTTAGCAGGCTGTCTTTTTCTGCTATGGTGCCTGACCTATTTTTGAGGCTTTCTACCCCTACTGATAACAAAGTCTCTCTCCTGTTCTCCAACTTAAAAAAAAAAAAAAAGATTAATAATATTTAACAAATCCAAGGGCCTTAAAAAATAAGATTTATAAGTGATGTAGAAGGACAAGCTCTAGCCAGTTTCCAGCTGAGTAGCAGATACATTATGTCACCAGCCAATTCCCTAAAGGGCCAAGTTTTTAGAGGCTCTCAAGACGTCACTGCCATAAGAGAAGCTGCCATGATGAATGATTCATCAAAGATGATTATCCATGCATTTTGGTTACAATCATTGCCATCTGTTTGTTACTGCTTGTTGTGGGACTGTCAGAGCTGGGGATGCTTCTCTGTCTGTTGTCATCTTGATTAGACCTCAAATAATGAGGTTTTGAGTTGAGCAATTCTGAAACAATTTCTTTCTTTTTTTTTTTTTTTTTACCTTGGGGGTGTAGGGGGATCAGTGGTGACTGAAGGCTAGATCATTATGGAAATTATTGCAGAGATGTTTCCTTGAGTGATATAAACTATTGCCCAAGGTTAACAGCATTGTTGATTCCCGTTGGTACTAAAACAACGATTGGTGTATTATGGACCATAGAGAAGTATCCATAGTCAGGAGATGGCTGGAGTACAAGTATAACGTATCTCTTTCTTCTCAGACACTTCCTCAAAACACAGATATTCCGTTTCCACTCAATAACACCATTGTTGTTGTTGTTGCTGCTGTTGTTGTTTTTGACCACAGAAAATGAGAAGAAAAAAAAAAGCTTGTTTGCTGTGTTTGTTGTTTGTTTCCTCTTGCGGAGAAGCAGCAATGAGTATGTGTGGATGTATACACTGACATATATCTCACTTAACCCTTTCATGTATATATTTTCATAGATATAGAAACATACAGAGAGATAGAAATATAGAGATCTACAGGTATAAATATAGCTATCTATGGAGAGAGACAGAGAGTGTGAGACAGATTGAGGAAGAGATTATATTACTACTTTTTACATTTATTGGTAAGACTGGGCACATCATTTATGAGGTCCAAAGCAGAATGAAAATGTGAGGCCCCTTGCTTTAGAAAAGGAAAACTAGTAAGAATTTCAAGAGAATGACAACAGTGCGTTAAACCAAGCACCGAGCTCTGTGTGACTGCACTGGTCACAAGACCATGGAGGCAGCTGTACTGGGTTCTCAGTAGATACCAGTTAAAGAGACTGGATCAGATCCAACCTAGTTCTCTTCTTTAGCTTACTGAGATAAATAGGAGGAGTTAAAGAAAACATCTATAGCAATACAGCTTATACTAACGTTAAACTAGGGTATTTGAAGATGGGGGAAAGGGCCCTTTTCTAATTTGCAATGAGAATCTTTTTTTTTTTTTTTTGATGATTGCAAATTGAACGCAAGAAGAGGGAAAATAAGTCTGGTGCTGCCTTGTGAGTGACTTAATTATTTTCCCATCTACACTTGTTTTTGAAGCTTATCAGAGCAAAGTACGGTGTGGGCAGCCCAGCTGTCACTGTTATCATTGTGGCTCGGAGTGTTGTAGTCCCAATTCCCATTGTAATGCAATTAATCTTTTGCTTTGCACTAATGGATGAACAAGCATATTTACTGCAGCATAAAATCCTAATTATTTTTTGAACAGATGCATAAAGGGAATGTAAATTAATGGTAAGTGACAATTGTGATAAATGCGTACTATATCTTTAAATGTCAGGGTTCTTGTGGTGTAGATTAAGCCCATGCTTGGATATAAAAGCTGCACCAGGCCAGGAGCAGTGGCTCACGGTGGGTGCCTGTAATTCCAGCTACTTGGGATGCTGAGACAGGAGAATTGCTTGAACCCAGGAGGAGGAGGTTGCAGGGAGCTGAGATCATGCCACTGCACTCCAGCCTGGGCGACAGAGCAACACTCCATCTCAAAAAAAAAAAGAAAAGCTGTACCACTTCCATTTACCTGTGTGAGGACACCTAGTCATCATGCTCGAAATCACTTCATAAAGGGTGACTTGCACTTTTAGAACACATTGATTAGAAATTATAATTTGTTGACAGGGCTGTCCTCAGTATAATGGTATTCTTCATAGGTTACTCTTGAGCTATTGGTACTACTACTTAAACAAAAATTAATTGTTATTACTTGTTATTATTTAATACCTAAAGCAACAGCAATAAATATTAAATTATTTCTTTATTTTAGCACTGTGCGGGCCACTTTCACAAAAATTTGTTTACTAAATATTTCACAATTGCAATATGAAAAAATTTGACAAACTTTAAACAGCAGAAGCCAAATAAAAAGTAGTACATATTGTAGAATTCCATTTATATAATGTATGATTACAGTAAAAACTGATTTTTTTTCTTTTGAGATACCTGTTTCCTTTAGAGTAGGGAGTGATTGAAAGGGATGCTTCTGGAGTGATGGTAATGATCTGCTGTTTGATATGGGTGCCAGTTACATAGATGTTTTCAGTTTGTAAATATTTGCTGAATTATGCAATTGAATATGTTCACTTTTACTTATGAATATTGTACTTCAATAACAACGTTAAAGACAAACCTTCACTCTTTCTATGTTTTATCAATAATGCTGATTTTAAAACTGAAATGTAGGATAGTTAAGCAACAGAGCATGCATAAAAGTTGCAAAGGGGCAGAACAATGATCTGGATCAATGTCTGCTTTAATTTTAAGTATCATCTTCTGCCACCATAAAATTGACCTCTAGTCTTTTCTGTCCTTTCATATACAATGATAAGCAGTACTAGAAGAGCTTAAAAAGGCATCATGTGGCCTTGCGCGGTGGCTCACGCCTGTAATCCCAGCACTTTGGAAGGCTGAGGCGGGTGGATCACAAGGTGAGGATATCGAGACCATCCTGGTTAGCATGGTGAAACCCCATCTGTACTAAAAAATACAAACAATTAGCCGCGTGTGGTGACGGGCACCTGTAGTCCCAGCTACTCGGGAGATTGAGGCAGGAGAATGGTGCAAACTCGGCAGGCGGAGCTTGCAGTGAGCCAAGATCGCGCCACTGCGCTCCAGCCTGGGTGACAGAGCGAGACTCTGTCGCAAACAAACAAACAAACAAACAAAAGGCATCATGTGTTTTGCTATGGAGAAAAGTGATGATGCAGTTGTGGGGGAGTTGAGACTGAAATACCCCCACTTGGCCTTTTAAGTTCTATTTATAATATTATTTCCAACAAGGGGAAGACAAATGGATCTATGAAAGGGAAAACTCCAATTTGCAAGATCACTTCGCTGGTTCATTGTTACTGGAGTGAAATTCTTCCCATTCATTATTGCTCTGTCTTCTATAGATGGTAGTTTGTGTGCTAAATAGTCATGATGCACTTGTGTGATGCACCAGTAGAGTTGTAAAATATTTTGTTGGAGGCAACCCAATTAAAGTGTTATTCTCTTACATGTACTACATCAAATTTCTTTAACATGCCCCAAATTCTATTTTATATAGATGTGTTCAGATTTCTGCCACACTGAGGGATCACGTCTCTTCCTTATCCTTTCTCTGTTGTTTCATCTAATACCATTATATGTCTTCCTTTCTAGATGCCTCCACTGACTTTTGATGACCTTAGTCAAGAGTTAGTCTAGGAGTAAAGATAGGGATAATGTGAGGATTGTTTGTGGTCTGTTCTTGTTAACCCCTTTAATAGTTCCTTGTGTTTCACACCAAAAACTTGAGAAACTCAACTAACCTACCATGATTAACTTGCCCTGAATTTCCAGAAATTCCTCTAGACTGTCTTTCTATCTACTTAAATCCTCTTCAGATACTTTCTACTCTGAGTCCCTGACACCTAAGCCTGCTGTTTTCCCCTTCTTCCTATTTATTTTTTTCATTTGAATGTAGTCATTCAGTTTGCACATATATGTGAACACATGTCACCTATATGGGAACATTGCTGTCTCTACCATGCTTCATTGCAAACTCAGAAAAGGACACTTCCTATCTTCTCTGCAACAGACACATGAACAAATGAAATACCACAAATGAGGGTTTCTGGAATGGTAATAACAGATTCTTAATAGTATATATTTTTTCATTCCTCGTTTCAATTTCAGAGAATCCTAGCACGATTACAGTAGAATAGCAGGTCCTGTTCATGAAAAACCACAGAACTTCTAGAGAAGCTGGATCCTACTCATGCCTTAGTACTAAGTAGAAATCATTGGGAACTAACTGTTTCTTCTATATGGATAGACCATTCCATTTGGATAAATGAACCAGGCAGAGTCAAATAAATTGCAGAAGGTCTAATAATTCCCTGATAAAATGAGCAAAATAAAGTACTACACTGGAATGAAAGCCATTTCACAAATAAAATGGCTTTATTACTTTTCAGAGAGTCCTTGACTTTTAGCCTTTCTACTGAGAACTCGTAAGAGTACAAATAAATTATTTTATCTGATATATTTTAACAGTGTTTCAAATGAATTTAGGACTGCTGAAGAGAAATAAAAATCCTCTTAGTTTGAAAATCTCTGAATTGTAACCCTTTTATACCTTTGCTGTCTCTTATCAATTAAAAAAATCACAACGAATGCATATTCCATACATTTTATATTATTTGATGTATTTGTGTTTGGGTTATATAATTTAAATATAAAACTTGCTGGTATTTTAGTTAAAATAATTCATGTGAAACTGTTTATTCAGAAAATTAGAATACTAATACACATTGGTGTTAGAAAAATTCGGTGCATAAAATAATGCTTATAAAGAGTTTTAATAATGTAGGGAATCCTAAAATATAATATTAAGTTTAAAAATGGCAGTAGAAAAATTTTGCATGCAATTTGAACTCAATTTGTAGAACATAGGCACAGTGAAGTAGACTAAAAGAAAATACACCAAATAGCAGATTACCTTGTGTGGTATGATAATGCAGTGAGATTTTTCCCTCCAATATTCTTTTGGTTTTTCTATACTTTCTATACTTTCTAAACTTCTACAATAAAATATATTACATTGTTAATAAACAACCAAAGCAACAACAGCAAGGAAAAAAACAAGCAAAAATCATTGCTTCTAATGTGCAGAAATAAAAATGATAATTGCTGATTGTTATCCTGTCACCACACATAAAGAACGGACTGTGTTTTGATAGTAAATTATGTAAAATATTTCAGATTTTGCAAATAATTTATAGGTACACGTCAGAGCTAATCCCCCCTATTTTTCCTGTCCTCTTTTAAAACACAAGTCAAAGTAATGAATTGCTATCCCCACTTAAACAGGGGACTCTCTCAGTACCCCCAATCACAGGGCCAGGACTTGGTGGAGAATCCAGTGCTTCTCTCAAATAAATTCACATAACGAAATACTCTCTATATTTTTAGAAACATAAACACTATTTCTAAGACTTAAGCTCTTGTCTGCCACATTTAGCTGGAGTCTAACCTAGATCAGTTTAGAGAGGAGAAGCTGAGAAGTTAATATTACACAACTGTGGACAAAAATCTCAGATGGATTTCCTGTAATGTCTTAAGAACTTAGGCAAAATATATGGTTATACTTCGCTGGAGTAATTACACTTGGTGGTTATATTTTGATGGAGTCTTCCCAAGAGTTTAATGTGAAGGACACCTGTGTTCCTTTATTAGTTATTTTCCAGAAATAGATGTCTTGCCTAAATTAGACATAAGTGCAATTTGGAGGATGAAATTTAGTTCTACATTTGAATGTGAAACCACCTGCATTTCCAAATAGGAGTCTTCTACCAGTGGTTAAACTCAGATTGTCAAAATGAACTGGTCCTTCTGTGTGAAGCTCATGTTCTTTTTATTTGTGTCGAGTTGAGGTGCTCAGTTTCTGAACAAAGAGGATGAATATTAGAAGGTTTGGTAAGAAAGAATTTTATTGTTAGATCAGTCTGTTCTCAGTTTTCTTTTGCAGAGTAGAGTCCTTTGCAGTGGTAAGACCTAGTTACTACACAGATTTTATGGTGAAGCCTGACAGATTCTATTATGGCCAGACTTTAATATAAAGCCCTCAGTGACTCCTTTTGGGTCACCAATAAACTATGCCTTAGGAAATTAAGAGTATCTTTTATTTACAACAGTAAATCTAAAATGACGACTGTGAGGAAACAGTGTGGATGGTGGTCTTTCTGTGACATTTTCTTGCAGGTCAAAGTATGTTGAAGTAATTTGACTACAAGAGTGGTTTGTAGATTAGAGATTTATGTGTCATGCTTGGCTGTGATTGTCTAATCATTTAGGAGTCAAAAGGAAGCTGACTTAGACACTAGACCCTAGATAATTAAAAAAACAGAAAATAAGGTTTGTCATATAATTTTTAAAAGCACGTGATTTAGCTTAGAAGAGTAAATAGTAACTGAGAAAAGAAATTTATTTTTGAATGTTTTATGATGAATGAGGAACATGTGAAAACACCTGAGCTGAAGGAACCATGAGCCCCTGCTGTCCTGGCCTTGCAGCCCTTCTCCTGCAGGGGGTGCCCTTCCTCCCACTCCTCTCTAGATGGGAGCCAAAGGGAAGAGGTGAATCTGAGCTGAGAACAACAACAAAAGAATCTGGCCCGGGTGCGGTGGCGCACACCTGTAATCCCAACACTTTGGGAGGTTGAAGCGGATGGATCACTTGAGTTCCGACCAGCCTGGCCAACACGGTGAAACTCCATCTCTACAAATGGTGGTGTTGTGGTGTGGGCCTGTAATCCCAGCTACACAGGAGGCTGAGGCAGGAGAACTGCTTGAATCCAGGAGTGGGAGGTTGCAGTGAACCAAGATCGTGCCACCATACCCCAGCCTAGGCGACAGAGTGAGACTCCATCTTAAAAAAACAAAGCAAACAAAACAAACAAATTCTGGAAACTCGGCAGCTGATGGGGACAGCCAGAGCCAGAAAGGTTCCCAGACATCAGCTTGGCAGGCGCTATCAGGGGTAAAGGTTTGACATAGTGGCTTCCACGCTGAGGGAAAACCCCAGCAGCAGTC
Source organism: Rhinopithecus bieti (assembly GCF_001698545.2). Taxonomy (NCBI): domain Eukaryota; kingdom Metazoa; phylum Chordata; class Mammalia; order Primates; family Cercopithecidae; genus Rhinopithecus; species Rhinopithecus bieti. The sequence continues at coordinate 385,139 of NW_016803198.1, forward strand.
AGATAGGCAGCATCTGCAGGAGGGATGAAGTCTGGGATGTTACACCTGCGCTGACAGGATGCCTGTGTGGCAGCGAGTAGAGCAAGCTGGCTTTCCCTCTAACCTGGCGCAGGTCCCAGATTTTCACTGTTTGATCTAAGGAGGCTGTGGCCAGGAACTAATCACAGCTTGGGTTTGGGGCGACTTGCGTCACTTTCCTTTTGTGCGTTCTGAGATTCCAAAACTGCAGAGAAGAGCTTGGTTCCCGTGGGGACACAGAACCGAGGTGGGGTGAGGGAGGGAAAGGCAGGACCTGGGAGAACGTACCCCTTTGCTGTCCATGTTCAGCAGGATCACGTTCCCCAAGTTGTCTCCTGTGACCACCATTCGCTACTGGCAGACGCATCCAGTCTACGAAACCAGATGCTGGAGAGAGAGACTGTGTTGTAAGATTCTTGGGGACGGAGATAGGCCTATTTACTCACTGTTGCAGCTCCAGTGACTAACGCTCAGTGGGCGTTCAATTAGTATTTGTTAAATTAAAAAAACCAAAAAACAAAAAAAAAAACATGCCAGGCACTGTGGCTCATGCCTGTAATCCCAGCACTTTTAAGAGGCTGAGGTGGGTGAATCACCTGAAGTCAGGAGTTCGAGACCAGCCTGGCCAAGATGATGAAACCCCTTCTCTACTAAAAGCAAATACAAAAAAAAAAAAAAAAAAAAAAAA
>NW_016803198.1:386199-390065 GCF_001698545.2 Rhinopithecus bieti
AAAAAAAAAAAAAAAAAAAAAAAGTAAGCATATTTGTCTAGTTAAATGCATGTAAGCATGTTTTTCTAGTTAAATGCCAATTGTTTGACATGAAATTAGTACAGTGTGCTTAGTATGATGATTAAATAGAGTGGTACCTGAATGAATCAGTCGTGAAGTAGCTACACATTTTATCATATAGACTGAGTTATTGTACTGGTTTTCAAACAAATCAGCCTTTATTACACAAATACCTAGCTTTTCAAGTCTCAAAGAAAATTCTCAAAAGTATGAAAGAGTAATAGGTTTGTTGACCACTGTGATGATTTATCAAATAAAGTAGATCATTTTCTTCAGAAACAAGAAAGAAAAAGTAGAAACTGGGTGTTCTCTATGGATTGAATGAAAATGTATTCATTGTATCACATACATTTATTTAATTCTACAGATGGCCATGGGGGCCCATGCCAAGTTAAAACAGTCATATTTGGCAATTTGGTTAAATTAAACAAATCACTTTCATTGAGCACCAACTTTTTGTCTGGAACTGAGTGAAATGCCAGGGATTCCATTAATGATTAAAATAGGTCTCTTGACTTAGATAAGAGCTTATACCCTGTGTAGTGCCAAAACCTGCAGCAAAGGCTTAAGAATAACGTGTTTACCTAATTGTTTCTGACTTTATATGGACTACATTTTCAAGTAGTAAATATACAAATAATATGTTTTAAAGCAACCCTCAGTATTCATTATGCTACTTGCAGAAACATATAGCTATCTTCAAATGTATACCTATCAATAGATAAGGCAATGTTATAATATGAATCATATAAAGAATATTTGTTACAATCTTTAGGGTCTGCTAGTAACTAGTCAATACTTACAAGTAGATGTGGTTGTGATATGTTGAAAACAAAGACACCTTGGGCTGAGAAAAGATTACTACTATTTAATTGCATTTTCCTGATTATTTAACAAAAGCTATGCCCATAGTTTCCAGTAGTGAAATGCTGAATAATAATCTTCATTCTTTCACAGATCAGCTCTAATAAGATACAAATTTCAGATGAATTCTTTCTTCTTTTCTAAACTGTATTTTTTTAAATTATGTAGAATGTTACATCTGTATAAATGATTCTTCGGAAAATGCCTTCTTCATTTTTTTCACATACAATTCATATGTTCCAACTTCATGGAACCTAGTAGGATATGTATGTTATAAAGACTATGGCAATATCAAAACACCTGTATTTCACCCATCCCATACATTTAAGATAGAGCTTCTAAAATATAACCTCCAGAGCAGATGTCAAATACCAAGGCCTAACCTCAATTTCATATAATAGAATGACTGTCAATGAACTATGTTAGGGGAACAGAATCTGTTTCTATTTTTGTGACACTGTGATTTCAGAAGAATTTTTTTGCTCTCCTTCTGTAGTATTTTGTCATTTACTATCTCTCTTTGGGGCTTTGTGTAAAGAAGAAATATTTTGCCTTACAGATATTTTACCTGCCTCACTCTCAGCCACACTTAGAAAACTAACATGCAAAAAAGAGGTTAAATAATTTAACTATGAATTTAGTAGATGTGTGTTCATATAGGAATCTTATAACACTCTTCTAGATTATTTTATTATTGTGGGGTTTGGAGCTTTTGATATGCATTTCAGACATGGAGATAAAATATTAAGAAATCATTTATGAAGCATTATTGAGTTATTAAGGGAATAACAATAGGTTGGCCATTTGGAAGACTAGTAAGTAAAGTGAAATATACAGATTAGCCTTCAATAGAGGCCTTCAGATTTGGTTTACTGACTCTCGTCTCATGAAAAGCTCTCTTTTATTTCTATCTCATAAACAATTACAGATACACAATAAAATTATTTAAGGCATTTGGAAAAAATCTATATAGGTAACTCACAAACAAGTTCACTATTCAGCTGCTGAAATGGTTCATGAAAAAAGTTATGCAGCAAAAGTTATGTTAATGTAATTAGAAAAAAATGTGTAATTCAAAAATGTTGAAATCAGAGAGAAAAAATTGACATTTGTGGGAAGGAAAATTGGATAAATTTTGTTCATGTAGCATATGCAACAGATACGTGCTATCATTCACAATATGTTGACTATTATATTTTTATTAGTTTTTTAATATTCATTCATTTAGTCAACAAATTTTATTGATATCTACTCTGTACTTGAGGACTATGCTAAGTTCTGGAAATACCTGTGAACCATAAGTCAAAACCAACATGGTTATTTCACACAACTTTTAATCTATGACCAACGGTTTCCATAAGAAATGGAAGAGTCAAAAATATTGTTCTTACCGTGTGATAGAGGGGGAAAACTCAATAATGCTAAAGTGAAACAATGATAGAGAGACATAAAAGATAGTGTGAGAGTCTTTTGTAGGGGATTATCTCAGTTTAGAGATTTTATAGAAACCTCTTTGGAGAAAATGAGACCTGTGTCTTAAAATAATCTTGAAAGCCTATACCATACATTCATTAATTTAAACATTAAACATTCATTGATTTAAACAAAACAACCATTGCCTACCAAGTTCAAACTATTTGGCCAGGCACAAAAGAACATAGAAAGGAATAAAGCAAAGCATGTGCACTGAGGAGTTTCATAATTTAATATGTCTAGTTTGTGGAGACAGTAATAAAAAGAAAGAAAAAAGTTACAGTAAAAGTGCCTGGGAAACTAAAAAGAAAGCAGGATCATCGTCAAGGGAAGTAAAGTAGTTGGGAAGATTCACTAGTAAAGTATTTATATTTTAATCTTAAAAGAAAATAGATACTTTTAGTCTGGGAAGATGAAGAGATGGAGTAAATGTCTTCCTCTATGTTTCTCCCACTATTGGGATCATACATAAAACAATAACAATAATAATAATCTAAACTAATCTACAATGTTTAAATAAGAAGGCAAGCTAGAGCCTTCAGGCCTCAAGAAATAGCACAATGGTGAGTTTACAGGGTATTCTTTTTTTTTTTCTCATATAACCCAAGCTTGAAGGTGAAGAAGCTGGCACTGAGAAACACTAACAGGTTCCTACGAAAACAAAACCCTAAAAAACCATGCTAATAAGACCAAAATCTTTAAGACAATAAGTGGTCTAATCCAACGAAATGCCACATAAAACAATATGTCTCCTCTCCAGTCACATAAGCAAAGCTTGAGAGTGGAGCCAAAGCTTGAGAGTGGAGCCAAGAGTTTCACACTTACCATGTTGTAACATGTGTACCAACCCATCCACCAAGGTAGTATCAGAGAAGGTTGAGTAGAAAGCCATAACATTCTATCCCTCCTCACCCTGCTAGGAGTAGTAGTGTCAAAGGAAGTCTAGCAGACAGCCAGGGCCTTTACCACTGCCCAGCAGTAATAAAGCCACTTCTATGAGGTCAGTGAATGCTACAAGGGTAACAATAATATTGCATTCATGCTTTTTCCAAGCCCCTTCCTCTAGGCAAAGATCTACTGGTGAGCCAGAACTCTAAACCACATAAGAAGAAGGAAATAATCCTCAGGTGTCAATGAAATCTGAGTGGGGAAAGTTAGTTTGTATCTCCACCTGAATATGACCCACTCTTCCTCTGTCAGAGCAATGTCAGAAAAAAATCAGTGCAATTTCAAGGAGATATGCAAAGCTGGAAGGCTATAAATGACTAAAAATATTTTGGGGGGGCCATTTAAAACAATTGAATGTGTAAAAATTTAAGTTAGGACCTGGTAGGGTTTTGAGCAAACAGGTCCAAGCCTGTTGTAAAAAAAAATAACATAGGGCCAATTTACAAGGGGGTATTTTTAACCTGTTAATATGACAAAATGCACAATGAGCAGCAAAAAAAAAAAAAAAAAAAAAAAAAAAA
>NW_016803198.1:391085-398662 GCF_001698545.2 Rhinopithecus bieti
GTATATTTTAAGTGCCTAAATAAAAGAACTACTGCTGGACATGGTGGCTCATGCCTGTAATCCCAGCACTTTGGGAGGCCAAGGCGGGCAGATCACTAGGTCAGGAGATCGAAACCATCCTGGCTAACATGATGAAACCCAGACTCTACTAAAAAATATAAAAAATTAGCAGGGTGTGGTGGCAGGTGCCTGTAGTCCCAGCTACTCAGGAGGCTGAGGCAGGAGAATGGCGTGAACCCGGGAGGCGGAGCTTGCAGTGAGCGAGATCGCGCCACTGCACTCCAGCCTGGGCAACACAGCAAGACTCCGTCTCAAAAAAAAACAAAAAACAAAAAAAAAAGAAAAAAAGAACTACTAACCTGAATTCCACACTCAGTAAAAATATTCTTCAGGAATAAAAAGGAAATCAAGTCATTCCCAGATGAAGAAAAAACTAAGGGAATTTATCATCAAATGCCTATGTTTAAGAAAGACTAAAAACATTTTGAAACATAAAGGAAAAGATAGAGAAAGGAAACTTAAAACATCAAATAGGAAGAGAACAACAGAAAGAATAAAATATGAGTAAGCACATTTTCTTCTCTTGAGTTTTAAAATTAATTTTAGCACTTGAAACAAAAACACCTTTTATTGTGGCTCTCACAATAAAATGTCTGTACAAATGTCTGTACAAAAAATATTTAAGACAATTATATTATAAATGATAAAGATAAAGCTATATAAAATGAGTTAAGATTTTCATACATCACTTGAATTGTAAAACAGCAATACCGGAAGTTCATAATTTATGTATGTGTGGTGTAATATAGAAAACAACCACTAACAAAGCTTAGCAAAGAGATATACTATAATATACTATATAAAACCATTATGTAACTCTTAAGAAATATTTAAGTAATTCACAGGAAGATAAGATAAATGAAACAGAGAAACAATCCAAAAAATCAAATGGCTGACTTAAGCTCTAATAGTTCAATAATTACATTAAATACCAACAGTCTAAATACAGTACTTAAGAAAAAAATAGGTAGATTGTATTTTAAAAAATTAAGCCCAATGATATGTTGTCTACAAAAAATTCATATCAAATATAGAAAATTCAAAATGTAATTATTTAAAAAGGTATGTCATACAAACATTAATTTAAAGAAAAAAAGTAGACATATTAATGTTGAATAAAAAAGATGTTCAAGCACAGAAAATTACCAGAGACAGATAAGAATATTACATAATTATAAAGGAATCAACCTACCAAAAAAGATGTATTTTAAATATATATGGTCCAAACAACATAGCTACAAAATATATGAAGCAAAATTGATAGAACTTGGAAGACAAATAGGCAAATCCATAATTATGTTTGAAGGCTTCGATATTGCTCCCTTAATAGTTGGTAGAAAAACTAGACAATAAAAACATTAAAGGTACAAAAAATTCATCAACTCACTGGATCTAATCAACACTTACAGAAAACTCACCGAGCATAGTGGAATACAGAATCTCTTCAAGCACCTATAAAAAATGTACCAAGATAGACAATTTCCTTGGCCATAAAATATCCCTTGACAAATTAAAATAAAAATGAAATCACACTGAGTATTCTGCGATTGTGTTAGAATTAAACTTCAAATAAATAACAGGAAAATAGCAGAATAATTTTCCAACACTCAGAAGCTAAATAACACACTTATAAATAATATATAAATCAAGCAGAAAGTCTCCAAGGAAATTTTTAAAATAATTAAAATGAGTAACAGTGAAAACACACCATATCAAAACTTGGGGGCACAGCTTCTGAATGCTAAGAGCTCTAAATGCTTACATTGTACAGCACTAAATGCTTACATTAGAAAATGAGGAAACATGGCTCAAATCAATAAGCTCCCACTGGCAGAATTTAGATGAAGAAGAAGAAGGATGAAAAAAACACAGGACGAGCAGAAAGAAAGAAGAAAATAATAAAGAGCATAAATTAAGAAGTTGAAAAATCAAACATATGTTACAACGTCAATGAATCTTGATGACATTATGTTAAGTGATAAAAGCCAGTCAGAGAAGGACATTGTATGATTCTCTTTATATTAATTGCCTTGAGTTATCAAGTTTATAGAGACATAAAGTAATATGGTAATTTCCATATTACTAGGGGAGAAAGAATGAGATGATATTCTTTATTAGGTATGAAGATTCACTTTGGAAAAATGAAAAAGTTCTGAAGATGGATGTGGTAATGGTTGCACAATAATGTTGATGCACTTAGTGCCATGAACTGTATACTTAAAAATGATTAAAATGATAAATTTTAGGTTATTTATGATTTACCACAATAAAATAAAATAGCCACAAAACAAGGAAGATGAAAAAAACAGAAAATAAAGAATACAAAGAGCTAGGTTTTTTTTTAATTTAGTACAATTGAAAAATCTCTAAGTTAGATATATATATTCTGATTTGTTCCCATTCTGTGGGTTGTCTATTAACTCTACTTATTATTTATTTTGCTGTGCAGAAGCTTTTTAGTTTAATTAAGTCCCATCTATTTATCTTTGTTTTTGTTACATTTGCTTTAGGATTCTTGGTCGTGAAGTCTTTCCTAAGACAATGTCTGGAAGGGTTTTTCCAATGTTATCTTCTAGAATCTTTATGGTTTCAGGTCTTAGATTTAAGTCTTTGATCCATCTTGAGTTGATTTTTGTAAAAGGTGAGAGATGGGAATTCAGTTTCATTCCTCTCCATGTGGCTTGTCAATTATCCTAGCACCGTTTGTTGAATAGGGTGTCCTTTCCCCACTTTGTGTTTTTGTTTGTTTTGCCACAGATCATTTGGCTGTAAGGATTTGACTTTATTTCTGGGTTTGCTGTTCTGTTCCATTGGTCTATGTGCCTATTTTTATACTAGTACCATGCCATTTTGATGACTATGGCCTTATAGTATAGTTTGAAGTTGAGTTGATGCCTCCAGATTTGTTCTTTTTTTGATTTGTCTTGCTTTGGCTATTCAGGCACTTTTTAGTCTCCATATGGATTTTAGGATTATTTTTCCTAGTTCTGTGAAGAATGATGGTGGTATTTTGATGAGAATTGCATTGAATTTGAAGAGTGCTTTTGGCAGGAGGGTTATTTTCACAATATTGATTCTACTCATCACTGTACAAGGGATATGTTACCATTTGTTTGTATCATCTATGATTTCTTTTCAGCAGTGTTTTGTAGTTTTCGTTGTAGAGGTCTTTTACATTCCTGGTTAGGTATATTACTAATTATTTTATTTTATTTTTTTCTTGCAGCTATTGTGAAAGGGATTGAGTTCTTGATTTGATACTCAGCTTGGTTGCTATTGGTGTTAAGCAGAGCTATTTGTTTGCATGCAATAATTTTGTATCCTGAAACTGTGCTGAATTAATTTACCAGTTCTAGGAGCTTTTTAACTGAGTCTTTAGGGTTTTCTAGGTATATGATCATATCATCAACAAACAGTGACAGTTTGACTTCATCGTTACTGATTTGGATGCCATCCACAAAAAACTCAAACAAATAAGCAAGCAAAAAAAATAATTCCATCAAAAAATGTGCTCAGGACATGAATAGACAGTTATCAAAAGGAGATGTACAAATGGCCAGCAAGCATATGGAAAAATGCTCAACATCACTAATTATCAGGGAAATGCAAATCAAAACTGAAATGTGATACCCCCTCACTTCTGCAAGAATGGCCATAATCAAAAAATAAAAAGCCCTGGCAAGATGGCCAAATAGGAACAGCTCTGGTCTGCAGCTCCCAGCAAGACCAATGCAGAAGGCAGGTGATTTCTGCATTTCCAACTGAGGTATCCAGTTTATCTCATTGGGACTAGCTAGACAATGGGTGCAGCCCATGGAGGGGGAGCAGAAGCAGGGTGGGGCATCGCCTCAGCCAGGAAGTGCAAGAGGTCAGGAAACTCTCTCCTCTAGCCAAGGGAAGCTGTGAGGGACCAGCCAGGAGGGACTGGGCTATCTGGCCAAGATACTACTCCTTTCCCACAGTGTTTGCAACCCAAAGACCAGAAGATTCCCCTGCATACTTACACCACAAAGACCCTGGGTTTCAAGCACAAAACTGGTCAGCCATTTGGGCAGACACAAAGCTAGCTTCAGGAGTTTTTTTTTCATACCCCAGAAATGCCTGGAACACCAGTGAGACAGAACCATTCACTCCCCTGGAAAGGGGGCTGAAGCCAGGGAGCCAAATGGTCTTGCTCAGTGGATCCGACCCACATGGAGCCCAGCAAGCTAAGATCCACTGGCTTGAAATTCTTGCTGCCAGCACAGCAGCTCTGAAGTTGACCTGGGATGCTCAAGCCTGGTGAGGGGAAGGATGTCCACCATTACTGAGGCTTGAGTAGGTGGTTTTCCCCTCACAGTGTAAACAAGGCTACTGGGAGGTTGGGACTGGGTGGAGCCCACCGCAGTGCAGCAAAGCCACTGTAGCCAGACTTCCTCTTTAGATTTCTCCTCATTGGACAGGGCGTCTCTGAAAAAAAGGCATCATTCTGAGGGGATTATAAATAAAACTCTCATCTTCCTGAGACCGAGCACCTGGGGGGAGGGGTGGCTGTGGGCACAGCTTCAGCAGACTTAAACATTCCTGCCTGCCTGCTCTGAAGAGAGCAGCAGATCTCCCAGCACAGTGCTTGAGCTCTGCTAAGGGACAGACTTCCTCCTCAAGTGGGTCCCTGACCCCTGTGCCTCCTGATGGGGAGATACCTCCCAGCAGGGGTCAACAGATACCTCATACCAAAGAGTTCTATCTAGCATCTGGCAGGTGTCCCTCTGGGACAAAGCCGCCAGAGAAAGGAGCAGACAGCAATCTTTGTTGTTCTGCATCCTTTGCTGGTGATACCCAGGCAAACAGGGTCTGGAGTGCACCCTCAGCAAACTCCAGCAGACCTGCAGAAGAGGAGCCTTACTGTTAGAAGGAAAACTAAGAAACAGAAAAGAAAAACATCAACATCAACATCATCAAAAGGATGACCATAGAAAACTCCATCCGAAGGTCACCAACAGCAAAATCAAAGGTAGATAATGCACGAAGTTGAGGAAAAACCAATACAGAAAAGGTAAGAATTCAAAAAACCAGAATGCCTTTTTTCCTCAAAAGGATCACAACTCCTCGTGAGCAAGAGAACAAAACTGGACAGAGAATGAGTTTGACAAATTGACAGAAGTAGGTTTCAGAAGGTGGGTAATAACAGAATCCTCTGAGCTAAAGGAGCATGTTCTATCCCAATGCAAGAAAACTAAGAACCTTGAAAAATGGTTAGAGGAATTGCTAACTAGAATAACCAGTTTATAGAAGAACATAAATGACCTGATGGAACTGAAAAACACAGTACGAGAACTTCATGAAGCATACACAAGTATCAACAGCTGAATCACTCAAGCAGAAGAAAGGATATCAGAGATTGAAGATCAACTTAATGAAATAAAGCATGAAGACAATATTAGAGAAAAAAGAATTAAAAGGAACAAATAAAGCCTCCAAGAGATATGGGACTATGTGAAAAGACCAAACCTATGTTTCATTGGTGTACCTAAAAGTGACAAGGAGAATGGAACCAATCTGGAAAACATACTTTAGAATATTATCCAGGAGAACCTCCCAAAACTAGCAAGACAGGCCAGCATTCAAATTCAGGGAATACAGAGAATGTCACAAAGATATTCCTCAAGAAGAGCAACACCAAGAAACATAATCATCAGATTCACCAAGGTAGAAATGAAGGAAAAAATGTTAAGGGCAGCCAAAGAGAAAGACTGGTTTACCCACAAAGATTGGACTACTCACAAAGGGAAGCCCATCAGACTAACAGTGGATCTGTCTGCAGAAACCCTTACAAGCTAGAGGAGAATGGGGGCCAATATTCAACATTCTTAAAGATAAGAATTTTCAAACCAAAAGTCCATATCCATCCAAACTAAACTTTGTAAGCAAAGGATAAATAAAATCCTTTATAGTCAAACAAATGTTGATGAATTTTGTCACCACCAGGCCTGCCTTACAAGAACTCCTGAAAGAAGCACTAAATATGGAACGAAAAAACTGGTATCAGCCACTGCAAAAACAAACCAAGATGTAAAAGCCATTGACAGTGAAGAAACTGCATCAATTAATGGGTAAAATAACCAGCTAGCATCATAATGACAGGATCAAATTCACACATAACAATGTTAACCTTAAATGTAAACAGGCTAAATGCCCTAATTAAAAGGCACAGACTGGCAAATTGGATAGAGTCAAGACACATCGGTGTGCTGTATTCAGGAGACCCATCTCTTGTGCAAAGACACAAAGGCTCAAAATAAAAGGATGGAGGAATATTTGCCAAGCAAATGGATAGCAAAAAAAAGGAGGAGGTGCAATCTTAGTCTGATAAAACAGACTTTAAACAAACAAATATCAAAAAAGACAAAGAAGGGCATTACATAATGGTAAAGGGATCAATTTAACATGAAGAGCTAACTGTCCTAAATGTATATGCACCCAATACAGGAGCACCCAGATTCATACAGCAAATTCTTAGGGACCTACAAAGAGAATTAAATTACCACACAATAATAGTGGAGGCTTTAACACCCCACTGTCAATATTAGATCAACAAGACAGAAAATTAACAAGGATATTCAGGACTTGAACTCAACTCTGGACCAAGGGGACCTAATAGATGTTTACAGAACTCTCCACCCCAAATCAACAGAATATACATTCTTCTCAGCACCACATAGCACTTATTTTAAAATCGACCACATCATTGGAAGTAAAACACACCTCAGCAAATGCGAAAGAATAGAAATCATAACAAACAGACCACGGTGCAATCAAATTAGGACGTAGGGTTAAGAAACTCACTAAAAACTGCACAACTACATGGAAATTGAACAACCTACTCCTGAATGATTACTGGATAAACAACAAAATTAAGGCAGAAATAAATAAGTTCTTTGAAATCAGTGAGAACAAAGACACAACATACAAGAATCGCTGGGACACAGCTAAAGCAGTGTTTGAAGAAAAATTTATAGCATTAAATGCCCACAGAAGAAAGTGGAAAAGATGTAAAATTGACACCCTAACATCACAATTAAAAGAACTAGAGAAGCAAGAGCAAACAAATTCAAAAGCTAGCAGAAGACAAGAAATAACTAAGATCAGAGAAGAACTGAAGGAGATAGAGACACAAAAAAACCTTCAGAAAATCAATTAATAGAGGAGATGGTTTTTTAAAAAGATTTACAAAATATATTGACCACTATCCAGACTAATAAAGAAGAAAAGAGAGAAGAATCAAATAGACACAATAAAAAATGATAAAGGGAAGATCACCACTGATCCCACAGAAATACAAACTACCATCAGAGAATGCTATAAACACCTGTACACAAATAAACTAAAAAATCTAGAAATGGATAATTCCTGGACACATACACCCTCTCAAGACTAAACCAGGAAGAAGTCAAATTGCTGAATACACTAATAACAAGTTATGAAATTGAGATAGTAATTAACAGCCTATTAACCAAAAAAAAAAAAAAAAAAAAAAA
>NW_016803198.1:400101-480867 GCF_001698545.2 Rhinopithecus bieti
TTAATAGAGGAGATGGTTTTTTAAAAAGATTTACAAAATATATTGACCACTATCCAGACTAATAAAGAAGAAAAGAGAGAAGAATCAAATAGACACAATAAAAAATGATAAAGGGAAGATCACCACTGATCCCACAGAAATACAAACTACCATCAGAGAATGCTATAAACACCTGTACACAAATAAACTAAAAAATCTAGAAATGGATAATTCCTGGACACATACACCCTCTCAGACTAAACCAGGAAGAAGTCAAATTGCTGAATACACTAATAACAAGTTATGAAATTGAGATAGTAATTAACAGCCTATTAACCAAAAAAAAAAAAAAAAAAAAAAAAACAACCCAGGACCAGACATATTCACAGCCAAATTTTACCGGAGGTACAAAGAGGAGCTGGTACCATTTCTTCTGAAACTATTCCAAACAATAGAAAACAAGAGACTCCTCCCTAACTCTTTTTATGGGGGCAGCATCATTCTGATACCAAAACCTGGCAGAGACACAAAAGAAAAGAAAATTTCAGGCCAATATTCCTGATGAACATCGATGCAAAAATACTCAATAAAATACTGGCAATCTGAGTCCAGCAGCATAGTAAAAAGCTTATCCACCACGGTCAAGTTGGCTTCATCCTGGGGATGCAAGGCTGGTGTAACATATGCAAATCAATAAACGTAATCCATCACATAAACTGAACCAATGACCAAAACCACATAATTATCTCATAAATGGAGAAAAGACCTTCAATAAAATTCAACACCCCTTCAAGCTAAAAACACTCAATAAACTAGGTATTGAGGGAACATATCTCAAAATAATAAGAGCTATTTATGACAAACCCACAGCCAATATCACACCAAATGGACAGCAGCTGGAAGCATTCCCTTTGAACACTGGCACAAGACAAGGATGCCCTCTCTCACCACTCCTATTCAACATAGTGTTGAAAGTTCTGGCCAGGGCAATCTGGCAAGAAAAAGAAATAAAGATATTCAAATAGGAAGAGAAGAAGTCAAATGATCTCTGTTTGCAGATGACATGATTGTATATTTAGAAAATGCTGTTGTCTTAGCCCAAAATCTCCTTAAGCTGATAAGCAACTTCAGCAAAGTCTCAGGACACAAAATCAATGTGCAAAATCACAAGCATTCATATACACCAATAACAGACAAACAGAGAGCCAAATAATGAGCAAACTCCGATTCAGAATTGCTACAAAGAAAATAAAATACCTAGGAATACAACTTACAAGGGATGCAAAGGACCTCTTCAAAAAGTACAAGGAAATATGAGAAGACACAAATATGGAAAAACATTCCATGCTCATGGATAGGAAGAATCATTATCATGGAAATGACCATACTGCCCAAAGTAATTTATAGATTCAATGCTATTCCTATCAAGTTGCAATTGACATTCTTCACAGAATTGGAAAAAACTACTTTAAATTTCATATGGAACCAAAAAAGAGCCCACATAGCCAAGACAATCCTAAGTAAAAAGAACAAAGCTGGAGACATCATACTACCTGACTTCAAACTATACTACAAGGCTACGTTAACCAAAACGGCATGGTATTGTTACCAAAACAGATATATAGACCAATGAAGCCAAACAGAGGACTCAGAAATAACACCACATATCAACAACCATCTGATCTTTGACAAAACTGACAAAAACAAGCAATGGTGAAAGGATCCCCTATTTAATAAATAGTGTTGGGAAAATTGGACAGTCATATGCAGAAAACTGAAACTGGACCCCTTCCTTATATCTTATACAAAAATTAACTCAAGATGAATTAAAGATTTAAACATTAGACCTAAAACCATTAAAACCCTAGAAGCAAATCTAGGCAATACCATTCAGGACATAGGCAAAGACTTCATGACTAAAAAGCAATCAACAAAAGCCAAAATTGACAAATGGGATCTAATTAAACTAAAGAGCTTCTGCACAGTAAAAGAAACTTTCGTCAGAGTGAAAAGACCACCTACAGAATGGGAGATGATTTTTGCAATCTATCCATCTGACAAAGGGATAATATTCAGAATCTACAAGAAACTTAAACAAATTTACAAGAAAACAACTCCATCAAAAGTGAGTGAAGGATATGAACAGATACTTTTCAAAAGAAGACGTTTATGTGGCCAAGAAACATGAAAAAACACTCATCACCCCTGGTCACTAGAAAAATGCAAATCAAAACCACAATGAAGTGCCATCTCATGCCAGTAAGAATGGTGATCATTAAAAAGTCAGGAAATAACAGATTCTGGAAAGGATGTGGAGAAATAGGAACACTTTTTTACTGTTGGTGGGAGTATAAATTAGTTCAACCATTGTGGAAGACAGTATGGCAATTCCTCAAGGATCTAGAACTAAAAATACCATTTGACCCAGCAGCCCCATTACTGAGTATATACCCAAAGGATTATAAATCATTCTATTATAATATTACTTGCACACATATGTTTACTGCAGCACTGTTCACAATAGCAAAGACTTGGTACCAACCCAAATGCCCATCAATGTTAGACTGGATAAATAAAATTTGCATTATACATCGGGAATACTGTGCGAGCCATTGAAAGAATAGGTTCATATCTTTGCAGGGTATGATTGAAGCTGGAAACCATCATCTCAGCAAACTAAACAGGAACGGAAAACCAAACACCGCAGTTTCACTCATAAGTGGGAGTTAAAAAAGAACATATGGGGCACAGGGAGGGGAACATCACACATTGGCCTGTCAGGGTGAGGGACAAGCAGAGGGATAGTATTAGCAGGAATAGCCTAAGATGACGAGTTGATGGGTGCAGCAAACCACCATGGCACATGTATACCTGTGTAACAAACCTGCAGATTCTGCACATGTATCCCAGAACTTAAAGTGTATATATATATATATACACACACACATATATATATATATATATAATTATATATACTTTATATGTGTGTGTGTGTCAAAAAAGACAAAGAAGAGCATTACATAATGGCAAGGCTTCAGTTAAAAAAGAACACCTAAATATATATGTACTCAACATAAGAGCACCCAGATTCATCAAGCAAGTTCTTAGAGACCTACAGAAAGGCTAAGATAGACACACAATAACAGTGGGAGAGTTTAACAACCGAGTGGCAGATCATTGAAACATACAACTATTAAAGATATTTGGAACCTCAACTGGACACATGACCAAATGGGCCTAAGAGACATCTATATAACTCCTCACAGCAAAACAATAGAATATACATTCTTCTCAACTGCACATGATACATAATCTAAAATCATCCAATCACCCATAAAATAACCCTCAGCAAATTCAGAAAAACTGAAATCATACCAAACACACTGACCACAGTGCAGTAAAAATAGAAATCAATACAAAAGAAGAAATCACTCAAAACCATACAATTACATGGAAATTAAATAACCTGTTCCTACATGACTAGGGTAAACAATGAAATTAAGGCAGAAATCAATAAATTCCTTGACATTAATGAGAACAAAGATATAACATACCAAAATATCCGGAAAACAAGAAAAGCAGTGTTAAGAGGAAAGTTTACAGCACTAAATGCCCACATCAAAAAGTTGGAAAGATCTCAAATTAACAACCTAACGTCATAGCTAGAATGCTATGGTTTGTCTGTGTCCCCACCCAAATCTCATCTTGAATTGTCGCTCCCACAATTCACATGTGTCACAGGAGCAACATGGTGGGAGATAGTTGAACCATGGAGGGGGGTCTTTATTGTGTTGTTCTCATAATAATGAATAAGTCTCACAAGATCTGATAGGGTAGTGCATGAAGGAAAATATGGGGTTGAAGTCCCAATCCAGAGTCCCCACTGGGGCACTTCCTAGTGGAACTGTGAATAGAAGGCCACTGTCTTCCAGACCCAGAATTATAGGGCCAATGACAGGTTGCACCATGCACCTGGAAAAGCTGCAGACCCTCAATGCTGGCTCGTGAAAGCTGCTGGGAGGGAGGTTGTACCTGGCAAAGTCGCAGGGGTGGACCCACCTCATGCATCAGCATGACCTGGATGTGAGACATGGAGTCAAAAAAGATCATTTTGGAGCTTTAAGAATTAACTGTGCCACTGGATTTTGGGCTTGCATGGAGCCTGTAGCCCCTTTGCTTTGACTGCTTTCTCCCATTTGGAATGACTGTATTTACCCAATGCCTGTAACCACATTGTATCTAGGAAGTAACTAACTTGCTTTTCATTTTACAGGCTCATAGGCAGAAGGGAATTGCCTTATCTCAGATGAGACTTTGGACTATGGACTTTTGAGTTAATGATAAAATGAGTTAAGACTTTGGGGGACTGTTGGGAAGGCATAATTGGTTTTTAAAAGTGAGGACATGAGATTCGGGAGGGCTCAAGGGCAGAACGATATGGTTTGGCTGTGTCCCCAAATCTCATCTTGAATTGTTGCTCCCACAATTCCCATGTGTCATTGGAGGGACCTGGTGGGAGGTAATTGAATCATGGGCACAGGTCCTTCATATGCTATTCTCAAGATAGTGAATAAGTCTCATGAGATTGATGGTTTTTATAAGGGAAAGATTCCCTGCACAAGTTCTCTCTTGTTTGCCCCCATGTAAGTCGTACCTTTTTCCTTCTTCCATGATTGTAAGGCTTCCACAGTCACATGGAACTTTGAGTCCATGAAATCTTTTTTCTTTATAAATTACCCAGTCTTGTGTATGTCTTTATCAGCAGCATGAAAACAGACTAATACATAGAGTAACTAGAGAAGCAAAAGAAAACTCTTCCCAAAGATAGCAAAAGAAAAGAAATAGCCAAAACCAGAGCTGAACTGATGGAAATTGAGATACAAGAAGCCATAGAAAAGACCAACACATTTGGTGGTTTTTGAAAGAAGAAATAAGATTGACAGACCATTAGCTACATTAGTAAAGAAAAAAAGAAAGAAGATCCAAATAAACACAATTAGAAATGACAACAAGGACATTCCCACCAACCACGTAGAAATAATTAAAAAAAAAAAAAAAAAAAACCTCAATGATGACTATGAACACCTTTATGCACACAGACTAGTAAACCTAGAGGAAATTGATAAATTCCTGGAAACATACAACCTGTCAAGATTGAAACCAAAAGAAATTAAATCCTTCAACAAGGCTGATAATGAGTATCAAAATTGAATCACTAATAAATAGCCTATTAACCAAAAAAAGTCAGTCAACAGATTCACAGCTGAATTATACTAGAAGTACAAAGAAGAGCTGGCATTTTCCTACTGAAACTATTCCAAAACACTGAAGAGGAGATACTCCTCCCTAACTCATTCTATGAGTCCATCATCATCCTGATACTAAAACCTGGCAGAGACATAACATAAAAAGAAAATTTCAGGCCAATATCCCTGATGCACATAGATACGAAAATCCTCAACAAAATACTAGCAAATGGAATCCAGAAGCACATCAAAAAGCTAATCCACCATGATCAAGTAGACCTTATCATTGGGATGCAAGTTTGGTTCAATGTATACAAATCAGTAAATGTGATTCATCACATAAACAGAACTAAAAACGAAAAACACATGATCATCTCAATAGATTCAAGAAGAACTTTCAATAAAATTCAAAACCCTTTCAGGTTAAAACCCTCAACAAACTAGGCACTGAAGGAGTATACCTCAAAGTAATAAGAATCATTTGTGACAAACTCACAGCCAATATAATACTAAATGGGAAAAAGCTGGAAGCATTTCCCTTGAGAACTGAAACCATATAAGGATGCCCATTCTTAGCACTAATATTCCACATAGTGTTGAAAGTCCTGGCTAGAGCAATCAGTCAAGAGAAAGAAATAAAAGTCATCCAAATAGAAAGAGAGGAAGTTAAACTATCTCTATTTGCAGATGATATATTCTATACCTAGAAAACCCCATAGTCTCTGCCCAAAAGTTCCTAGATGTGAAGAACAACTTAATAATGTTCCAGGATACAAAATTGATGTACAAAAATCAATAGCATTTCTACACACCAACAATGTCCAAGCTGAAAACCAAATGAAGAATACAGTCCCATTCACAAAAGAATAAAATACCTATAAATAGAGCTAACTAGAGAGGGGAAAGGCCTCTACAATCATAATTACAAGGCACTACTTAAGGAAATCAGAGATGATACAAACAGAAAAGCATTCCATGCTCATGGATAGGAAGAATTATGTTGTTAAAATGGCCACACTTCCCAAAGCAATCTACAGATTAAGTGCTAATCCTATCAAACTACCAATGACATTCTTTACACAATTAGAAGTAACAATTCTAAAACTCTTATGGAATCACAAAAGAGCCTGAATAGCCAAGTCAATTCTAGGCAAACAACAAAGCTGAAGGTGTCACATTATTCAACCTCAAACTATACTACAAGGCTACAATGACTCAAACAGCAATATACTGGCACAAAGACAAACATATTGACCAATGGAACAGAATAAAGACTAGAATAAGATAACACACTTACAACTATCTGATCTTCAACAAAGTCAACAAAAACAAGCAATGGGGAAAGGATTCCCTATTCACTAAATGGTGCTGGGATAAATGGCTAACCATATGCAGACTATCAACACTGGACCCCCTTCTTACACCATGTACAAAAATCTACTCAAGATGGATTAAAGACTTAAATGTAAAACTCGAAACTGTAAAATTCTGGGAGATAACCTAGTCAATATCATTCTGGAAATGGACTCTGGCAAAACTTCAAGATAAAGAAGTCAAAACAATTGCAACAGAAACAAAAATTGATAAATGGGACCTAATTAAAGAGCTTCTGCACAGCAAAAGAAACTACCAACAGAGTAAACAGACAACCTATAAAATGGGAGAAAATATTTGCAAACTATGCATCTGACAAAGGTCTAATGTCCAGAATCTATAAAGAGTTTAAACAAATTTACAAGAAAGAAAACAACCCCATTAGAAAGAGGGCAAAGTACATGTTCTCATTTATATGTAGAATGTAAAACGATCAGTCTCATAGTAGCAGAGGGTAGAATGGTTGTTATGGAGGCTAGAGGTGAAGGGAGTGCACACTATGATCAAAGGGTACAAAATGTCCATTAGGTTGTAGGAATATATTTTTATTTTTTGAGTCACATTGTATAGCATCTTGAATGTAATTAATAATAGCATATGATAAATTTTAAAATTGCTAGGAGAGTAAATTTCAAAAAATTTCACAACAAAACCTGTTAAGTATGTGAGGTGATAGTTATGTTAATGAGTATGATTTAATTATTGCACATGGTATTCATAAATTATAACATTATTTTGTACCCCATACATTTCTAGATTTATAAATTGTCGATTTACAATAAAAATAGACATGTGCAAAATGACTCATATATACATTTCTAACAGCATTATTTTCTAAATAATTTATTGAGGAATCATTTACTTATAAGAAAATGTACACATTTTAAGGGTGCATGCAGTTCAGCGTTTTAATAATGTATATATTTGTGCTAACAACTCCATAATAAAAATATACACATTTACAAAAACCCTAGAAATTGCCTTGTATCCATCCCTTCGTAGATCATCTTTTCTCCCAGGCAAAACATTGATTTGATTTCTGTCACCATAGTAGTTTTATCTGTTCTGTAATTTATATAAATAAAATTAACCAGTAAGATAAAGATTATTTTAAAAATTCCATGAACAACTCTCAGCTCTACAGACACGCAAAGTGAATTATACAAAATGGACCAATTTCTGGAAATACATAAACTATTAAAACTACGTGATATAAAATAGATCATTGGAATAGCCCTACAACTATTGAGGAAATTGTGTTGTAATTGAAAAACTGTCACAAAAGAAATATCTAGGCCTTGATTATTTCACCAAATAATTGTTCAAAATATTTAAAGAATTAAAATGAAGTATACACAATATTTTCCACAAAATATGAAAGAAGAGAATACTTTCTAATTTATTTTATAAAGGTATTATTACCCTGATGCCAGATCCAGACAAAGACATTACCAAAAAAAGATAAAACTGTAGCTCAATAGTTTTATAAATAAAATGTGAAAATATTTAACAAAACAGTAGTAAATGAATTTATCAGTTTATCAAAGAATTATATACCATGACCAAGCAAAGTTTATTGCAGTAATTCAAGATTGGTTTAATATCCAAAAATTGATTATTATAATCCATCCTAATAGCAAGCTAAAAAAGGAAAAATCTCGCAAGCACGTCATTTAGTGCAGAAGTGTATTTGAGAAAATTCAATAATTTTTAATAACGAAAAGTTTAGGAATATAGTAATAGAGGAAAACTTTTATAATGTGATAAAGAGTGCTTATAAAAAGTACATAGTTCGTATTATATTTAATGGTATAATAATGAATTATTTCCCCCTGAGGTCAGTCACCAGGCAAGGTGACTCATCACTGGGCTGGAAGTTCTTTAAGTGCAAGAAAGTAAGAAAAGGAAATGAAAAGCATAAAAATAACAAAGGAAAAAATAAAACTATCTCCATTTACAGATGAAATGACTCTCTATTGGTGTAGAAAACACCAAGAAATCTACAATAAAATTTTTAGATATGAGGTAAAATCTGAGTTCATCATTATCATAGGATGCAAGATAAATTTACAAAAAAAGTATTCCCATATACTACCAATAAACATGAGGAAACTCAAATTTTAAAAAAATCATACTATTTATAATTGGTGAAAAAATGGAATACTTAACTGTAAACATTAAAAAAATAGAATTTTTATGCTAAAATGTTGCTGAAAGAAATCAAAATCTAAATGAAAAGAGACACCATGTTCATTAGTTGGTAGATACAACATAGTAAATATGTGAATTCTCCCCAAATTGATATTCAGGTTTAACACAATCCTATCAAAATTCTTACAGTTATAGACAATATTGTTATAACAAGATATCTTGTAGTTATAGACAATATTCTTATAAAATTTACATGGAAAGACAAAAGAGCTAGAATAATGAGGACAATTTTGAAAAATGAAGAAATAAGCAGAGAGAATCAATCAACCTAACTTCAATATTTATTATACAATTAGAGAAATCAAGACTATGGAGAGATAGACACATAGTTCAATAGAACTGAATAGAAAACCCGGAAATCAATCCACACAAATATGCCCAGCTGATTTTTGACAAAGGTGAAAATCCAATTCAATGGAGAAATGATAGCCTTTTCAACTAATTCTGTGAGAACAATTGGATGGCCAAGAAACACACACACACACACACACACACACACACACACACACGCACACAACCATGACTGAAATATCATGCCTGAGAAATACAGTAAAAAATGAAATATGAGCTTAAATGTAAAATTCTAAAACTTTTGGAAAAAAATAATTTTGGGAAAATGTGTTTAGGTCTAGGCAAAAAGACTTTCTACCAAAAGCATGATCCATAAAAGAAAAACATTTATGGCAGAGCGCAGTGGCTCATGACTGTAATCCCAGCACTTTTGGAGGCCTAGGCCAGTGGATCATGAGGTCAGGAGTTCAAGACCAGCCTGGCCAACATGGCCTGCCTCTATGAAAAATACAAAATTAGCCAGGCATGGTTGTGGGAACCTGTAATCCCAGCTACTCGGGAGGCTAAGGCAGGAGAATCACTTGAACCCGGGAGGTGGAGGTTGCAGTGAGCTGAGAGTGTGCCATTGCACTCCAGCCTGGACAACAAGAAGGAAACTCCATCTCATAAATACATAAGTAAATAAATAAACTTTGCTTTCTGAAAACCCCAGTAAGAGGATGAAAAGAAAAACTATAACCTCAGAGAAAATATTGGCAAATGGCATATCTAACAAAAGGCTGGTATATAGGTTGGGCACAGTGGCTCACTCCTGTAACCCCAGCACTTTGGGAGGCCAAGATGGGCAGATTGCTTGAGCCCAGGAGTTCGAGATCAGCCTGGGCAACATGGTGAAAACCTGTCTCTACAAACAACGACAACAAAAACCCAAAAGACTAGTATATACAATATATAAAGAACTCTTAAAACTCGAAAATAGAAAAGAAAAATTTAAACAACTTAATCAGAAAATGGGCAAAGACACAGACATATATTTCAGTAATTCACCAAAGGACATAGAGATGGCATAAAATATATAAAAAGATGTTCAACATCATTGACTGTTAGGGAAATTTAAACTAAAGCTATAATAGATATTATTGCATATTTATCAGAATGGCTAAAATGAAAAAATGGTGACAGTAGTCATGCATAATGGCTCATGCCTGTATTCCCAGCTACTAGGGAGTATGGTTTGAGCTCAGTTCAAGTCCAGCTTGTACAACATAGTGAGGACCTGTCCTTAAAAAAACAAAAATAAAACTAAAACACCATAGCGACAACACCAAATGCTAGTATGGATGCGGAGAAGCTGTTGGGTTATTGATAGGAATACAGAATGGTACAGGTTCTATGTAAAGCAACTTTTCAGTTGCTTTGAAAAAACTAAGCATGCAACTGTTATATCATCCAACAATTAGACTCCTGGGCATGTATTTCAGACACACAAAACTTACATCCACACAAAACTTACATGCAAATGTTCACAGCAGTGGTTTTTTTTTTTTTTTTTTTTTTTCTTCAGAATCTTGCTCTGTTGCCCAGGCTGGAGTTCAATGGCGTGATCTTGGCTCACTGCAGCCTCCACCTCCTAGGTTCAAGCGATTCTCCTGCCTCAGCCTCCCTCCCGAGTAACTAGGATTATAGGCACCCGCTATCATGCCTGGCTAATTTGTGGATTTTTGCAGAGACGGGGTTTCACCTGTTGGCGAGGCTGGTCTTGAACCCCTGCCCTCAGGTGATCTGCCTACCTTGGCCTCCCAAAGTGCTGGTATTATAGGCATGAGCCACCATGCCTGGCCTCATACCAGTTTTATTCACAATAATTCCAAGCTGAAATTAACCCATACACCTTGAAACTGGTGAAAGGATAAACATTCTGTAGTAATAAACATCAAGCGTACTACTCAACAATATAAAGAACAAAGCATTGATACATACCACAACTTATATGTCTCCAGAGAGCTATTTTGAATGAAAAAAGCAAATTATCAAAGATTACATACTGCATGATTCAATTTATGTGTAACATTCTTGAAATGACAAAATTGTCAAAATGAAGAACATACGAGTAATTCCTAGGTGGAAGAGAGGAGGAAAGTGGTCATGGCTGTAAAAAGAAGCATAAAAGATCCTTTTGATGGTATTTTCCATATCTCGCCTCTATCAATGTAATGATTTTGGTTGTGGTATTGTACTATAGCTTTGAAAGATGTCTTATAAGATCGGGAGAACTTGGTAAAAGGTACATGAGATCTCTCTGTACTATTTCATAGAGCTACATGTGAATCTACAGTTAGGTCAAGATAAAAACAATTAGTAAAAAACAATAAGGAAAATGTAGCTGGCAGAAAAGGGCATTCCAGATAGAGGTGAAACAAAAGTTCATGACATTTTTGAAAGGATTTGAAAGGTGATATACCATGTGGGATATCTTTGTGCTATACAATGTGGGAGTATGATTTCAGGTTAAAATTAGGAAAATGTGTCACTTCATTGTAATAATGCACTCTGCAGCAATGGACAGCAAGTTGCAAATATAGGCTAAATAATTTTGAGGTCTAAGTAATTTTTTTAAATTTATAACTGAAAATTAAAATAAAGATCCGCAAAGCATTGTGGCATTTTTTGATAGCCTTCAAATTGATCAAATTTTAGAATAATTGAATATTGGTAAAACCTGCCGTGTTAAAATCACTATTTAGTTATTTCTATTATGTCATTCTGAAGAGAGTGTACAACACTTTGCTATCATTTTGTATCATTTTTGAACCAAGATATGGAGTATGAGCCCATTATCTAATTATTTTATCTGGCAACAGTTAAATTAATGATGCATAAAAAGGATATATGAAATTATTTACACTAAACTGTGATAATCAAAGATTGTGACTGATGACTTTTAAAATGTGTTTTAAATGCATTTTCTGGTTTCAAAAAGTGCAAATAAAAATGATGACATTGACTTTATGTACATTGAATCAGAAGCATCCATCTACCCTTAATGAGCTGAGTTTGCAATCCAAAAATCAGTCTTCCTAAGCTACACAGTTCTCTACTTCACAGTGAAGGGATGAGTACCTTTCATCAAGTTGCAGAGTTTCAGCCATCAGAACTGTGCTGACAATTCTAATTCACAATGGAATTTGGTGTTACCAGTCCATTGCTCATTAGAATTTGCTGTGCTAGCAGGAGAACAATGTATTTTTATAGGTAAAGTCAGCAATTGTGGCACTAAACTACAGTTTGGAACAAATAGGAGAGTGGCACTTTTGAGACTATAACTGCATTGTAATGACACAACTTTCTGCACTCTAAGCATAGGTCAAATGTGAGACTCAAAACCAGATGGAAATATGAAGAGAAGAGATTGTGGCATCCCTAAATCTCACGCCTACCTGACAATGACTTTTAAATCAAATATCATTTTGTCTATAAAAAAGGAACCTAAGAATTATATCTCACTCTCTGTATATATTACATTCATACATTATAATCACATACACCACTACTATGTAAGATAAATGTTCTATTTGTGTTTTACACCTAATAATACTTATAATAAGTACAAAGTAGCATCGCAGAAGATAGTGGTACAAAATTATTACTTCAATAAAACATTATGGTAGGTATAAGCACGTGAACTGAATAGTGATTTGCTATGGGGAAAAATGGAATATACTATCAGAATACCTGAGAGTAATTTGTGGACCCTCTTTTTAATATTAATATTAAATCCAAAGTGTAGTCTCCAGGCCAGCAACCTCAGTGTATCTGGGAGGATATTTGAAATTGAAATGCAAATTCTCAGATCTGACCTCAGACTTACTGAATGTGAATTGGATTATTTATAGATATGGTGGTTTGTAATGTTTGTACATTGGTGAAGTATTTATCTGACTTGTGTATTCCTGATCCATATATTGGAAACAATATCCTTATGGTGGGATAATTATAAATGACCATGTGGCAAAATTTGTGAAAGTGCCTTTTAACTGAAGGGGATTATATGGTTTGGCTATGTCCCCACTCAAATATCATCTTGCGTTGTAATCCCCATAATCCCCATGTTATGGGAGAGATATGGTGGGAGGTGATAGGATCATGTAGGCAGTTTTTTCCATGCTGTTCTCATCATAATGAGTGAGTTCTGATGAGATCTGATGGTTTATAAGCATCTAGCATTTCCCCTGCTTGCACTTCTCTCCCCTGCAGCCATGTGAAGAAGGTCCTTGCTTCCCCTTCACCTTCTGTTATAAGTCTCCTGAGACCTCCTTAGCCATGTAGAACTGTTAAGCCAATTAAACCTCTTTCCTTTATAAATTACTTGGTCTTGGATATTTCTTTATAGCATTTGTGAAAATTAACTAACACAGTAAATTGGTACCAGAGAGAGTGGGATAATTCCATAAAGATACCCAAAAATGTGGAAGCAGTTTTGGAACTGGTTAACAGCCAGAAGTTGGAACCATTTGGAGGGTTCAGAAGAAGATGGGAAGATGTGCATCTAGGCCTGGGAACTTCCTAGAGACTTGTTGAATGATTTTGACCAAAATGCTGATAGTGATGTGGATGATAAAGTCCTAGCTCAGGTGGTCTTAGATGGAGATGAGGAATTTATTGGGAACAGCAGCAAAGGTCATTCCTGATATGCTTTATAAAAGAGACTGGTGGCATTTTGTCCCTGCCCTGGAGATCTGTGGAAGTTTGAACTTGAGAGAGATAATCTGAAATTGCAACTTATGTTTAAAAGGGAAGCAGAGCATAAGAGTTTGGAAATTTTGCAGCCCAATGATGCAACAGAAAAGAAACCCATTTACTGGGGAGAAATTCAAGCCTGCTGTAGAAATTTGCATAAATAGTGAGGAGCCAAATGTTAAACACCAAGACAATGGGGAAAATGTCTCCAGGGCATGTCAGAGATCTTTGAGGCAGCCACTCTCATCACAGGCCTGGAGGTCTAGGAGGAAAAAATGGTTTTACAGGCCAGGTCCAGGGACCCCTTGCAGTGTGCAGCCTCAAGATTGGTGCCCTACATCCTAGTTGCTCCAGGTGTAGCTAAAAGGGACAAAGATACAGCTTAGGCCATTGTTTCAGAAGGTGCAAACCCCAACCCTTGGCAGCTGCCATGTGGTGTTCATCCTGCAAGTGCACAGAAGAATTGAGGTTTGGGAACCTCTGCCTAGATTTCAGAGAATGTATAGAAATGTCTGGATGTCCAGGCAGAGGTATGCTGCAGGGCCAGAGCCCCCGTGAAGAACCTCTGCTAGGGCAGTGCAGAAGGGAAATGTGGGGTTGGAGTCCCTACACAGAGTCCCCACTGGGGCAGTGCCTAGTGGGGCTGTGAGAAGAGAGCCACCATCTTTCAGACCCCAGAATGATAGATCCATTGACAGCTTACACAGTGTGCCTGGAAAAGCCACAGACACTCAATGCCAGCCATGAAGGCAGCCAGAATGGTGGGCAGTACCCTGCAAATCACAGGGCAGAGCTGCCCAAGGCTGTGGGAGCCCACCCTTTGCATCGGCATGCCCTGCATATGGGACATGGAGTCAAAGGAGATTATTTTGGAACTTTAAGATGTAATGACAACCCTGGTGGATTTTGGACCTGTATGGGGCTGTAAGTCTTTGTTTTGTCCAATTTCTCCCCCTTTGGAATGGGAGCATTTATCCAATGCCTGTACCCCCATTGTACCTTGGAAGTAACTAACTTATTTTAATTTTACAGGCTCCTAGGTGGAAAGGACTTGTCTTGTCTAAGATGAGACTTTGAACTGTGGGCTTTTGGGTTAATGCTGGAATGAGTTAAGACTTTGGTGGACTGTTGGCAAGGTGTGACTGCATTTTGAAATGTGAGGTCATTAGATTTGGGATGGGCCAGGGATGGAATGATATGGTCTGGCTATGTTCCCACTCAAACCTCATCTTGAATTGTAATCCCCATCATCCCAACCTGTTGAGGGAGGGACCCAGTTGGAGGTAATTGGATCATGGGGGCAGTTTCCCTCATGTTGTTCTCATAATAGTGAGTTCTCATGAGATCTGATGGTTTTAAAAGCATCTGGCATTTCCCTGCTTGTACTTCTTCCTACCACCATGTGAAGAACGTCCTTGCTTCACCTTTGCCTTCCACCATGGTTGTAAGTTTCCTGAGGCCTCCCCAGCCATGTGGAACTGTGAGTCCATTAAATCTCTTTCCTTTATAAATTACCCACTCTCAGGTGTTTGTAACAGTGAAAAAATGAGGAAGTCAGGACTGAAATGAAAAATAGAGAACAAAACAAAACCAAGTTAAGTTTGTTTCTGTTTTTAAAGGAGCAGGACAGATATAATCCTGTTTTATCTATTTTGTGGATGAAGAAACTGAGGCACGTGTAGGTTAAGAAAGACATGTATTAGTCATACGGGTTGTAAAAGCAGTACAGACACTGCTCTCAAACACTACTTACTTTCCAGAACAATATCCCTAAGTATAGGACAGGGTCATAGTAAGTACTGAACAATCTAAGAGAGGGAAGATTGTACATTTCCTGGACTGGTAGCTACATGTATTTTGGGGAAACTTTGGGGAATAAGGAAATCTTTCCTGAGATACTTGCTTCATCCGCTTTTACCCTGCCTCTACAGTCTCTATATTACTCTTGCACTACTATAAAGGCATACCTGAGACTAGGTAATTTATGACAAAAAGAGGTTTAATTGACTCACAGTTTCACAGGCTGTACAGAAAGCATGGTTGGGGACCCCTCAGGAAACTTGCAATCATGGCAGAAGGGTGAAGGGGAAGCAAGCATTTACTTCACATGGCAGAGTGAGAGAGAGGGCTACACACTTTGAAGCAACCAGATCTCACTCACTATCATGAGAACAGCAAGGGAAAAATCTGTCCCCATGATACAATCACCTGCCATCAGTTCCCTCCCCCTACATTGGTAATTACAATTTGACATGAGACTTGGGTGGGCACACAGAGCCAAACCATATCAGTCTCTTTGCTTCCAAAGATTATGTATACTTGTCTAATTAAATTCAGAACAAAACCTAACTTTAAAAAATATTATGAATATGTGTGAGTGAGTGTGACCCATGTATACAAGAAATACTGCACTCTAATCAACTGGTCAGTCTGAGCTGTGCTTTTTTCCCAATAAACATGACACTTCCTCTTCTCTCTTAGCCTTACTACACTGTTCTGCTACAGTATGATTCAGGTAGGCTCTTTCTCTTACGAGAAGTAGCAGCCAACTTTGGCTATCTTATGAAAAAAAGAAGTTAATTATACAGATTTAGTTCAAACTTTGGTAAAATGGAAAAACCTCTACTTCATTTCTGTTCTCTGTACCCACCACTGTACTCTCTCATTCTTACTTGGTGCGTTCTTTGTGTATTTGAATGCACCTCCTTTCTATGGAAGACAAACACAATGATGGACAAGCATAGTACAACTTGAATTGTCCTCCCAGATACATATAAGAAAATTTCATTTCTTCCTTATGATTCCACTCAAATGCCACTTCTGTGAAGATGCTTGGGGAAGAGGACAGTGTGGAATCTTTTTGTTTCATAGAAAAGGCCTGAACACAATGTTTGTATTATGAGATCTTGGGAGTGACCATGATATTTTTGGTAATCCAAAACTATTTGTTAATTTTAAAAAGTGAGTGCAATTTCTTGAGTTGGCTTGGTTAATTTATGTTAATGTGCTATGTGAAGGTTTAGAGAGCACTGTCTCATCTTAACTTCTGTGACATTATTAGAGAATCCATTTTGAGTATCCACCCATTTCAATGTTTCAACAAAAAGAAAACAACATTTGTTTGGGAGTACGTATCCTGGCGAATGCATGCTGACCCCAAATAATCATTTCTCTATTTCCTACTTGTATGCAAACTATTGAATTAATAATTCATTTAGAAGTTTTCCATGGTCCAATATCAAACTGTCATTTATAGCAGGATTATCCAACTCTTTTCCGATTGCAGAGTATTGTAAGTGATAATATGCATAAGGCACATGGTGGTAAACAGAAGAGACTTCAGGCAGTAACTAACCCTTGACCCTCCTTGGCTGCCCCGGGGGATGAGGTAAATAGTGTATCAGCTGATACACTGTTACCTCCTCCCCCTTGCACCAGTATGCTGGACGTCCAGTTGGGAAGCTTTGATTATGCTATGACAATCCAAAACCTGCTGTATTAGTCCATTTTCATGCTGCTGATAAAGACATACCTGGGACTGGGTAATTTATAAAGAGGTTTAATGAACTCACAGTTTCACACAGCTGGGGAGGCCTCACAATCATAGCAGATGACGAAGGAAGAGAGAAGGGACTTTTTACATAGCAGCAGGCAAAAAGAGAGAATGAGAACCAGTTGAAAGGGGAGTGCCTTATAAAACCCGCTCCCTTATTAAACCATCAGATCTCGTGATACCTATTCACTACTACAAGAACAGTATAGAGAAAACTACCCGCATGATTCAATTACCTCCCACCACGTCCATCCCACAACATGTGGGGATTATGGGAGCTACAGTTCAAGATGAGATTTGGACAGGGACACAGCCAAACCATATCACCTGCCTTCTCACTTTTAAAAAAAATTTTAATCAGGGACTATTTAGCCACCTTTAAATAATGTTGTCTCAAAACTCAGATACATTCTTTCCTATATATATTGAATAAGTTTTTGGAAATCAAAAGCAACAGAGGGACCAAAATATAAGAGAAAGACAGATTTCTGAATGGTCCCCATTGACTAGCAAAAAGTTTTACAAGTAATAAGTGCTCAGTAAATGCCAGATGATTTAAAGTGTACCTTCTGCCCTAGCGATAAATGGTTCTATTCTTTCTTTCCTTCTGTATTTATGTGGTTGAAAATGCCCTTCAAGCACTGACCCTGTCACATTGCAGATGCCCTCAGGTAGGGACCACTTACCTATTTTAATGTACGCCTTCCTTGTCATTTATACCTGCCATTTACAAGTTGATTTTTATCAGATATGTACCATCTCATTTGTTTCTATGCCTAGTTCCTTTTCCTTTTGGTAAGGATCTGTGGCCAGCGCTATTTGTTTCACATTCTTAAAAGATCTCTCTTCTGTCTTATGTCCTAAAATAGCCTGTTTCTTTTTTTTTTTTTTTTTTGCAGAAGAGGTAGGCTGGACTACTGGTTTAAAGGCACTCATGTAGCCAAATTCTGAGCAATGAGACATAATAGCGGTCTGATGGGATATGGGGTCTGTGGGGGAGGGGTGCTGGGAGAGGCTTTTGCTCAAAGAAAGTGAGAAGAGGGAAGTGAATTTTTGTATTTTGAACCAGCTCTGGTTTCCTGTCTTGAGTGTAGTGTGAAGATGAGATGTAGAGCTGCTTCAATCATTTTCAATCATAAGGGAAAGGCCAAGAAAATTACAGACATGCCACTGGAGACTCCAAACTTGTTGAGCCAATGAACCTTCACCTGAAACTATTGACCTCCATTTTTTTTTTAGATGAAGAAAAAGAAAGAAATCCATATTTCTAAAGCCCTGTCAGGTTTTATGTTACTCGGAGTCAAATCCTATGATGATTAATGGATGATGTGTGGTTATCTAGTCATTATACCATTTCTCTACAGTCTCCCATGACTTGCGATACTTATTCATTTCAGAATTTTTCAGGTTGAGATTTCCTGAAGTGCAGTGATCATAAATGTGTCAATTCAACTCAACAAATCTTTACTATCTCATTCTTCTATTAAACTGTGGGCTGATGAAGGACAATGTTTTATTTGTCTTTGCATGTCTAGTATTTTGATGAAACATATAATAGATATTCAATAAATTTGTCTGGAATAAATTAATTTACATTTTTCTTACTGTGCCAGGAATTGTGTTAGATGCCAGAGAAACATATAAGTATAACATGCTAATTTCACACAATGATATATTTCATAACTTAGATGATATTTACGTGCTTTTTTTTTCTTTCCAAAACACTGTAAAACTTTGAGGGCAGGACCTATGTCTGCTTTGTTCTTTCTTAGAGATCATAAAGTTTTAGCAAGCAGTTTCAAACGTCTAAGACCTTAAAAGTCTAATGAAATTTAATACATATGTGTCAGATAAATGTGTTCATAACTTCCCACCTCAGGGTTGTATCTGAACTCTGTGAAAGTTACCTTAGGAAATTAATGTCCTCACGCTCTTTGGTTTGTGTCTTAGTCCATTTGTGCTGGTATAACAAGTACTACAGACTGGGTAATTTATACATAATCAAAAATTTTTTTTACAACTCTGAAGGCTGGGAAGTTTAAAGTCAAGGACTACCAGGTTTGGTGTCTGGTGAAGGCTGCTCTCTCGGCTTTTGAGATGTTGTCCTGTTTCTGTGTCCTCCTGAGGGAATGAACACTTCGTCCTCACATGGTTGGCAGAATCAGAAGGGGAAAAGAGACTTAAGCTAGCTCCCTCCAGCCCATTCATAAGGCATTTAGTCATTTCTCTAAAAGGCTAACCTCTTAATACTACCACAATCAAGATGAAGTTTCAATGTGCATCTGGGAAGGGACACACATTCAAACTGTAGTCCATGGGTTACTTTAATCAAACTCCAACTTTTAAAATATTTTCTCCCTTCTTAGTTAATTTAGAATCTTGTCACCGTGTTCTGTACACAGTTTTAATTTGTCTCTTTCTCTTTTTCTTTTGATAAGGGTAAACTCTTTTGTACATGTGATGAGTCTATTCTTTAAAGTCTTGACAATTTTATGTATGTAATATTTCATAAAATTTCACAAGTACTTTATTATACCTATCTTTTGAAACCAGTATGAGAAAATCTAATAAGATAATTTTTTTATAATCCTCTTTCTTGGATTTTACTTGAACTCCACATCTCTTTCATATGTATTTTCTTTTAACCAAATCTATTGCCCTTCACAGCTGTTAAGAAGTGAAACTAGAAGTTATCGGTCCTATGCTGGAGATTGACCAGAAGTGGTTTGAAATGGCATTTGATTGCACTTGTCTATGATAATAAAAATGAAAATAAGTTGTTCCAACAAGAAGATGATTATACCTGAGAAGCAAAGCTGGTGACTTATTAATAATTTAAAAATATTTCTGTGTTCTGCCACTGATGGAATATTTAATCGCTTGTTCAGTCAATACCAATGTACCATTTATTATTCATTAAAGATAAATGTAGTGTAATGGCTATGAATTGCAATGTGTTACATTGAGATTATAAAGGGCATGAAAAGTTGATTTATTGTTTAGAAATTGATTAAACTCTTCTACTGATCTCAATGACTGGGATAACCCATCAGATTTCCACAGTTAAACAGAGTTTTAACAATTAAACAAAAAGGTTGGTGGCAATATTTAACTAACTAAGGGTAGAATGCTCAGGACAGTAACTAAAGTGAAGGCTCTGCTTCAAGGTGTAATATGAGTTTCTTAGAGAAGAAAGAGTATGACATCCAGGAATGATTTCCATATTTTCCAAAAGCATTTTCTTCCATTTCTAGTATGAAGATGTCATAGGCTATTGCTTTTAGCACAGCCAAATTACATTCAAGAACTTTAGATCTGAATCACTTTTTTCCCTTCTCAGGTAGAGTTGGGTGAGGTTTTAGAGAGCTTTAAGAATGATTCATTTTCCTTTCTTTCTAGGCCTTTTGAATCTTTTACCCACATTAGGGCCAAATATAAAAAAAAGGCTTTTCTTTAATTCTTGTTTTAAGTTTTTTCTACCCTCTGCGCCACTAGAAGTGAAATTCTCAGCTGAGAAATCATTTCTCTTTTTGAGACCTCAACAGTCTTTCCATTATAGACTATGGATGTTACCTACATAAGTTAAAAGGACTTTCATTTCTTTCTGTTAAATTGATGTCAGAAGAAGTTGGGAGAGAAGGGAGGAAAAATGTTTGTTCTAAGAAAAGGAGGTTTCCAGGATTTCTCCAATGAATTCACATCTTGTACATAGCTCAACTAAGAAGACCAAGTTTTAATTTGGGATAAGTTGGTATTTTCTTTGAGAAAGATGGACTTGAGCCATAGCATGCAGTAAAGAGAGCATCTCAGTATTGCAGGGCATTTAAAAGTCACAGTTCCATCTGAATTCAAGAAGCTTATGTTTTGGTGCACAAATGATTATATGCTTCTTTCTTGCTATAGGAAATTATTTATGTGTTTTTGAAAAGAAGTTCAAATAGCATCCTGATACAGAAAGATGATATTATGGGAGGGGATTAAAATGGCAATCCCCAACCTGTCCTTTGGTAGCTACTATGATTTTAATGTTTGTGTTCCTTCAAAATTCATATGCTGAAACCTAACACCTAAGGTGATAGTGTTAAGAGAGGGAGTCTTTGGGAGGCTATTACAGCATGAGGGGTCCACTTTAATGAGCTTGTTTGTTGTTTTGCCATATGAGGACAAAGCAAGAAGATGCCATTTGTAAGAAATAGAGCTGGCTGGGCACAGTGGCTCATGCCTGTATTCCCAGCACTTTGGGAGGCCAAGGTGGGCAGATCATGAGGTCAGGTGTTCGAGACCAGTCTGACCAACATGGTGAAACCCCGTCTCTACTGAAAATACAAAAATTAGCCAGGTGTGGTGGTGCTCGCCTGTAATTCCAGCTACTCAGGAGGCTCAGGCAGGAGAATTGCTTGAACCAAGGAAGCAGAGGTTGCAATGAGCCGAGATTGTGCCACTGTACTCCAGCCTGGGTGACAGAGCAAGACTCCATCTCAAAAAAAAAAAAAAAAAGAAAAAGAAAAGAAAAGAAATAGAGCCCTTGTCAGACATTAAATCTGCCAGTGCCTTAATCTTAGACTTTCCCCCTCTAGAACGGTGAGAAATAAATTTCTATGCTTTAGAAGCTACTCAGTCTGTAGAACTTTGTTGTAGCAACAAACACAGCCTGAGACAGTAGCAACGGTGCACCAAATCAAAAGCTGCATAAGGACTTCTTGATTTTAGAAGCATGGACTGAGTGACTGCTGTGTATCAGGCACAATGTTAAACTTAAAGCCAATTATGTGATAAAACAGTCTAATTTGATGAACATAAGGAAGCAAAGGATAAAGGCATGATCTCATTGATAATGGGGCAGACTCTCTGACAATTCTCCAGTGTTAGAATGTAAACTATTCTAAAATGAGGCAACATGAAAATATTTTGATTTTTGTTGGATGTTTAATTTGTTAAATTAAAAAAGTTATGGGCAATCTGTACTCTATATCATCCTCTATCATTTAAACCTAAGATAAAGCATGGGTCCCAGGAGCAGATTTGGAAGAAAAGTCCCTTATGCCACTTTGAGTTGCAATTAATTATCCTCATTTTCCTAGAATTTTATTTCTCAAAGCCAAGGTGGATACCTGATCATAGCTCAGCTCTCATCAAAGGGAGAGGGATATGAACTTACAAAGTATAAGTTCTTAAAGTGTTTCTCTGAAAGTGATCAGATGCTTGGATTTATTTCACAACAGTTATCTAGTACGTGCAAA
Source organism: Rhinopithecus bieti (assembly GCF_001698545.2). Lineage (NCBI taxonomy): Eukaryota > Metazoa > Chordata > Mammalia > Primates > Cercopithecidae > Rhinopithecus > Rhinopithecus bieti. Next base: position 422,733 of record NW_016803198.1, read on the forward strand.
TGTGAACCAGGATGCATTTAATTGATTCAGAAAGCTTTTAAAACTTTAAATATGAAGCTACTTCTTCTTCTCCTTGTATTCACATATTCACTCCAGTACAAATGGGTTAACACAATTGGCTAGCCTTCTTATTATGCAGATTACCAATTAGATACTCCAATTGATGACCCAATTTCCTTAAAAGCTTTTTAAAAAACTGTATCTCTTTTAGTTTCCAAATATTTTCTGGCCATTTTGGGAACTCAGTGTAGATCTAGCTGTACCTGTGCCCATCTCAGAAACAATCATTCTGTTTTCCAAAGATAAACTTCATTTTCTACCTGTTTTACATTCTTCCTTTGATTATAATTCCCTGAAACTGATTGAGCCAACATGAGGATGTATTATACAGCTGACTAATACAAGTGATTTCTAGTTAACTAGGTTTTCAAATCACAGCCTCTTCTCTAGTTTGAATTCCCATTTATTCATTAACATTAAACAATGTGTACCCTGTGTCTCTTAGGTCTAGATACTCTTCTAGATGTAAAAGTGCATCAGGAAGCATGGTGGACATTGTTCCTTTCATGTGGAGCTTACAGTCTACTGGGGCTTCACCAAAGGCAGTGGCAAGAGAGAGAATAACAAAGCAACTAAATGCAGCAATCAGAATTTTTATAGTACTAAGAGCTATGAAAATAATTAAACCTGGTAATATATACAGAATAGTAGGGCATTTGTTTAGATTTCATTTTTCTAGATTTAGTCAGGGAATGCTTTTCTGAGGTGGTGATATTTGAGCTGAGGTCTGAATGACATAAAACAGCCATCCATGCAAAGACCTGAGTGCAGATAGAACAGTAAGTGCAAAGGCCCTATGATAGGAACAAGCTTCCAAGTTCCAGTGAAAACAAAAGGGTGGTGTGGCTACAAAAGCAAGAGTGAGATGTGGTACCTCAGTCTGTGCTCCCAAATGCCGGGCCCTAGGCAAACGTTTGTAAGAGTGAAAGAAAAAGGAAAGAAACATGAAACGTGGCTTGACAGTCAAAGACAGGTTTATTTTAGATTAAAAACCTGAGAGAGGCTTCTGTCTGGTTTTAGGAGTGCTTTCTCTTACAGACTAAGAGTATATATTGGTTTCAGGGTAAGGAGGCTTATTACAAGCTTGGAATGTTTCTGTGTGGAGGAGAAGTTTTATGATGGGATTGGAATGTCTCTGGGCAGAGGGGAGGATATTTTGGGGCTCACATCTTTCCAGCCAAAGGACATTATCTTGAGGCTAGCATGTCTCTGGTGAGGGAGGAGTTTGGAATGCTTCTGGTTGGAGATGTTATTTGTGATTTATGGTTATGCTGACCTTGGCCATTAGGCTCGTGCCCTTTGGATTTAGGCAGTTTTTGATTAAGGTGAATTTTAGAATGAGTTGCTTGTCCATGATGGTGATGCTCCTGCCCTGTGAAGGCTATGTGCCACTATTGAAAAGTAAAAACCCAGAGAGCAGAAGTAGGCACAAAGAGGGTGAAACCCAGCAGGCAGTAGAGCCAATATGAGGATATGTTATCAAGCTAACTCTTATCAGGTAAGAGTGACTGTTGGCTTGCTCTTTAGGAATTCTCTGAGAAATCATATAAACTGTCTCAAGAAGAAGTGAGAAAATTTACCCACCAGCTACCATTGCCCATTGATCAAGTGTTTAAAGCAGAATGTATTACTCATCTGCACATCTGGAATATGCATGTTTTTGTGACAAATGAGAGTCTTGTTTTCCCACACTGCAGCATCAATAAAGAAGCCCAGGACAGGGGAGGTGTGGGGCACACTAGGAAGCATAAAGGGAATTATCAATTTGCAACTGTGTGAGTACAGTCAGGGCCTACCAAGAATGGGCATCCACAATTATGACTAGAACAAGAAACCATAAGTCATTTATTGCAGAGAGAGCGACATTCAAAATGGCTTAGAAAAATTTAACAGGTCTCAGAACTTATTCGGTTTTAGGGGTCATGATACAAGGTCTTGATTTTGTTATAAGTATGTTGGAAAGACCCAGGAAGTTATTAAGCAGAATAAAATTTGATGTGTTTTATATTTTAAATACATTACTGTGGATTTTAGTGGGGAACTACACATCAAGGGGTAAGAGTGGAGTAGTTTTGTCAGAGCAATAGCTGGCAAACGATGACCTGTGGATAGCCCATCTCCTGTTTTTGAAACAAAAAATAATTATTGGAACACAGTCACCCTTATTCATTCCATATTGTCTGTGGTTCTTTTAGCACTACTGAGACAGAGTTTAGTCATTGCAACAGACACCATATGTCCTACAAAGCCTAAAATATTTACTATCTGACCATTCACAGAAAAAGTTTGCTGAACTTGAGTAATTTTTCTACAACATAGTCCGATTGTGTTATTATCTAGCCTACTATCCCTCAGTGGTTATCTGCTCTCTCTCTTTTATTCTGTGTTATCTGCTCTCTTTATGATGTATTATTACATTAAAATTAATATATAATAAAGCCTTATTTAGAATTCAAGTCTTTCTTCTTTCAAGATGCGTGTTACTTTTTATATGCCATGTTGTTTATCTAATTCACAGTTAAGTGATATGCTAAGAACCATAACCAGTGCTTTACATATGTTAAGTGTATTAGTCAGCTTTGTTGCAGTTTTTAAAACAGGCAGAATCTCAGTCGCTTACCAGAGCAAACATTTCTTTTGTATTACTTGCTAGCATTTGTGAGTGAGCTGTGAAATCTCTTCCCCAAGAGTTTTCTCATTTTGGAATCTAAGCTGAAGAAATAGTTATTATTTGGGATATACAATTTTTCTGGCAGAGGGAAACAATAATAACTTGTGGAAATTCACGAGTCTTCTTAAAGCTTTTGCTTTAAGGATGCACACATTACATCTGCTCATATACTATTAATCAATGCAAGTCAGATGGCCAAACTCAAAATCAACGGAGTGAGAATGTTCATTATTCTGTGGTGGAGTGGACACAGCAAATCACCTGTTAAGGAGAAAGTAAGTTATAGTTTTCTGACAGGAAATGTTGGAGGAGGGGAATCATTGATGTACTGACCCAGCCCAAAATCATTTTATTGCCTTGCCGTGTGATACTGGAGCTGGACCCTGTAAACATTTCTCTTTAGTCAGCTCAATATTGGTCAGTAGAGGGTGCTGGAGGGACACTGCAAAGCCAGAGCAGGAGCAAAGGGTTTTCCTTCTTGATTAAAGTTGCAGGATTTCACAAACAAAATAAAGGATTCCCAGTTAAATTTGAATTTTGGATAAATAATGATTAATTTATTTATACTATATACCCCAAATATTGCATGAGACATACTAAAATTTATTCATAGGTTAATTCATGTGTAGTTGAAGTCTTGTGCTTTATCTGGTAAGCATATCATGGTTCCAGTGAGGTTTTTTTTTAATTTTAATTTTACTTTTTTATTTTATTTTATTTATTTATTTATTTGTATTATACTTTAAGTTCTAGGGTACATGTGCACAATGTGCAGGTTTGTTACATATGTATACATGTGCCATGTTGGTGTGCTGCACCCATTCACTCATCATTTACATTAGGTATAGCTCCTAATGCTATCTCTCCCCCCTCCCCCCACCCCACAGTGCAGCAGTCAGAAGCTCATTGTATAGGAAGCATGGTAGCAGTCCCATCAGAGGTCCACTGGTTAGCTGCAGTCTTATCCCCCAGTAAGTTTCTCTGTGTATAAGCTTCAAAGCAGACCAACAGGATGCATACTCCTGTGGTAAGGTAGATACACCAAGGCATTTGAATCTCACCCTTGAGGGGACAGTCTTCTAAGCAGTTTGTCACTTCCTTGTTCTCTGTCATTTTGGTGGCAGCTGCTATCTGGATTTGCTATGTGTGTGCCCATTAGAGTCCAGTTTTATCTTTTTTTCAATTTAACCACCTTATGTCAGTTTATGGTTAGATATCCTAAAATTTTCACGTTCAAATTACTGATGTGTTTTTTGTCCTGACTAGACCCTGACTAATACAATTGAGCACAATAATACAATCTATCACACAAGATAGTAAGTACCTATGAGAAACTATCTGATCCCATTTCACAGGTAAGAACCTGTCTTAAGGAATTCATATGATGAGTGAAAAGACACATACCTAGTGAATAATAGAAGGTTGATGCAAAAGTAGGTCTAGATGTTTGTACTTTCATGTACTTAATTTGTCCCTGACTATCTTTCTAGCCACTAAATGAAAGGTAATTTCAACATTTACTCTATATAATTAATAAATACACTTGTAATTATCAGCTGGAAGAGTGAGTGATGCCTTCTTCTGCTGTTTATGCCTGCTGAATGTAATTACTTCATTGTTTCCATAGCATACTTTTCCCCTTTTACAGGTAAGAGATTTGGGCAGAATGACACAGAATTGGGGGAAATTCTGTTACGGGTGAAATTGTGTTCACCTCAAATTTCAAAAGTTAGGCTGGGCACATTGGCTCACGCCTGTAATCCCAGCACTTTGGGAGGCTGAGGCAGGTGGATCTCCTGAGGTCAGGAGTTAAAGACCAGCCTGGCCAACATGGTGAAACCCCATCTCTACCAAAAATACAACAATTAGCTGGGCATAATGGCAGGTGCCTGTAATCCAGCTACTCAGGAGGCTGAGGCAGGAGAATCTTTGAACTCAGCAAGCGGAGGTTGCAGTGAGCAGAGATGGTACCATTTTACTCCAGCTTGGGCAACAGAGTGAGACTCCATCTCAAAAAAAAAAAAAAAAAAAAAAAAAAAAAAGAAAGAAAGAAAGAAAAGAAAAGAAAAAGAAAAATGTCATAAGTTTAAGTCCTAAACCCCAATACTTAAAAATGTGACCACATTTGGAAATACGGCCTTTACAGAAGTAATCAACATGACTGATGTCCTTATAAAAAGATGAAATTTGGACACAGACATGTACACAGAGAAAAGATGGGATGTGAAGAGACAATGAAAGAAAACAGCATCTATAAACCCTAAAGAGAGGCCTAGAAAATTCCTTTTTCAAAGCCCTCAGGAAAAGTGAAAGCTGCCAAGACCTTGATTTTGAACTTGTGGCCTAGAACTATAGGAAAACTTCTGTTGTTTAACAACCCAGTCTATTAAAGGTAATGGCAAAAAACACAATTCCTTTTGCACCAACATAATACTTTCTTATGGCAGCCCCATCAAACTAATATAATCACTAGCAAGTATTATTCTTTTCATAGGAAGATGCTGTGAATTTTCTCTCTGATACTTTTCTAATAATAGGGAGAAGTGGTAAAGTTGTTCTATTTTTCTGTTCTTCTTATGAAAATAGCATGGATTATAGTTGAACTTATTATAACCTCTTGCTCCATGAACTTTATGCATGCAAAGAGGATATAGCACCACAGTACACTCGAAGTCTGATATAGGGATTAAAGTGTTACCAACTTGGATCATATTTCTCTTCTGTATACCTTTATGTGGTTCATGAGCCAGCAGCATTGATATCACCTTGCAGTTTGCTTAAAAGGCAGAATTTCAGGCCTTACCGTAGAATTACTGAATCAGAATTTCCATTTTAACCAAGCCCTTAGGTGATTATTACTGTGCATATTACTGGTCAGAATTACCCTCTTCCTCTACAACAACAACAACAAAAAACACCAAACAACAACAACAACGAAACAACCCACCATAATTTACCTTTCTTCTTATTTTTGTACATTCCTGAAGTGGTATTTTAGACTACTAGCGTTGGCTTCTTGGAGTCACTGGAAATGTTTAGTTGTTTACAAGCACATCTATTTGATTCACAGCTGGTTTGGAATCAATTACCTGAAACTGAAATACCTCTCCAAACTCAATAGTGTAATAATTGTTCTTAATTATTTCACTGTGAATTTTTCCTGCCTAATTGTTATTTGGATCATAATAAGTAGATTCTCAAAATCAGAAAGAGTCTTTTGTTTTACTATTGCTAGATGCAAGAAGTCTGGCCACATACATTCATTTTGTAGCTCTTTAATATGTGAATATTTCAACATTTTGGATAAATAGATGAAACCAAACGTGACTCAAAGAAAACCACAAAGCATTCAAAAAACATAACATAAGTAATTTCTGGCTATATTCATCGATTTTTATCATCCTCACATTCAACTTTGGTAACATTAGTCATCAGCAGAATTTTCACAAATGAAAACACTTAAATATTATCTGCTGGATTTGTCACTGAAATAAAATTCTGCTGGAATCCACTTTATTTATGTCTTTCTTTTATATCTTTTTTCCTAAGAAAAGGAAGAACAATTCTTCCTTCTGTTATTGAATTTGTATGTTTTTGTTTTTACTGGGGACATGGAAGAGTTTTCATTTATCTTCAGGTTAAGAAACACATTGAGGAAGAGAATGAAAACCTCACCAATTTTACCTGTGGGATTTGGAGACCCAAAGTATGGAAGACACTCTCATTCACAGCTAGTGAGAGTGTAAATTTTTGAAATAAATAAAAAAGGGGGTACTCTGGCAATATTTACTGGATTTATAATTGTTCATGTATTTTACTTCTACAATTAGACTTCCTAATTTTATTATAGAGCTATACTTGCATAAGCTCAAAATTACATGTAACAAAGTTATTTATTGCAATATTATTTGTAAAGGCAAACATTTTGAGACATCCTAAATCACTTAAAACTGGATAAACATAAAAATTTTATATAGTGTGTTTTATATACCACTATTGTATAGAAAGAGGAAAAGATTGTGTAGTTTTAGCTGTTCGTATTTCCATAAAATGTATCTGGAAATATACACAAGAAATAAAAGCATATAAGGAGGAGATGTGGATGGAGATGATAATTTTTACTGTATAATCCAATTTGCTTTCTGACTTTGGGAACATTCAAGTAAAATTCAATTGAAAATAATAAAAGCAAAAAAAAAAAAAAAAAAAAAAAAAAGATGTCCCAGTGTAACAGCAACAAAATCAACTGTAAAATTTTGTGGCATTGGATCAGTATTGGAAGGGTCTAGAAAAACAGTCTGGTTACTACTATAAAGTCTAGTAAAGTCAATCCAAAAAATCCTCTGACTTAAGTTTAATATCGAGACTAAGCAAGTATTTGTTTTAATCTTGTGCCTGGAGAAGGTACATATTGTAAAATGTTCTGGGATGACTTTACAGTTGTTCTGAATTGTAATGAACACAGCTGTCTTAATCTATTTTGCTTGTTTGGTTCTTCTAGTGTTCAGTGTTTGCACGACCAAGCTGTGCTAGGCAAATTCTGATGAAATAAACTGCATGAATGATGAGAGATTCCCACTGTACCAAAGAATCTAAACCTGGCTCTGCCTATTTCATGCATCAAGGTCTCTTGGCCACTCCCTACTCTCCGGTAATTAATTTCCTAACATGCTTCCTTTTCAGTATGGCAAGCTGCAGGTGCTGATCACCCACAGGACACCCTCCTGCTGGTTGTTAGCCATCACTAGTTTCCTGTAAGAATACTCTCCAGAGACAATGCAGGTTACTAATCAAGACTGTAATACTAGATTTTCACTTGAAAAAATGATTTTGGAATATTAGGAGAAGCAACTCAAAGTACAGAACAGAGACAATGTAATAAATAGGCTTTTGAGAAGGTGCTAGAGAGCTTTATGCTTATTCTCTTACAGGCCTATATAAATCACTTTTCCCTCTCTCCACATTTATCGAGACATAGTATACAGATATCAACTATTTGCTCTCATCCAAACATACCCCACTCTTTAACCATTTTAAGCCTTTGAGCGTTTTGTTTCCTCTAACAGGAATCCTTTTCTCTCGCCATCTGTCTTCTGAATTACAGTGTATCCTTCCAAATAGACGGTGCTTTTCCAGTGAACTTCCTGGGATTTGCTTCTTTGTGTCTCCCATAGAAATAATCCCTCCTTCGTCTGGGCTATTGCTTTTTGTATATACTCCTGTTCCTACAATGGCAGAATAGTGTTGAAATCATTGTTTATATACCTGGGGAACACATTTTATTAAATCTGTTCCTGTATTCTAATAAGAGACATAATTTTCAATTTATACATTTGATTTTTTTAAAAGGCTATAAATATAAAATCACATTAAATTATACATTTTATGGTTCATTCTTGTTAAAAAATATGCTTACATAATATTAGGACTGTCTCACAAAATGTGTGGCCATTGATGTATAATTATAAAATAAATATATTTACATATATATTTATATGTATGCATATGTAAATATATATGTAGTACATTTGCCTTGTATTTTAGAGAGTCTGTGAAGTGGCATTCATAGCTAAAGAAAGGTGTGCCTTCAAGACCTCCTTTATATGCTCCCATCTTCTCTTGTCCTCTAGAGAAAGAACCATGATTTTGATGGGAGAGATTCCAGAACATTTGCTGGGCAGTGTTTATAAGAGAGTGAGATCACTGGGCTGCAAAGGTTCAGCACATGGCAGTGGATTTCTGTTTCTGTCTCTTTTCCTGCTGTATCTGGCATGTGATGTGTACCTAGATTCTAAACTGCATTTAGCTACTGTACTCATTAATTTGGTCTAATCTGGCTCACTGGAGATTTTCATTGATTTGTCAAGCTTAAAGACAACTTACGAATTGACATTTATTTGCTGTAATTTCTTGTGTTTTGTGTTCTTTGAGAACCTTGTGAGGCAGAGAAGCAAGACATCCTGAGGCAAGAATCTGAGGTTTCCTAGCTTCCTCACCGTAATATCTCTACTAGTATCCCAATCCCAACATTGCTTCTGAAATCTGGATAATTATTTCATTCCTTAAATGTGTTACAATAAACTTCTATTATACTGTTTCTTCTTTAAAATGCTTTTATGGCATCTACTTGAATATATATATTTAGACACTATGGAAAGTTTGAATTGACATAGACACCTTTAGGCCAGTATGGTTAATGGAGACTATTGCTATTCATTGGTGTATGGGTTGAAATTCCAGGATTTATAAGTTCAGATATCTTGAGTTACAGTATTAGTATTAGTGTGTTCAGCATGATGTTTGTGATAGGAGTGAGGAAGAGACCCTTCTGGTATACATTATCCACTTAAGGAACTTTGTCAACCTTTTCTTTCTCGAGGGTTCAAGGCTTCAGAGTTCACGACATAAATGATGTAATAGATTGTAGCACAAAGCTGAGCACAGATTAATCATTCAAAAAAAACATTGTTGGTGAATTACAAAGTTGAATGTTGTATCTTTTTAACGCCTGGCACTAGTATAAGGAGGATACCATAGTTTATAAAGTTTCATGTGTTTTTCCCTCAAGGAAATGAAAACAGGACCAAATATTTTGCCAAGAAATCTAGAAAATTTTGTTACAAGACCTTAATGACAATTTGTTACCACAAAAATTCATGTTTACTAATGTTCAAAGAAACATATTTCATCAATGAGACCCTGGATGGAATATAGAACTTGGTTGAATATGAACAAAACAGTTGTTAAGACTTTGGTCTTATACTCAATCCCAGAGGCTTTAGTAATAGCAGTGTTTTATCAACCAAATATATAAAGTCTGAAAAAAGCCTCTCAAAGTGACTTTAACAACACCCAGGCTGATCCATGTAATGCATTTTAATATCAAGCTACAGTCATAAAAGGAAAGTCTTAAGCAAACATCTAACAACAAGGCACTTATAAGCAAGTCAACATGCAAGATAGATAATAAAAATATTCCTTCATCAAGAAGCAATGTTATGCAGTATTCAGAAAAATACAAATACTGCGGGATTCCTTAAAGACAGAATGTCATTGCCTTTGGCATGCATGTGCCTGGGTTTATAATTTAAAGTTGTGATGTTTTTTCCAGAAATATATGTTTGTGTGTACATGTAAATGTATATTTAAAAATTATAAATTGAATTGAGCCCACATGATCTTTAATATGGCTATACAGGATTAATCTGCCCAATAATTATTAAAAGAGAAGGAATTTCTAATTAACTGCCACAGTTCTAGAATTCAAAATGATACATATATATTTTAAAAACAACAATATTTCAGGCTACTTTTAGAAAAATATTGAGATCTGGCCACCCAGAACCTGCCTTTCCCTTAAGATACCTTGATTTCATATTTCTAGCCTCCAGAAATATGAGAGAATAAATTTCTATTGATTTAATCCACACAGTTTTATGTAGTACGTTGTTACAACACCCCTAGGAACCTGATGCAGTCATAAAATCTTTTCTAAACTCAAAGGCTAGACAGATACAAAATACACTGACTCCTATTCTAATGGCTTTCAATCTTATGTTAATCTGTTTACATATCTGTCTTCACACTTGGTACACTAGGCTGCTTACTTTGAAACCATGTCCAAAAAATTGTGTACTTGAAAAGTCTGTACTTGTCTTTATTATTATTATTATTATTATTATTATTATTATTATGATACTTTAAGTTATAGGGTACATGTGCAGAATGTGCAGGTTTGTTACATAGGTATACATGTGGCATGTTGGTTTGCTGGACCCATCAACTGGTCATTTGCACTAGGCATTTCTTCCAATGCTATCCTTCGCCCAACCCCCACCACCCCACCCTCCGAGACACCCTGGTGGGTGATGTTTCCCACCCTGTTTCCATGTGTTCTCATTGTTCAGTTCCCACCTGTGAGTGAGAACATGCAGTGTTTGGTTTTCTGTCCTTGTGATAGTTTGCTCAGAATGATGGTTTCCAGCTTCATCCATGTCCATGCAAAGGACATGAACTCATCTTTTTTTTTTCTTTTTTTTTTCGAGATGGAAAAAAAAATAAACGTAATCTATATAAATGTAATCTATACACAGCCAGCTCTCTCACCCAGCCTGGAGTGCAGTGATACGATCTCGGCTCACTACAAGCTCTGTCTCCCGGGCTCATGCCATTCTCCTGCCTCAGTCTCCTGAGTAGCTGGGACTACAGGCGCCCGTGACCACGCTTGGCTAAGTTTTGTATTTTTAGTAGAGACAGGGTTTCACCATGTTATCCAGGATGGTCTGATCTCCTGACCTCATGATCCACCTGCCTCAGCCTCCCAGAGTGCTGGGATTACAAGCGTGAGCCACCACGCCCAGCCGAACTCATCCTTTTTTATGGCTGCATAGTATTCCATGGTGTATATGTGCCACATTTTCTTAATCCAGTCTATTACTGATGGATATTTGGGTTCCAAGTCTTTGCTATTGTGAATAGTGCCGCAATAAAAATATGTGTGCATGTGTCTTTATAGCAGCATGATTTATAATCCTTTGGATATATACCCAGTAATGGGATGGCTGAGTCAAATGGTATTTCTAGTTCTAGATCCTTGAGGAATCGCCACACTGTTTTCCACAATGGTTGAGCTAGTTTACAGTCCCACCAACAGTGTAAAAGTTTTCCTATTTCTCCACATCCTCTCCAGCATCTGTTGTTTCCTGACTTTTTAATGATTGCCATTTTAACTGGTGTGAGATGGTATCTCATTGTGGTTTTTATTTGCATTTCTCTGATGACCAGTGATGATGAAAATTTTTCATGTGTCTGTTGGCTGCATAAATGTCTTCTTTGGGGAAGTGTCTGTTCATATCCTTTGCCCACTTTTTGATGTATTTTTTCCTTGTAAATTTGTTAAATTCTTTGTAGATTCTGGGTATTAGCCCTTTGTCAGATGAGTAGATTGTAAAAATTTTCTCCCATTATGTAGGTTGACTGTTCACTCTGATGATAGTTTCTATTACTGTGCAGAAGCTCGTTAGTTCAGTTAGATCCCATTTGTCTATTTTGCCTTTTGTTGCCATTGCTTTTGATACTTTAGTCATGAAGTCTTTGCCCATGCCTATGTCCTGAATGGTATTGCCTAGGTTTTCTTCCAGGGTTTTTCTGGTTTTAGGTCTAACATTTAAGTCTTTAATCCATCCTAAGTTAATTTTTGTATAAGATGTAAGGAAGGGATCCACTTTCAGCTTTCTACATATGGCTAGCCAGTTTTCCCAGGACCATTTATTAAATAGGGAATCCTTTCCCCATTTCTTGTTTTTGTCAGGTTTGTCAAAGATCAGATGGTTGTAGATATGTGGTGTTATTTCTGAGGCCTCTTTTCTGTTCCATTATTATATATATCTGATTTGGTACCAGTGCCATGCTGTTTTGGTTACTGTAGCCTTGTAGTATAGTTTGAAGGCATGTAGTGTGATGCCTCCAGCTTTGTTCTTTTGGCTTAGGATTGTCTTGGCAATGCAGGCTCTTTTCTGGTTCCATATGAACTTTAAAGTAGTTTTTTCCAATTCTGTGAAGAAAGTCATTGGTAGCTTGATGGGGATAGCATTGAATCTATAAATTACCTTGGGCAGTATGGCCATTTTCACAATATTGATCCCTCCTATCCATGAGCATGGAATGTTCTTCCATTTGTTTGTGTCCTCTTTTATTTTCTTTAGCAGTGGTTTGTAGTTCTCCTTGAAGAGGTCCTTCACATCCCTTGTAAGTTGGATTCCTAGGTATTTTATTCTGTTTGTAGCAATTATGAATGGGAGTTCACTCATGATTTGGCTCTCTGTTTGTCTTTTATTGGTGTATAAGAATGCTTGTGATTTTTGCACATTGATTTTGTATCCTGAGACTTTGCTGAAGTTGCTTATCAGCTTAAGGGGATTTGAGGCTGAGACGATGGGGTTTTCTAAATATACAGTCATGTCATCTGCAAACAGGGACAATTTGACCTCCTCTTTTCCTAACTGAATGCCCTTTATTTCTTTCTCTTGCCCGATTTCCCTGGCCAGAACTTCCAACGCTATGCTGAATAGGAGTGTTGAGAGAGGGCATCCTTGTCTTGTGCTGGTTTTCAAAGGAATGCTTCCAGTTTTTGCCTATTCAGTATGATATTGGCTGTGGGTTTGTCATAAATAGCTCTCATTATTTTGAGATATGTTCCACGAATACCTAGCTTCTTGAGAGTTTCTGCAATGAGGGGCTGTTGAATTTTGTCAAAGGCCTTTTCTGCATCTATTGAGATAATCATGTGGTTTTTGTCATTGGTTGTGTTTATGTTATAGATTACATTTATTGCTTTGCATATGTTGAACCAGCCTTATATTCCAGGGATGAAACTGACTTGATCATGTTGGATAAGCTTTTTGATGTGCTACTGGATTTGGTTTGCTAGTATTATATAGAGGATTTTCGCACTGATGTTCATCAGGGATATTGGCCAAAAATTCTCTTTTTTTGTTGTGTCTCTGCCAGGCTTTGGTATCAGGATGATGCTGACCTCATACAAAGAGTTAGGAAAGATCCCCTCTTTTTCTATTGATTGGAATAGTTTCAGAAAGAATGGTACCAGCTCCTCTTTGTAACTCTGGTAGAATTCAACTGTGAATCCATCTGGTCCTGGACTTTTTTTGGTTGGTAGGCTATAAATTATTTCCTCAGTCTCAGAACCTGTTATTTGTCTATTCAAAGATTCAACTTCTTCCTGCTTTAGTCTTGGGAGGGTGTGTGTGTCCAGGAATTTATCCATTTCTTCTAGATTTTCTAGTTTATTTGTGTAGAGGTGTTTATAGTACTCTCTTATGGTAGTTTGTATTTCTGTGGAATCAGTGGTGATATCCTATTTATCATTTTTTATTGTGTCTATTTGATTCTTCTTTCTTTTCTTCTTTATTAGTCTTGCTAGCAGTCTATCTATTTTGTTGATCTATTCAAAAAGCTAGCTTCTGGATTCCTTGATTTTTTGAAGGGTTTTTGTGTCTCTTAACTCCTTCGGTTCTGCCCTGATCTTAGTTATTTCTTGCCTTCTGCTAACTTTTGAATTTGCTTGCTCTTGCTTCTCTAGTTCTTTTAGTTGTGATGTTAGGCTGTCAATTTTAGATCTTTTCTGCTTTCCCTTGTGGGCATTTCATGCTATAAATGTCCCTCTACACACTGCTTTAAATGTGTCCCAGAGATTCTGGTATGTTGTGTCTTTGTTCTCATTGGTTTAAAAGAACATCTTTATTTCTGCCTTCATTTTGTTATTTACCCAGTAGTCACTCAGGAGCAGGTTGTTCAGTTTCCATGTAGTTATGCAGTTTTGAGTGACTTTCTTAATCCTGAGTTCTAATTTGTTTGTAATGTGGTTTCTGTTTTTTCACGTTTGCTGAGGAGTGCTTTACTTTCAATTATGTGGTCAATTTTAGAATAAGTATGATGTGGTGCTGAGAAGAATGTATATTCTGTTGATTTGGGGTGGAGAGCTCTGCAGATGTCTATTAGATACTCTTGGTGCAGAGCTGAGTTCAAGTCCTGCATGTCCTTGTTAACCTTCTGTCTCATTGATCTGTCTAATATTGACAGTGGGGTGTTAAAGTCTCCCATTTTTATTGTGTGGGAGTCTACATCTCTTTGTAGGTCTCTAAGGACTTGCTTTATGAATCTGGGTGCTCCTGTACTGGGTGCATATATCTTTAGGATAATTAGCTCTTCTTGTTGAATTAATCCCTTTACCATTATGTAATAGCCTTCTTTGTCTCTTTTGATCTTTGTCGGTTTAAAATCTGTTTTATCAGAGACTAGGATTGTAACCCCTGCTTTTTGTGTTTTTCTTTCCGTTTGCTTGGTATATCTTCCTCTGCCCCTTTATTTTAAGCCTATATGTGTCTCTGCACATGAGATGGGTTTCCTGAATACAGCACACCGATGGGTCTTGACTCTTTATCCAGTTTTCCAGCCTGTGTCTTTTACTTGGGACATTTAGCCCATTTACATTTAAGGTTAATATTATGTGTGAATTTGATCCTGTCATTATGATGTTAGCTGGTTATTTTGCCCATTAATTGATGCAATTTCTTCATAGCATTGGTGGTCTTTCCAATTTGGCATGTTTTTGCAATGGCTGTTACTGCTTGTTCCTTTCCATGTTTAGTGCTTCCTTCACGAGCTCTTGTAAGGCAGGCTTCTTGGTGACAAAATTTCTCAGCATTTGCTTGTTTGTAAAGGGTTGTATTTCTCCTTCACTTATGAAGCTTAGTTTGGCTGCACATGAAATTCTGGGTTGAAAATTCTTTCTTTTAGGAATGTTGAATATTGGCCTCTACTCCCTTCTGACTTATAGGGTTTCTGTCGAGAGATCTGCTGTTAGTCTGATGGTCTTCCCTTTGTGTGTAGCCCGACCTTTCTCTCTGGTGCCCTTAACATTTTTTTCTTCATTCTAACCTTGGTGAATCTGACAATTACGTGTCTTGGGTTTGCTCTTCTCGATGAGTATCTTTGTGGCGTGCTCTGTATTTCCTGAATTTGAATGTTGGCCTGCCTTGCTAGGTTGGGGAAGTTCTGCTGGATATTATCCTGAGGAGTGTTTTCTAACTTGGTTCCATTCTCCCGATCACTTTCAGGTACACCAATCTAATGTAGATTTGGTCTTTTCACCTAGTCCCATATTTCTTGGAGGCTTTGTTCATTTCTTTTTACTCTTTTTTCTCTAATCTTGTCTTCTTGCTTTATTTCATTAATTTTATCTTCAATCACTGATAACATTTCTTCCACTTGATCAAATCGGCTATTGAAGCTTGTGTATGTGTCACAAAGTTCTCACACTGTGGTTCTCAGCTCCATCAGGTCATTTAAAGTCTTCTCTACACTGTTTATTATAGTTAGCCATTCATCTAACCTTTTTTCAAGGTTTTTAGCTTCCTCGTGATGGGTTAGAACATGCTCCTTTAGTTCGGAAAAGTTTGTAATTACCGACCCTCTGAAGCTTCCTTCTGTCAACTCATCAAAGTCATTCTCTATGCAGTTTTTTTCTGTTGCTGGCAAGGAGCTGCAATCCTTTGGAGGAGAAAAGGTGCTCTGGTTTTTGGAATTTTCAGCTTGTCTGCTGTGGTTTCTCCCCATCTTTGTGGTTTTATCTACCTTTGGTCTTTGATGTTGGTGACCTACAGATGGGGTTTTGGTGTGGATGTCTTTTTGTTGATATTGATGCTATTCCATTCTGTTTGTTAGTTTTCCTTCTAACAGGCCCCTCAGCTGTAGGTCTGTTGGAGTATACTGGAGGTCCACTCCAGACCCTGTTTTCCTGAGTATCACCAGCGGAGGCTCAATTGGAAATGCAGAAATTACCTGTCTTCTGTGTCAGTCTCGCTGGGAGCTGCAGACTGGAGCTGTTCCTATTCAGCCATCTTAGAAGCAACTGGGACTTTTCATTTAATATATGATCATTGAAAACATGTCTAGTAATTTAATTATAATTGATGCACTTTAAATGATATTGTTTTCATTTTGTAAAGATGCATAACTAAATCATTGATAAATTTTGCTTTCGATTTTTAAGGAAACTTGTAAATTCGGAGTAACATTCACACCACCGACATTAAAGAAAGGTATTGACTAACAATTTGCTTTGAAACTGGTTTCTTTAAACTTCAGTGGCAACATCAGCTTCTCCAATAACCATTCTATATCTCTTTATTCATAGTACCATACATGTTGGCCATGCAGCAAAATTTTGACTAATGAAGTATAGTCAGTGGTCTGGACTTCTGGGAAATCTTAAAAGTGCTTCATCTAAACTACCATACTCTAGAGTTTTGCCCTTTCCCTTCCTCCAGCCTGGAATGTGAACTAGATTGCTGGAATCCTAGCAGACATCTCGTGACCATAAGATGACCGGGACCCTTTAAAAGGATACCAGAATCCTGGGTTGCTCACTTTATATCAACTCTGAACTGATTGTCTCTAGTTTCCTTATTATATGAAAGAAAAAAACTTTCTAAAAGCCATTGTTATTATAGATATCAGTTTGTTGCAGCTAAACTCAAACCCTTGATAGATACTCTCATCTAGCCTCAGGTTAATTTTATAAGCTTAAGAATTAATACTGATTAAATTTTTACCATATGCCACACAATTTAGGTGCCACTAAGTAGTCCTTAAAATGTAGGACTATTATTATACACAGTTCACACACACACAAAAAAAGTGAGACTCTAAAGAAGATATAATGACTGGTCTTATGTAAGACATTGGGCAAAGTATTTTATCTTTTCATGACTTGATTTCCTTAACCTGAAAAAGGAATTTAATAATGCTAAACTTCATTCTAGGGTTTTGGTGTGGATTAAGTAATCTGGGAACGCTGTGAGGTAATGAGACCTACATAAGTGTCAGCCATTATTGAAATTTTAATGGATACCTGCTCTGACTACATAACATTTTAAAGGCAGTGTGATACAATATTCTCTTTTCAACATTTTTCATAAAAGTGAATATCCTAATTTATAATGAGTATCTGACCTCTTCTGTCTTTTAGAGCATCAGAGATCACATAATCTCATTTTCTGAAGTAAAGATATAGAAACTGCCATTGCAATTAACCAGGTGCCTCTCAAATACTTCTAAGGAGAACAAAATAGACATTATCGTCTCTATTTGTTGTAAAACAAAGAACATATAGTTCTATGATTTGTCTAATTGCTAATAATAAGGGATAAATATAATTCTCAATCTAAGGTCTTTTAATTCTGAGTTCAGTGATTTATCCCACAACACCACAGCTGCCTCAGCTTCTGTACATTAAGCATGAGTGTGTGTGGATGTATGTGTGTAATTTAAAGAGACCATATTTTGGAATTGTATCCCTATTGTTCCAATTTTTAAGGCTGCCAGTATTTAAATTGCCTCAATTAAAATTTCTACAACCATAAAATTGTTTTATGTTTTGAATTTATGTTGGTAATATCTTCATACCTCTTTTTGCAATCATAATTCCAAATAATTTTACAACGTTTGAACATCTTGAATCATCTTGCCATTTTAAATTTCTACTTATAACTTATTTGTCATATAGTACATACATAAGAAATCTCTTATTTTACCTGTGGAACATGTCACACGATAATATGTATACAATTTTCCTTCTACATTTTTTTTTCTAGTCAAGCTATGTAGCTTGTATGAGAAATACCAGCTTTTTGTTTAGAAAAGTAGGATTTTACAGTTTATCAAGAAAGACAACAGGCATTGGCTGTGGTCTGACCAGCATATACTGGTGCTGGTATCACAGATAACACACCATACAGGAAAGAATACCCTCTTACCCATAACCTCTGCGTTCCCTCAAGGACCATGTGTCTGGGAGAAGACCAAGAAGCAACTTAAATATCAATGTCAGTATAACCTTGCGAGCTCTCTGAAATTTCACTGACAACTAGCTTTCCGTTTGTAATTGGAGAGAGGTCTAGCTGTCATGCTCTGTAGGCAGAATCCATGGAGAATTGCTGTTCAAATTGGAAAGGAGTTTCCTCTCATTAAAACCAAAAGAAATCGAGTGCAAATAGCATGGCTGTTAAGAACAACCACATGATATTGCCTCTTCTAATCCCAAGAGCTATTCTCTAATTCCAAGAGGGACAGTGGATGGAACTGGAAGAACAGCTTTTTTCTTAGGCTATTAATATCCAACTCATGGGGGGCCCTAAAAATGCAATGCTCAAAACAGAGATCTTAATGCCAAGACAACAGTGTACTGAATGAAAAAACAATTTGGATTAAGATAATAGGGAAATAAATCAGAAGTCACCTTTCCTTTACAATAATTCTTCATCCTTTCCGTGTTTTTCTATAAATACAACTATTAATGGAGAACCTTTCATGTTCTTGTCACTTTATAACCATTGTTACATTTTAATCACAACCAGAGTAGGTCAGAAACATGTTAAAATATTGAATGAACATCTTAAGCTTTAGAAACAAACTTCTGAGGTTCAAATATCTGGGAGATCTTGGCAACTACTTACTTATCCACCTCACTCTTCATTTTCCTCCTTAGCAAAGTTTTCTTACTAACAAAAATGGTAGTATTTGCCTTAGAAGGTTACACAAAATAATTCCCGTAAATACAGGATGGTGTCTAGCATAGATTAATCACTCAAGTACTATTATTGTTGGGATCTGTTTTACAAATGAGGAAACTGTACCGATGCTCTCCCAAGATAAGACAGTGGTTGGTTGTGATACACAGGGATTTGAACATAGCCAATCTTACTCAGATATTTTAAAATCTGTTTTAAATTTTCGTAGGATTATGTGAAAATTAGAAGACGTAATGTACACTCTAAGTGCTCTCTAGTGTACTTCCATTACTTTTCTAGCTGATTTGAGATCGATTCCGCCTTCTAAGTTAAAATACTTTTTCACCTCAAAACTTCGTATGTCTTTATATTTGCCTCAGTTGCATTAGTAATAGGATGCCAAATCCAACCTTTCCTGTGATTTTAGCAGACACAAGGTCAATAAAACAGTAAGTACCAAGTCCCTCCACATTCAACAGTGACGTGATATAACATCCATTAAGAACTTGTAAAGGAGATGGGTCAAAAGTAGATCTGCCAGTATTAGGCATTTATACATTTCAGGTGTATATGACAATGAAGGGTGCAATTTACTTATTAGCTAAACACCAGAAAAGATTTGGGACCACTCAGATATTTCAATGGTGAGGACAAAAATAACTAGCCTAGAATGGCGTGAATCCGGGAGGCAGAGTTTGCGGTGAGCCAAGATCTCGCCACTGCACTCCAGCCTGGGTGACAGAGCGAGACTCCGCCTCCAAAAAAAAAAAAAAAAAAAAAAAAAAAAAAAAAAAAACAACTAGCCTACAGTACCAATGTGTAGGAACAATGAGAAAAAGAATGAAGTTGTTTTCTGCTAAGATTCCTTTGGAGTTAGCCTACGTGAGAAATCAGTAACATATTAGTGAATATGTTTGGATTGTCTGCGCTATATTGTAAGATTTCTGGGTGTTAAGAACATGCCTTCTTTTCTTACGGGTCCTTACGGTTATGCCAGAGTTTGTGATCCACCAATATTGTTGGTAGATTGAAGTTGCAATTACTTAGAGTTGTTCAGACAACATCATTAAACTCAATGATTTTGATGACCACTGATGAAAAAGGGGGATTTTGATATGGATTATATACTACCATGTACATATCATAATTTCTGTTTCAGCAACTCTTTGCACCACCTGTGTGCACTCACAAACAACTCCCAGTAATATGCAAGTATGTGCACGAGACTGAGGGCAGAGTGTTGCCTTCAAGGTCATTAACTCAGTATTATGTATTCCATGCATTCCATCCTTAGATATTCATTCTATCATCTAATTATGTAAGCTTGGAGAAAAATTAAATTGATGGGTGATTATATCATAATTACCTTTCAGATAGTTAGAAGTAAATTGACATTGGTAACTTCAATATTACATAATGGGACAAACTGAACTGTGCAGAGTAAGGCATATCTGAAAACTTGTGGCTTCACAGTAGTATAACTAACATAGTAAAAAAAAAAAAAAAAAAAAAAAAAAAAAACCTGTCAATGTAGGCTGGGTGTGGTGGCTCATGTCTGTAATCCCAGTATTTTGGGAGGCTGAGGCGGGCAGATTGTTTGAGCCCAGGAGTTTGTGACCAGCCTAGCCATCATGGTGAAACTTCATCTATACTAAAAATATAAAAACAAACAAACAAACAAACAAACAAAACATTAGCCAGGCCTGGTGGTACACACCTGTAATCTCAGCTACTTAGGAAGCTGAGGCGTAAGAATCGCTTGAACTGGGGAGGCAGAGATTGTAGTGAGCTGAGATGGCACCACTGCACTCCAGCCTGGGCAACAGAGCAAGACTCCATCTCAAAAAAAAAAAAAAAATACAGTAGTTATACCTTTACAAATGAGCCAATGTTTAAAATGTGGAAAATTTCACATAAAATTGAAATATTCAGCTTCTATTGAACAATTATTATATCTGGTAACACTGGGTGTGTATCTTACAGAGACACCAATTTCTTTAGCCTGGGAACATCTGAGTACTTTAGACTAAGATTTGTATCCTTCAGACTGGAACAGTTTGCTCTAGTCACAACCCCTCATACAATATATGTATAAACACTTACACATAGCCTATGTCACCCAGGTACCTTTCCTCCTTAGTCACTTTACAGCTTTTTTCCTAGAGCATTGATCTTGAGTACACGAGTTGACATGTGGAAAAAAAATTTCACTTGTTCTTTCTGGTCTCAAAGTATATATGAGGGTAGGATAAATTATTGATGTCTGCTTCTCATAACCAGACTCACTGCAAACATCACTACTTATGGCATTTATTCTTAAAGTTCAAATGTGGCTGCAGAATCTTTCTTAATCTTAGTAATCCAGGACATCTAAGTAAATGCTCAGAGTTGGCATATGACGTATATTAGTTATTTATTGGTGTATAACCATATTATTAATACCACAAACTTAGTGACTTATAGCAACACATGTATTATCACACAGTGTCTGTGGCTCAGGAGCCTGAACACAACTCAGCTGTATCTTGTTCAGGCTCTCACAAGACTTCAATCCAGATGTTGGCTGGGGCTGGATTCTCAGCAGAGGTTCTACTGGTGAAAAATTTGCTTCCAAGCTCATGCAGTTGTTGGCAGCAATCTGTTTCTTACGGATTGTTGGACTGAGGTCCTCAACTTCTTGATGACTGTTGAAGGCCAGTTCTCAGTTCTCTGCCACGTGGGACCTCCAATGTGGTGATATGAACAGGATACAGGAAAATATTGGGTAGAAGAGGGAGGTTCCCTGGCAAAGGCCCCACCCTCAAGCCTGGAAGCCTGCTGCACTAAATGGAAACAGGCATTCCTGTTTTCATGCCCAAAAGTTGCCTTTTGGTCCACTGTGCCCCTCTATTCTGTACCCATATAAACACCAGACCCCAGGTTCCAGAAGTAGACAAGGAGACTAAGAGAAGAATAGAAGAAAGGCAAAACAGTATGGCAGAGAAGGAAAGAAGAGAAGGGGCATTTGAATGCCAAGAGGAATTTGGCTGGGAATATTTAGAGAGGAGATTGGCCACTGGATGGCCAAACTCCAGGGGAAGATCATCTTCCCACTCCCTCCCCTTCCCAGCTCCTCATCTATCCTGCTGAGAACCACTTCCACCACAAAATAAAACCCATGCATTCATCATCCTCAAGTCTATGTGGAACCTAATTCTTCCTGGGTGTCAGACAAGGACCTCGGTACTAAGAAGGCACTGGGCTGGTTAACACTTAAGCCATCTGTGGACAGCAAGGCTAAAATTACAAACTGTGACACATGCCCACTTGGACTTTGGGAGTTGCAGCTACCCAGCCCTGGACGCTGCCATAGGATCAGAGCCCAGGGGCACTTGCCCCAGCTCCTGCACCTGCCTGTCTGCATGTGTCCCCTCATAAGAAGTCTGAATAGGCATGGCAGCCAAACAGATGAGCCACAGCCCTGTCACACGTCCTGAGTGGAGTGTCAGGGAACTTTCCTGTTTCATGGGCAGCTTCTTTACTCAAAGGCAGCAAAGGAAAGAGACTGTCCATGCAATATGTGGTACCAATCTTATGTAATGTAATAACATACACATAATAACATATATTCTGTCACTTTTGGCATATTCTATTGGTTAGAAGCAAGTCATAGGTCACAACATGCCTAAAGGAAGGGGATTACAAGGGAGTAAATATCAGAAAGGAGGGATTATAGGAACCACCTTAAAGTCTATTGACCACATGAGGTGAAACGATTTACCATCCCTGGCAAAGGCTCATCAGTATTAGTTACAGGGAGGAGAATTTTGATTTTGCTTAAGAAAAATACATTTAACAATTAGAGCAACTTGTGATGTAAGTATGATAGCAGGGATAGTTCAAATAGAAGTTTGTAGCAGGAGATGGAAACATTTAATACAATGGAGTGGGGCTAAAATTTGGCTACTGGAAATTTCCTTAAAGGCCTAAAATTCTGTGCTACTTCGTTATATTATAAAAAGTCATAATATTGTGTGTTTTACATGAAAAGAGAAGAGAATGTTTGATAAGTGCCTTAGTCCATTTGTGCTTCTATAATAAAGTACCTGAGAATGGGTAACTTATAAAGAATAGAAATTTCTTTCTCACAATTCTGCAGGCTGGGCAATTCAGGGTCAAGATGCCAGTAGGTTTGGTGTCTGCTGATGGCTTTCTGCTTCCAGAATGGAATCTTGTCACTGTTTCCTGCAGAGGGGATGAACACTGTGTCTTCACATGGCAGAAAGTAAAACAGCAAAAAGGGCCTAGCTAGTTTCCTCTAGCCATTTTATAACATTGCTTATCCTATCCAGGAGGGCTGCACCTTTGTGACTTAATCACCACATAAAGGTCCAACCTTTTAATATTATTACATTGGGGTTTAAGTTTCAACATGATTTTTGAAGAGGGCACAAACATTCAAACCATAGCAGTAGATATTTCAAATTCATAGTTTTGGGTTCATTATAAAAACTGCATAATTTCATTTGATAAGATATGCATAATTATAATTATAGAATTGTAAGAATATCCAAATAGAAAATATTTCCCAAAAGTATTGATGTGGACAGGAGACAGGGAAATACTGGGTAGAAGATGGAGGTTCTTCCGCAAAGGCCCCATCTTCAAGCCTGGATACCTTGGCCCTAAATGAAGACAGACATTCCTGTTTTCATGCCCCAAAAGTTGTTTTTTGGCTCCCCATTTGGGGTTTGTACCCATATAAACCTCAAAACCCAGGATCCAGAGGCAGATGAGCAGACAAGGAGATGAGGAAATGAAGAGATGAGGAGAGAACCAGACAAACAGCAGAACAGCATGGCAGATAAAGAAGAGAAGGAACATCTGAACACAGAGAGGAGTTCAGCTTGGGGGCAGTTGGAGAGGAGTTTGGCCGCTGGACAGATGAACTCCAGGGAAAGATAACCTTCCTGTTCCATCCCCCTTCCAGCTCCTTATCCATCCCACTGGGAGCCACCTCCACCACTCAGTAAAACCCCTGCATCCTTCAAGTCAATATGTGACTTGATTCTTCTAGGACACTGGACAAGAGCTCGAGAGACAGAAGGCTGTCACATTGGCCCACTGCCCTTGAAGAAAGGCAGAGGAGTCATTGAGCTGGTTAACACTTCAGCCAGGCTAAAAGGGCTTTGTAACACTGGGGTCACAGGCACTCACCTTTAGGTACTACCATGGGGCCAGAGCCCAAAGCACTCACCCAGCTTCTGCACCTGCTCGTCTGCATGCTCCCCCTCCCATAGGGGTTTGAGCTCACTGCAGCTGAACAGAGAGCCACCTCTCTGTCACACACCCTGAGAGGGAGGCCAGGGAACTCTCCTGTTTCAGTACTTATTGAGTGTCTACTGAATGTTTGAGGCTGTTCTTTCACTGAACGATACAGAAATAGCTGATGACATATCTTCTTGACTTTATAGAATTTACAATTGATGCTAGAGAAATGGGATTCAAAATAATGGTAAAATAGGGTAAAATAAAACCTTAAATCAAATGTCACACTGTAATAGATACACAGTGATCTGTCTCAGTCTTTTTCTTTCTGACTGGAAAAGCAAAAAATGTGTAGAAATGAAACTCCAACATTATAAATATTTTCCACTACTGTTGATACTTTATATAGGGAGTTGCTGAAATAGTTGGGAGAGATGGTTTTAAAGCGACACTTGAGAAAGAGAGCATTTCATTGTGTCTTGGAGATTAGTAGAAAAGACAATGGTGTTACTTATTTCCATTAGCCATTTTATTTTGTTAGAAGCCATGTAACTTTGGAGATTCACACACAGAAACAAAAGATATTAAATGGTTTTCACACTATAAAACATTTTAACCATTATGCATTTTGATTGCAGGTAAAAATTCAGTTAACCACTGATGGGCAACATCCAAAATTAATAGCAGAAACAGAAAAATAAAAGACCACTCAGTAAAGACAAGTAGAGTATAAGCATCACATAGGCTGGAAACTTTGCTGCTTTCTGTTTGTTTTCGTCCGTTCTCTTATGTATCCCAAGCATCTGGAATGAGGACCAGCACATAGCTATTGTTCAATAAATGCTTGTTGATAAATAAAAAATACTGGAATTATTTGACTTCTCTTTATCAACTGTAGGCAACACTAACCTGTATGCAGGAAAGAAAGATATAGGATTAATGAAGAATTTGGGGGTGGTTTACTCTAACAGTATTATCTTGACTCTCATTTAGGATCTATATTTGCGTTCAAAGGTGCAGGAAATATGATTTACTCCTGTACAGAATGTACTGAAACCTGTGTTTCTGAGTCTGTAATTAAATGTGGCCCTTATCTTAATGAGCACATGCCATCCTTCTCTCTAGGCAGAGCCTCTTAACACAACTGAAATAGCCCAGCATTTGCACAGAGCATACTGCAGAGTTCTGTCATATCCCATGATACAATTAGTCTCTGCGATTAGGTGGATTTAAACAAAAAGGTATGTGTTTATCTTCATGATGCACAGAGTGGCAGTGGCAGGTGGCTCCATTTCCCGGAATATGGTTCCAATCCAAGATGTCATTTGGAGAGATATAAGTTGCCACAGAGAAGTTAAGTCTTGTGTGAAACTGAAGAAGGTGAAGTTGATCTTAGGAGTTTCCTTGCACTTCTCTTTGGAACAGCTTAAATCCTAGGCACCCACCTTTGCCTCAGAATTCAGTTGGTGTCTGATGTGGAATAATTTTTGTCCCCTGCCCAGAAAGATATGTTGAAGTGCTAACCCTGGTACCTGTGACTATGACCTTCTTTGGAAGTAGGATATTTGCAGATGTAATCAAGTTAAAATGAGTCATCCTACATCTAGTTAATGGTGTCCTTATAAACAGACTGAGATTTGAAAACCCAGAGGGCAGAGAGAAATAGGCCACTTGATGACCAAGGCGGAGATTGCAATGATTCAACTGCAAGCCAAAAAATGCCAAGGATTGGCCAGGCGCGGTGGCTCACACCTGTAATCCCAGCACTTTGGGAGTCCGAGGCAGGTGGATCATGAGGTCAGGAGATCGAGACCATCCTGGCTAACATGGTAAAACCCCGTCTCTACTAAAATACAAAATTATCCAGGCGTGGTGGTGGGCACCTGTAGTCCCAGCTACTTGGGAGACTGAGGCAGGAGAATGGCGTGAACCTGGGAGGCAGAACTTGCAGTGAGCTGAGATGGCGCCACTGCACTCCAGACTAGGAGAGAGAGCGAGACTCCATCTTAAAAAAAAAAAAAAAGCCAAGGATTACTGGCAACAAGCAAAAGCTAGGAAGACACAAGGAAAGATATTTTCCCACAATCCTCAGAGGGAACATATCTCTGTAGATGCCTTGATTTTGGACATCTGGCCTCCAGAGTTGTGAGGCAATTAATTTTTCTTAAGGGTGCATAGTTTGTGGTAATTTGATATGGCAGCACTAGGACATTTATATGATGCCTCAGGTGGAAAACATAGGCCCTGTAGTTAGAAGTTTCCTTGACTAATCTCTCTCACCTCAGTGCCTCATTTCTACTTTCTTTCAGGGAGCATGAGCTCTGACTTAGGGAAGGAGTATTCTAAGCTTCCTTTCAGAGCCAGTAATTTTCTTCCAGTTAAAATCATTTAAGCTAAACTAACTCTTTTTGTTCATTCAGGCTGTGTGACAAAAATACCATAGACTGCGTGACTGCAAAAACAAACATTTATTTCTCACAGTTCTGGAGGCTGGGACTTCCAAGGTCAAGATGCAGACAGATGGATTGTCCCTGGAAGGCCTGCTTCATAGATGACTATCTTCTTCCTGTGTTCTCCCTGTGTGCTCAGGAGTGAGGGTACCTTTCCGGTGCCTCTTTTTCATAAGGACACTAATCCCATTCCTGAGGGCTCCACTCTCATAACATCCAGAAGGTCCTACATTCTAATATCTTCACACGGCAGGTTAGAATTTCAGCATGTTAATTTTGGTATGACACATTCAGTCTATAGTAGCAACCTTCCCTTGAAACTCAATGATCAAGGGGTTCATTGATCTGTGATGAGGTTCAGCTAAACCTAAAAGTATATGATATAAAGCTGAAAAGAAAATAAATTGAGACAACTGTTTTTGGAGGGGAAGCAATTTAGCATAATATGCTAACATGTAAGTATTTAAAACATTTTCATTTTGGAAAATATTGTTAAAAGAATTACAAATATGTACACAAAACTTAACTACATGGGTGTTAAGCACCATATTGTTTGCAATAGGGAAAAGATTTAAAATGGAAATATCTAAGAATATCAGATTATTAAATAAATTATGTTTTTCCCATATGAGGATATATTACATAGGTATTGAAAAAATGAAGCTATGGAATAGTCACTTTATTTTATTAAGTGTTAGTTGTATTTTATTTATAATTCACACATAATAGTTATACATATTTATGGAATACAGTGTGATGTTTCCATGCATGTATAAATTATATAACAATTAAATCAGGGTAATTAGCATACTTTAAACATTTATCATGTTGTGGCGATAACATTCAAAATTCTACCAGGTATTTTGAAATATACAATATGTTATTATTAGCTATAGTCACCCTATAATGGAATAAAGTATGAATAGTCATTTTAAAACTATGCTCTGAAGAGGATGCAAATATCTCAGGAACATTTCAGTGAGTTTTTTAGGAGGTGAGTCGAAGTCAGGATCCTCTGAGCTTTGCCCCATTACCCTCACTTAATCAAATCTGCTCTATTTTATCTCTTTGATATGAGTAAAATGCCATTTGAAAAAAAATATGCAGTTTTCTGTCCCCGCAAAAGTTGTCGAGGTCCTAACACCCACGAACTGTAAATGTGACATGATTTGGAAATAGAGGCTTGCAGGTGATCAAGTTAATCATTGTAGTGGGCACTAACCCAATACAACTTTGTTTTTTAAAAAATGAGAATTTTGGAAACAGAAGCAAACACACAGGGAGAAGGCCACGTGAAGACAGAGGCAGAGTTCAGGATAATGCATCATAAGTCACAGAAAACCAAAGATTGCCAGCAAACCAGCAGAATCTAGGAGAAAATGGTATAAAATAGGTTTTTCTCATAGCCTCAAGAAAGAATCAACTTTACCAACACCTTGGCTTTGGACTTCCAGCCTCCAGAGCTGTGAAAGAACACATTTCTGTTGTGTAAGCCACCTTAGTTAAGATTGTGGTACTTTGTTGCGGTAGCAGTTAGAAACTAGTGCATTTCTAGGCTAAAAGAAAGTTGGATGCTCCTTTGTTACAAAGAGATACACATATTAAATATATACGTAAATTATTTGTGAACTCTCAAGTCAATGAATTTTTCTCTTAATATTTTCTTGCTCTTGGTTTTCTCTCTGTTATGCACCTATTGAATAAATTGTGTTCATTGTTTCAGGAGGAGCTATGATAATGGTAAAATGAAAGGATTGTTCTTGAGCTCTGAGTTTGAATCAGTATTTTCTAGTCCATAGCTGAGGTCAGAATGTAAACCTTCCACAAATTATTTGTCATCCCACTCCATCAAAACTCAGGGTGAATACGAACAGACTCATATGGTTTAGGGGAAATTCCAGAACAAGCATGATCCCCTTTACCCTAAATGCAGATTAGAAGGACTTAATTGTCTCTAGAAGCTTGTTGGGCAGGGAGCATGAGGTTCAACGTGGGGTTACAGGTGAGTAGTCAAGCCATATCATTAGATCATAAGACATGAGAATCCTGGCTGCTCTAGGTTAATTGCTTTATACTTTCTTTCTTTCTTTTTCTCTTTTTTTTTTTTTTTCTTCTTCAGACGGAGTTTTGCTCTTATTGCCCGGGCTGGAGTGCAGTGGCACCATCTCGGCTCACGGCAACCTCTGCCTCCAAGGTTCAAGTGATTCTCCTGCCTCAGCCTCCCAAGTAGCTGGGATTACAGGCATGCATCACCACCTCCGGCTAATTTTGTATTTTTAGTAGCAATGGGGTTTTGCCATGTTGGTCAGGCTGGTCTTGACCTACAGACCTCAGGTTATCCGCCCACCTCAGCCTCCCGAAGTGCTGGGATTACAGGCGTGATCCACCATGCCCAGCCAGCTTTATCTCTTGAAGCCTGTAAAGCTCTGTCTTCTGTCACATTTAAGTTGTTTGTGAGCATTGTGGGGTATGATAGCATGTATTACTGAGCAACAAATATTCCCTCCCCCTTACCCTCAGCCATGAGAAGCATGGATTTCTTGCCTCATCTATTGTGATTTTTTCCATGAAAAGTAATGGCAAAATTATTTTAATTGCCATTACTTTTGATGGCAAAACCATGATTACTTTTGAACCAACCTAATACATTGGGCTAGACCATGTGATTTGCCACAGTCAATGAAATATGCTGAGACATGAGGGCACATTTGAGCAAAAACTTTAAATATATGTGAACTCTTGTTCTTCTGCCGTCTGCCATGAGAAGAATATTTCCCAAGCAACCATTCCTCTTTCAGCTTGGGTCCTGATATGAGAGATGTATGGGGAAAATACCTAAATCTACCTTATAACCTGGAGCAGAGCCACCACAGCCTCAGACATGTAACAATTATGGTGTTTACTCTCTTGCATAATTTTATTTTACTGATTCAGAAACCTCAGCAAATAAAGATCTTTTTGAAAAACTTCTCTTGACAATTGTGTGAAATTTTCCAGCACATTTTTTTTTCCATGCACATGGAAACCCTCTGATCATCCTGTGTTTCAAGGATAATTTTGTTTTGATTTAACTATGCAAGCCACAATTTCTCTGCCAATAAAGAATTTACCAAACTACGATCACAAAACCAGGGGTCCTTTTTTGCCTGGAATCACTTACAGCAGCTGTAACAATGATGTACACGCTTACTTCTTCATCGGGGGCAGAAGATTTCCTTCCATTTATTTTGAGATGCCCTACTTTTTTTTTAATGATAATATTTTATGCAGTGTTTCCTCTCTGTGGCGGTTCATACCACCTTGGTCAGCTGTTTTACCTTTTGGCACCTCATGATAAGATTTTTTAAATTACTTATTTATTTGTTTTTAATTAGAGTTTCTCAGCCATAGTTGCTACTCAGCACCCCTCTCTAAAAGCATTTGGAAAATAGAGGAGGCATTTTACACTTTGCAGTGAGTGATGAGTGCCATTGACATGTAATGCCAAAGTCCTGTGAGGCTAACTGTCCTGTACTGTACAGTAGAGTCCCATAAAACCCTAATTTTTCCAAACTAATTCTCCTAGTGCCTTTTGAGAAATTTTGTTTTAACATAGCATCAACTATTGGCTTGTGAAATTGGTGACTGTATTAGTCTGTCCTCATGATGGTAATAAAGATATACGCAAGACTGGGTAATTTACGAAGGAAAAAGGTTTAATTGACTCACAGTTCAGCATGGTTGGGGAGGCTTCAGGAAACTTACAGTCATGGTGGAAGGGTAAGCAAACATGTCTGTCTTCACGTGGAGGCAGGAGAGAGAAGAATGAGTGCCCAGTGAAGGGAGAAGCACCTTATAAAACCATCAGATCTCATGAAAACTAATTCACTATCACTAGAACAGGATGGGGAAAACTGCCCACGTGATTCAATTATCTCCAATTAGTTCCTCCCACAACATGTGGGAATTTGGGGAACTACAATTCAAAATGAGATTTGGGTGGGGACACAGAGAAATCATAGAAGCTGCGGTATCCATGAAAATCCCCTATTATGATCCACTGGAGTGCTTCCTCGATTATAAGAGGCAAAAACCAGAGAAACCTAGGACAGAAATAATAAGGTGAGAAATTTTGAGAAAATTATTGTCATAGACATCAGCAGACAACCAGTGAGAAAGCTAATTTTGATACTACTTTAGAGTAACTTTACAAGATCTTCCCTGGCCCTCAAGACTCATGTAACATGGATGAGCCAAGTCTTTCCTATGCATGAGGTTCCAAAAGAGTAGGAATTTGGGAGCCTCCTCCTTGGGAGCCACCTTCTATGCCACACAAAACAGGAAATTTAACAGTCTGTTCCCACAACACCAGCCATCCAATCACTGGGAAACCACTACCTCATAAGATATGACAATAAGCAGACCTACTAGTGATGAGCCATAATGATATTTCTGCCAAAGCAGATGAGTTAAATAAATAGAAAGTTAAATAGAACACTGAACAAGAAAGAGAGATAAGCAGATCAACAAAAGGTATAGTGATGTTTATATGCTGTGCAAAAACCATGATTTCTAATGATACATTCGTGGCCTGGAAGATAAAATAAAAGAAATATCTTACATAGAAAGCAAAATTGTTGTATAAAGACATATAAATAATGAATGAAAATGTAAGAGGCTGGCAGGAGAGCTCTAGGAGACCCAGCAGACCAAGTTTGCAAATTCAAGGACACCCAAAAGGGTGGGCGTCCCAGAAAGGGAGATGAAAAGAGTCAGTTTTGAAATACATAAAAATTACTCTAAGCTTGAATTATTAACAAATTGTTAAAATTACCCTAAGTTAAAAGAAAATTAAATCTGATTCATTACAATAAAAGAGTTCACATTGCAATTCGAGTTGGTGATTTAATAAAAAAAAAAAGACACATCTAATCAGAGCTTCATACATTTCTGAACTATGGGCATAAAGAGAAACTCTTTCAAGCTTTTAGGCACAAAGAATCCCTTATCCCTAAAGGTGGAAGCAATCAAGTAAATGTCATTCTTCTCATCTGGAAGCTAAAAGCTGTAACATAATATCTATGTCATTTTGAGAGAAAGAGACATCTATCCAATAATACTTTGTCCTGCTGATGAATAATTCAACTGTCAAGAAGAAGAAAAAAAAAACAAACACATTATGGTTACACAAAAATCCCTAGTTACCATCAGTGTTCCCTGCGTGGTAAAAATATCGAGAAAGAACTCTGAAGTGTTGATGTCCATATGTTGTAGTTGTCCATCGGTTTGTGAACATTATTTCTGTTTGGAAAATGTTATTTGATTTATCAGGATCTTTTGCAGCCCAAGCAAAGTAAATAAACTATGTTTCACCAACCATGTGTTCCAGAGCACTTGGATTCTGTGGAGAATGGTGTGTAAAAAGGAGGTGTTGCATGGAGTTCACATGGCAGGGAAGTTGAAGAGGTAGCCAGTTTGAGATGTGACTGTGACAGGTACCTGATCTATGGTTCCTGTGCTCTGCTGTGGCAACATGAGAGGCTTTTCTGGAGCAGTCTCATGGGTTCATGTAAGCATGGAATCTGGTATGTGTCCCTCAAGTCTGATTTTCTGGACATCCCTCCAATATGTAACATTTTTTTCTCTGACGTCCACAAAACTTGTATACATTATAGGCCACAGGGTAAAGCTTAAAACATTAAAGCAGTAGAGTCTTTATAGGCCTGTTCTCTAATTACAATCCAACAGAAATGAAAATAGCCAGGCACAGTGGCTACTGAATTATGCCTAGTGTTCCATTATTGGAACGCTAAGCATGTGGGAGTTATTTATATCCTACCACTCAAGATCATCGCCAAGGTCTCTTTGCAAAAATTAAAAAAAAAAATGCCACCTCAGCCATAAATGAGTTAATATCCTTATTTTTTGTTTGTTTTAATTAAGAATGTGCTTTAGTATTTACATTCAAGGATCCTGACTTATAGAGACTCTTACTAGGCTTGAAACAAATCAGAACAGAGACTTTGAGATAGGTGAGGGGCAGGCACCTGAAGTCTCAGCTACTTGGGAGGCTGAGGCAGGAGAACAGCTTGAACCCGGGAGGTGGAGGTTGCAGCAGTGAGCCAAGATTGTGCCACTGCACTCCCTGGGCTAAAAAGTGAGACTCAAAAAAAAAAAAAAAAAAAAAAAAAAAAAAAAAAAAAAAAAAGAAAGAAAGAAAAGAAGATAGGTGAGGGAAGATAAAAATGAGTAAGTAAGTTTGGTGTACAGTTAATAGTTAAATGTTAAGGAATACTTATACATTGAGAATGTATAATATAAATCCATATCAGAACTCATGACTATCAGGCAAGAGATAATCTGTAACAGTCTACTACTACAAGTATTAGACTGTCTCAAAAAAACTCAGGCAACTGGGGAGAGTTGAAATAATTTAAAAATTTTCAGGTTATTTTACTGTTGTGGTGTGTTAGTGAGGGTCCTCCAAGAAAGAGATGCCAAGATAAGATTGAACATGCAACGATTTTATTTAAAAACAAAAAAACAAAAAAACACACTTGTGAAGGAAAATGAAGAGAAATCAGGGAAGATGAGGAGACATCAGACCTTCATGCACATGTGATTCCTAAGTGAGGGAGAAAAGGAAAGGAGTTGATTTGGGGGCAATCTAACCTGCCGTACAATCCAAGGAAGATGTGGCAAGTCCTCTAAGGAGTCTTTGAACCAAAGTCAGACATCAGAGAAGTCTACTATTTTCCAGAAACAGGCTATAGTACCTCTGCTAAGCTAAGCCATTTACTGGGAGCAATCTGCATGAGCATTGTCTCAACAAAACACATTGATATATTTCTGAACACAACAAGGTGAGACTTACATCAATTCTACTACCTGTAGTTAGACATCTGCAAGGTGCATTCTCATGGCCAACATGTGTGCATATGTGAGTAGGACAGAAAAAATATTTCTTCATGGAAGAAGTAATTAGAATCTTATTTAAAATAAATAATAGAGAAATATAAGTTTGAAAAGGGATGGTAACAATGAATTGAAAAATAAAATAGAACATCTGTTCTCTAAAAACATAGACAATATGAAATGAATAGAAACTTTATTAAACCAAGAAATCTAAAAAATGAATAGTGA
This sequence comes from Rhinopithecus bieti, assembly GCF_001698545.2. Classification (NCBI taxonomy): domain Eukaryota; kingdom Metazoa; phylum Chordata; class Mammalia; order Primates; family Cercopithecidae; genus Rhinopithecus; species Rhinopithecus bieti. The sequence goes on from NW_016803198.1 coordinate 456,371, forward strand.
ACATCAAGGTAAAATAATATGTGGAAGATTAGAATGAATAAATGAATATTTCATTAATAACACTGAACGTGAGCAGACTGAGTTCTTCTTTGAAAAAAACAAAGACCATCAGATTTTTTAAGTTGTGTTATGTTTGTGGTAAACCAATTTTAAAAATAAGTATGACTGAAAATTAAAAAATGGGCTAGCAAATACCAGTCAAATGAAAACTAAAGGAAATTGGGATTGGCAACATTCAGGAAAAGAAGTATTTTTTATTTTAAAACCGTGTAGTGGATGGTGCTGTGTCCCTTTAAAAAGGTGAATTTAAGTCCTAATCCCAGTACCTATGAAAGTGGCATTATTTGGAAGTAGCGATTTTGCAAATGTAATCAAATTAAGGTGGGGTCATACTGGATTAAGGTGGACTCTAAATCTATGGATTGGTGTTCTTCGAAGAGAGCAGGAGATTTGGGCAGAGAGACACAGGGAGAAGGACCATGTGAACACAGAGGCAGAAATGGGAGTGATTCAGCTACAATCCTAGGAATGCAAAGGTGGTGAGCAACCACCGGAAGCTGGAAGACTCAGGGAAAAATGTTTCCCTAGAGCCTTCATGGGAAGCATGGCCCTGCCAATGCCTTGATTTTAGACTTCTAGCCTCCAGAACAGTGAGAAAGAAACCTTTGCTGTGTTTAGCCACCCATTTCATTATTATGTGCCATAGCAGTCAAAGGAAACTAACACAAACCTTAAACAAGACAAACAGAAATAATTTTTAAAAATAAAAGTTTAAATAGACAATATTACAACTATGCTGTCTCATAAGGTATTCACTAGTCATGTATGGCTATATAAATTTAAACTGAAATAAATTTAAATAAAATAAAATTTAAAATTTTGTTGCACCAACCACATTTCAAGTATTCAATAGCCACATGTGATTGTGGTAACCATATGGGACAGCACAGATGCAGAATATTTCCATCACAAGAAGTCCTACCAGACATCTCTGCATTATAGTTATAGATAAGTAGTGGTATCAAACTGTGGCTAAATATATGAAGCAAAATCTATTACAATGCAAGAAGAACTTGATAGAAAAAAAGGGAGCTTTTAATATATTCCTTTAAGAATTAGAAAGATGCATATAGAAAAAAATCAAGTCAGATAACTGAATAATTCAATCAGTCTACCTAAATATGCATCCCTCAGATATGTAACATTTTTCTCTTATGTTCACAAAACTTGTATACATTATAGGCCACAGGGTAAAACTTAAAACACTAAAACAGTAGAGTCTTTATAGGCCTGTTCTCTAATTATGACCTAACAGAAATGAAAATAACTGCGTGAGGTGGCTTACACCTGTAATCCCAGCACTTTGAGAGGCTGAGGCTGGTGGATCACCTGAGGTGAGGAGTTCAAGACCAGCCTGACCAATATGGTCTCTACTACAAAAACAAAATTAGCTGGGCATGGTGGTGCATGCCTGTAATCCCAGCTACTTGGGAGGCTGAGGCAGAAGAATTGCATGAACCCAGGAGGCGGAGGTTGCAGTGAGCTGAGATTGCACCATTGCACTCCAGCCTGGGCAACAAGACCAAAACTCCCTCTCAAAACAACAACAAAAAAAAGTAATGAAAATGATTAGTGTAAATAGAGTTTTTAAAAATTCACTCAACTGTTTGTAAATGAAAATTATGTCCCTAGAAATTCCTTTAATTAAAGAATATTTACAAAGAGAAATTTCAAAATATTTCAATAGAAGGGAAGCAAAACATAAATACTACACAGCAAAACTTATAGATCTCACCAAAGAATTGTACTGAGTGGAAAGTATATAAGCCTACTGATGATGGAAGATTTTTTAGAAATTGAAAAGAAACTTGCTACCAATCTTGATAAATAATAAAGTTCAGCTAACAGATATGAAAAGGAGGAATTATACAGCTAAAATTAAATTGCTTTTTTTGTAGAAACTGATTTTTACCCCCAAATGCCAATACAAGGCATTATTGAGAGCAAAAATATATAAGGTCAGGAATGATAAAGAAAAGGAATCTTTCTCTCACACGCACACAGAGGAGATAGTAGCAGGATTATAAGATAATACTGTAAGAAAGTTTATGGCAATATTCTCGAAAACCATCTACAGGAATCTGTGTTTTTCAAAAAAAAAAAAATTACCAAAATTTACCTTTAAAAGATTCTACTATTAAAAGTCCCTGGGAAACAGGTGTGCTCAGCTAAATTGTATATTATTTTAAAAGAGCCAGAGAAGAATTATGGTAGCTTAAACTCTTCTAGAACATATGAAATATTAAGGAATAATGCTTTATAAATCTATATAAATAAAAAATTAATTTTTAAAAATTCAATATAAAATTAATGTCAAAACTGACAAGATGAAAGAAGACAAAAAGAAATATTGATTTTTCTACTTGTGAATTCAAATGGCCAAAATTCTCTTTAAAATTTAGCAAAATAGGAATCAATAAATATCATTATATATGGTATGATAAAGCTGGATTTACCCTAGGAATTCAAGAGTGGTTCAATATTTAGCTCTATTAAGATAACTCATTATATGGACACTTAAAGGTTTTCCTCTAATCTCATTACCTTTCCATCTCAGTTTGCTTTATTGGATGTTTCTCTTCTGCCCTACCTATGAATATTTGAATGCCAAAGAGAATTGAATTCAAAGTGTGGTTTGTGGACCAGTATCACCAGGAAACTTGATAGAAATGCCAGAATCTCAGGCTCACCACCGGACCTACAGAATCAGACTCTCCGTTTTAACAAGCTCTCCAATTGATTGGTGTAGACATCAACAACTGACAACCGCTGACCTAGGGATGGATAGTGCCAAGACCAGCTCAGTGGGGGAGACCCTAACCCAGTGGCACTAGAGGAATTAAAGACAAACACACAGAAATATAGAGGTGTGAAGTGGGAAATCAGGGGTCTCACAGCCTTCAGAACTGAAAGCCCCAAACAGAGATTTACCCACATATTTGTTAATATCTAACCAGTTATTAGCATTGTTTCTATAGATATTAAATTAACTAAAAGTATCCCTTATGGGAAATGAAGGGATGGACCGAATTAAATGAATAGGTTGGGCTAGTTAACTGCAGCAGGAACATGTCTTTAAGGGATAAATTGCTTATGCTATTTTTTGTGGCTTATGAATGCCTTTAAGTGGTTTTCTGCCATGGGTGGGCCAGGTGTTCCTTGCCCTCATTCCTGTAAACCTACAACCTTCCAACTTGATGTTAGGGCCATTATGAACATGTTACAGTGCTGCAGAGATTTTGTTTATGGCCAGTCTTGAGGCCAGTTTATGGCCAGATTTTGGGGGGCTTCCTCCCAACATGTCTGCCTTTTTTGATTTGCAAAGAGATAAAAGCAAGGGCAGCTTTGTCACCGTGAGCTACTTCTCGCAGGGGTTGGGATCTGCATCTGTAGACTATACAAACATAAACAACGTAGATTAAAAGCACCATCATCATTGAAATCACAGAGCTTCCAAGTGTTTTTATCCATTTTAATGGGTTACTAGCTGCTAATTTGTCTGCAGCTCCTTTAAGCACTCCAGTTCCTGGCATTAAGGTCAGGTGTGCCTGGGATGCTTTAAATATTTGCTTTTTAAATTTTGCTATATTCAAAAACAAGTGTGTAGAATGTCCTTTTGGATGCTTTTTTATTCTTTCTCAAATTTTGATCTTATTAAGAGCATTTAATAGTTTCCACAAATCCTTATGTTAAGCTCCTGGAGCAGGCAATATCATTTGAGGTTGAGGTGCCACTATACTGCCATGGTTCCAGATAATAGGAACTTTTGCCATACTTCTTATCATTTCTACCATCTGACCATTTTGTTCAGATCATCTGAATATGCCTCAATTATAGGAGCAGATTTATTATGGTAAATACTGAGCTCAGAAAGCATATGTAACTGTGTCACAGAGTGATTGCATCCAGGCATTATTACCAGCCCTTATTGAAGGAATACTCACAGCAGTGGTGATAACCGCTATCATAGCTACCATTAAATTATTCATTGTGACTGTCCCTCTTTCCTCAGGTTTTCTTCCGCCATCTGTGACAGCTTCTTGATTTGTCCCCAGGTGGGTTGCTGTGTTCGACGGGTGTTACTCGTGACAGTTAGGGTCCTCCTCAGCATCAGTCTCAACATAGTTGCCACCGGGGGATCCTCTGGATCCTCCTGGAGTCTCTTCCTTGGCATTTGGCTCATGATAAGGTTTCAGATGTCTTGATGGTATCCAAATTGGCTGTTGATTTTGGCCTGGAGAAATACGAACATAACCTCTACCCCAAGTTATTATTTTACCTATTTCCCAACTATTTGTTATCGGATCTCCCCACCAAATCAGTTGGTCCGTTTCTGTCTTTGCAGCTAGTTTCTGTAGATGCTGTTCAGCTGCTGATAACATTTCTCCTTTGGGCAGGCTCAAAAAATTTAAAGTTAATAATGCTAGGTTCAATTGTGTCTGTGGGGTTCTATATAATCTGTCTCCTCTTTTCTGCTTTCGCAACTGCTGTTTTAGGGAGAGACTCATTTTTTCCACTACAGCTTGTCCTTGAGAATTGTATGGGATACCAGTAATGTGTTTAATATTCCACATAGAGAAAAATGTAGCTAGAGCTTGGCTAATATAGCCTGGGGCATTATCGATTTTAATAGAAGCTGGAATGCCCATCACCACAAAACACTGCAAAATGTGATGTTTAACACAGGCAGAACACTCTCCTGATTGGCCTGTAGCCCAGACAAAGTGAGAAAAGGTGTCCACACATATATGTACCTAAATTAGTCTCCCAAACGAGGGAACATGTGTGACATCCATTTGCCAAATAGAGTTAGGTTCCAGTCCTCGAGGATTAACTCCTCCTGTAAAAGATGAGGAATGTACCATTTGGCAAGTTGGGCATCACTGGATAATAGCTTTAGCTTCTTTCCAGGTAATGCTGTATCTGCGTTTGAGACCAGAGGCATTAACATGGGTTAAATTGTGAAAGTGTCTAGCATTAGATATTGCATTAGCAACTAGATGATCGGCCATTTGATTCCCTTTAGTCAAAGGTCCTGGAAGAGGTGTATGAGCTCTAATGTTAGTGATATAAAAAGGGTGCATTCTACTCCTAACTGCTGTTTGCAACTGGGTAAATAAAGTCATCAGTTGTTCATCGGTATGAAATCATAACTGAGCATTTTCAATTAACTGTGTGGAATGAACCATGTATGAAGAATCAGAAATCACATTAATAGGCCTATCAAAAGTAGTCAATACCTCAATTACAGCTACAAGCTCTGCTTTTTGAGCTGAAGTATAGGGCATAGGGAAAACTTTACTTTTCAAGCCAGAATAAGAAGCTTTACTATTACTAGATCCATCTGTAAAAACATTCTCAGCACCTTCAGTTGGTATAATTTAGTTATTTTAGGGAGAATCCAAATAGTTAATTTCAAAAATTGAAACAGCTTCGTTTTAGGAAAATAATTATCAAGAATACCCACAAAGTCAACTAACTGGGTTTGCTAAGTAGGACTATTTATAAAAACTTGCTGTATTTGTGCCTTCGTGAGAGGGACTGGTCTCGGCAAGTGGTGCCCAACATGGGGCGCCATGTGCTGAGACCAAGGGAGACCCTAACCCAGCAGCACCAAAGGAATTAAAGACACACACACAAATATAGAGGTGTGAAGTGGGAAATAAGGGGTCTCACAGCATTCAGAGCTGAGAACACCAAACAGATTTACCCACATATTTACTATCAGAAAACCAGTCATTAACATTGTTTTTATAGATATTAAATTAACAAAAAGTATCCCTTATGGGAAACAAAGGGATGGGCTGAATTAAATGAATAGGTTGGGCTAGCTAACTGCAGCAGGAACATGCCCTTAAGGCATAAATTGCTCATGCTATTGTTTGTGGCTTAAGAATGCCTTTAAGCAGTTTTCTGCCCTGGGCAGGCCAGGTGTTCCTTGCCCTCATTCCCGTAAACCCACAACCTTCCAGCTTGGGCGTTAGGGCCATAATGAACATGTCACAGTGCTGCAGAGATTTTGTTTATGGCCAGTCTTGGGGGCAGTTTTTGGCCAGATTTTGGGGGGCTTGCTCCCAACAGGGTAGTAGACCTTGTCTGTAGCTACATTTCCTGCCTAACCTATATGAACTTATTTATTTACATGTCTTAATATGTCACAGGAATCTCACTGATAATGCTAATGACTAATAGACATACGTCATCACAATTCCCTTTGAGGTTCCTACTTACTAGACATTTAAATTTAATATATCCTAAATTGAACTCTCCATTACCCTTAGTCTGATAAACCTGATCTTCCCTCAATAAGCAGCATTTACCTATTCGCTCAAGCCCAAATCTTGGAGATATTTTCATAACTCTTCTTTATATCATATCTTATCTTCTATCTATTATCAAACCTTGTTGACTGTGTTCAAATTTTATCTCAAATCTAACCTTTTCACATGACTTTCAGACATCCACTAAGGTTGGCTTAACTCTTGCTAGCCACCCTCCATGGACTTTACTGCATGAAGAGGGTTGTAACTTTTGAGATTGGTAGACGTACTCAAAGGCAAACTTTTTATCTGGGGAATGATGGTATTTAAGGATTAAGTTCACTATGTGTTTGAACATTATAAATTTAACGTTCAGTGACTTCTTTCAAAAGTAAATACAGTAGTCCCCCCTTACTCATGGAGGATACATTCCAAGATGCCTGGTAGATGTCTGAAATGACAGGTAGTGCAGAACCCTATGTACACTATGATTTTTCCTATATTTGCATGCCTATGATAAAGTTTATGAATTAGGCATAGTGAGGGATTAATAACAATAACTATGGTAAAATAGAACACTTATAACAATACACCAGCATTGCTACTCTTGCACTTTGGGGCCATTATTAAGTAAGACTTACTTGAACTCAAGTACCTCAATACCGTGACAGACGATCTAATAACCCAGATGGCTACTAAATCACTAATGGGCGGATAGCTTAGGCAGTGTAAATACACTGCACAAAAGGATGATTCATGTCTCAGGTGGGACAAAGTGAGATAGTGCGAGATTTCATCACACTACTCAGAAGAGTGACCAATTTAAAACTTATGAGTTGTTTATTTCTAGATCATTTTCGTTTAATATTTTTGAACCGTGATTTGACTCAGGTCACTAAAACCTTGGGGAGACTACTTCAACTGTTTTTACAGAGGAAGAAACTTAAACAAAGGAGGTTAGGCCTTGTATGAAGTTGCTCAGGCTATGGCAAAAGTCCCATTGGTCATCTCAGCAAAAGGGAGGAGGTGCTTTGGTCTAGGCGGTAGTAGGAGGAGATTTAATAAACACGAACCAGCTCTACAGATTCAGCAAATGAACAGGACGGAAGGGCCTTTCCCAGTCACTGCAGCAACCGGAAAGCTACTACTGTATCTTATTAAACACGCACAGCCTCTTCTGAGCAGCAATTGTTAGGGCATGAATTTACAGGAAATTCTTCTCATTTATATACCTTTGGCTCTTCTTACAGTGTTTGTCAGCCATAAAAAATTCTGCAGAAAATTGTTTCTTTCAGACATAGTCTGTCCAAAATTCTGTTCAGAGTTATTGTTATTTTGAGTTGTCACCAGTGCCTTGGAAGTAAACTTTGGAATAATTAACCTTGAATTCATGTGGCTTGCCGCGGGCTCAAGCCATTCACAAGCTCAACTTGAACATAAATGCTCTGATAATAACTTTAGAATCTTCACACTTAAATTTTGGTTTCACCCATAGAAGGTAGGTAAATTTTATTGATAAACAAAGAAAAGATTTGGAGTACTTTTTGCAAATGTTATTAAGATGATATGGCATTTTCTTGGATTGAGTCTGAAGAAACAAAAACTGTAAAATACTGTAAGCCTAAAGGCTAAGAAGACTCCTAAAGTGTCCTATCTGTATCACTGTCTCTAGAAACTGAGTTCACTCACAATGTCAGGCAGACATTATAATGTTTAAAAAACTGTTTTCATCATTTGTTTTATCATTAGAGCTGGAAAAGTGAAAAAGACTGCAAAAAAAAATAAAGACAGCTGATTAAACTGAAGAGATAATTTTCTTTAGGCTATGGGTGAGAAATTTAGTGGCAAGATTAGACATATAAAAAGAGAGGATAATTCTATCTTAAGATTCTAGATTGACAGATTTAAATAGATAAAGAAACCTCCAGTTTTAACTCTTTTCAAAAGAGATGAGAAAATGCACTGCTAGATCTCATCCGATAATAGATCTGAAACAGGTGAAAACAAAATAACAGGGAAAAGAAGCAACACTTGACAGGACTCTGTGATGATTCTCCCAGAGACAGACAAGAGTCAAAAAATTATTGCAAGTTGTCTTTTTAAAGTCGTATTTAGAGATCCTGTAGTAAGGATCACTGGGAAAACACCTCTCATAGATTCAGATAGCAATGTGAAAACATGAATAGGAAAACTATGTTAAAAATAGGTTACAAGATGGCTACTAAGATGGGCAAAAGTACTCAACTAATTTCTGAGACACTCAGCTACCATATTTTTTTTTAGGTGAAGATAGTGGAATTGCCTGATTGTGCCCTGAGGAAAGTGCTCCAGAAATTTAAAGAATTGGGATGTTAATGAAAGGCATAGCCAAGATGAGGCATACTTTAGAGAACACAGAAAGGACCATGATAGATTGAGTCCAGGTTTGGGTGAGATATTAGTCAAATAACAAAGTGTTTCTGGGGTAGGATTGTTCTCTCAAGGAAGTGCAAGTAGACAAAATTGAACAATGACTGATTCTGGCAGGTACAGAATGCACCTATTTTTTATAATGAAGGAATGTGCTAAAAACTTCCAGAGGAAGATGTCAGCAAAACAAACATCTGGGCCAGGAAGCAAAGGGAGAGGGAAGGGAAAGCAGGTGCTCAATGACTGCAAAACCTCAGCTAACCGTGCACGTGGTAGCAAAGAAAAATAACAGACTTAGAAGCAAGTTACACTGTTAGGAATTTATTGGAGCTTCCTACAGGGAGGCAGGGAACACAGAGAACTGAAATTTCAGAAGCACGCATGAGGGACCTCCTGGTGAGATAACACAGCAGATTCCTTAACCCCACACTCTCCTCAAAGCTTCTAATTTTCCTGGCACTTACTGTTGTTAGTTTTCCCTTCACTCTCTTCTAATAGGTGTGTAGTGGTATCTCTATAAAGTTTTAACTTGTATTTCAGTAATGGCTAGTGACACTGAGCTTGTTTCATATCCATATATTATTGTTGGTGAAGTTTCTGTTCAATTCTGTGGCCTCCTTTTTCATTTTCTCGATGTACCTTTAGAAGAAAAGTTTTAAATTTTATGAAATCTATCATTTTATTATAGATCATGACCTTGGCGTTATATATAAGAACGCCTTACTTATTCCAAAATCACAAAGATTTCCTTTGTGTTTAAGTTTTTTGTTGTTGCTGTTGTTTTAGGTTTATAGCTTTTAGTTTCAGATTATAGGTCTATATTATTAGTATGCAGTTCTAGGTATTATCCTTAGGTTCATGAGATGGATTGAGATCGGGTTAAGATTTATTTTTGTATGTAGGGTTGTCCAATTTTTCCAGCACTATTTTTTGAAAAAACTCTCTTTCCACCAATTCTTTGTTTTTATAATTTTGTTTTAAATCAGTGGACTGCGTATGTTTGGATCTGTTTCTGGACATTCTATTCTGTTCCACTGACCTATGGTAGTGATATTTCACCAGTACCATACTGTCTTGATTACTGCAGCTTTATAGCAAATTTTGAGATCAGATAATGTTAGTTGTCAAGCTTTGTTTTTCTTTTCCACTTTGTGTGGCTATTTAACATCCTCTCCTTTCCATATGAATTTTAGAGCCAGCTTGTTGACTTCAATGAAAGAAAATATCTGCGGGTATTTTGTTTGGAATTCCAAAAAATCTGTAGACAGATTCGTGGGGAATAGAAATCTATGCTACAGTGAGTCTTCCAATTAATCTTAGTATTGCTTTCAATTTATGTAGATCTTTGAATTCTTTTTCAGTGTTTTGTCATTTTCGTCATCAGATTCAGTACATGTTCTGTGAGATGTATATTTAAGTATTTCATTTTGAAGTTACTAAAATTATATTGGTGTTAAAAATAGCTGCCTTCAAATAATTTTAAACTGCTTCATATGTTATACAAGAGCTTTATAACAATATATTCCGAAGTTCTTCCTCTCATCCAATATGTTACTCTTCTCATGTATATAACTTTGCATAGTCTATAAATTCAAATACATTGTTAATTATATTTTACCTTTAGGAAACCAATTATTTTAGGGCAACTAAAATGAGAACAAAACACACATATTTATCTAAATTTTAACCATTTCTATAAATAGTTTTTGTGTATGCATGTGTGTGTAGAATTGTGTTTCTGCCTGATCTCAGATAGAAGAAACATCTTTTATATTTTTTAATATAGATCTGTTGGTAGTAAATTATTTTAGAATTTGTTAGTCTGAATAAGTCTCTTCTTTCATTTTACAAGCACATTTTCAGTGGGTATGAAATTTACTTTGACAAATTTTATCTTTCAGCACCTTAAAAATGCCAATTTTATCTTCTTTCTCACAAAGTTTCTGGCAAAATCTGCTGTAACACTTATTTTTGTTCTCTCCATAGAGTATGTTTTGTTTCTAGCTTCTTTCATGATTTTTCTATTTATCTTTCACCGTACCCAGTTTGACTATGAAGTGTTTAGGACCGTGCTTGTGTGTGTGTGTGTGTGTGTGTGTGTGTGTGTGCACGCGCATGTGCATGTGTGTATGTGTGTATGTGTGTGTGTGTGTGCACGCACATGTGCATGTGTGCATGTGTGTATGTGAGTATTCGTGTGTATAGGTTGTGGTGCTGTCGTGCACCGCAATTTGCATGTGCGTATGTGTGTATGTGGTGTGTGTGCCAGCGTGCATGGGTGCATGTGTGTGTGTGTATGTGCTGGTGTGTAGCTGTGTGCACGGGCGCATCGTGCAGTGTGTGTCATGATATGCCGGTGTGTCACTCGTGTGTGTGTGCACGCGCATGTCACTGTAGTGTGTGTGAATGGTGTGTGGTGCACGGGCATGTTGGGCATGTGTGTATGTTGTGTATGGTATGTGTGTGTGTGTGCACCGCGCATGTGCATGTGTGTGCTATGTGTGTATGTGTCGTGTGTGTGGAACGCATGTGCATGTGTGGTAGTGTGTACCCTCGTATTGTCTGTGTAGTGTGGCTACGCACACATGTGCATGTATTGTGATGTGTTTGTGTGTGTGCACGCGCATTGTGCAATGTGTGGATGTGTGTATGTGTGTGTGGTGTGTGCACGCGCATAGTGCATGTGTGTATGTGGTGTATGTGGTGTGTGTGTGTGCACGTGCATGTGGGGCATGTTGTATGGTGTATGTGCGTATGTGTATGTGTGTGTGTTGTGGCAGCGCGCATTGTGCGGTGCATGTGTGTATGCTCCGCTCGCTGTGTATGTGTTGTTGTGTGACCGCGCAATGTGGCATGTGTGTATGTTTGTGTGTGTAATATGTGTGTGTGTGTTTGGCACGCGCATGTGCAAGGGGGGGGGGGTGTGTGGTATGTTGTATGTTGTGTGTTGTGTGCACGCGCATGTGCATGTTGTCGTATAAGTGTGTATGTGTGGTGTGTGTGTGGTGCACGCGGCATGTGCATGTGTGTTTATGTGTGTTGATTTGTGTATGTGTGTGTGTGTGCACGCGCATGTGCATGTGTGTATGTGTGTATGTGTGTATGTGTATGTGCACGCGTGTGTGTATGTGTGTATGTGTGTATGTGTGTGTGTGTGTGCACGCGCATGTGCATGTGTGTATGTGTGTAATAGTTACATTGCTTTAGGTTCTGAGTTTTTCAAATTTGGAGTTTGACTTAGTTCATTATTTTTAGAAAATTCTTGACCACTTTTGGATATTTTATCTTTCCAATTCTCTGTCTCTTCTTCTTCTGTTATTCCAATTAAAAAAATAAAAAAAGCAAACAGCTTCTATCATTCACAGAGCTCTGGCAAAGAAAGCCAGCACTCACATTTTGTCTCACTTTTGAGGTCGTATCTGTTCTTAAAGTTTGAGCTGGCTGGGTGCGGTGGCTCACACCTGTAATCCCAGCACTTTGGGAGGCTGCGGCAGGTGGATCATGAGGTCAAGAGTTCAAGATCAGCCTGGCCAAGATGGTGAAACCCCATCTCTACTAAAAAATATAAAAATTAGCCAGGCATGGTGGTGGGCACCTGTAATCCCAGTTACTCGGGAGACTGAAGCAGAGAATTGCTTGAACCTGGGAACCTGAGGTTGCAGTGAGCCAAGATCTCGCCGCTGCACTCCAGCCTGAGTGACAGAACGAGACTCTGTCTCAAAGGAAAAAATAAAAAAAAGTTTGAGCTCATTGTGCTGCATCCTCAGCTCATTAATAGGTTCAAGAAGAGTAATGATTTTGTAGATTATGTGATTTTCCATGTTGTTACGATAACAACCCTGTTTCTTTCTGTATACATATTAATCATAAAATGAGAGTGATAACTACAGTATTATACTTTCTTATATAGACCCTTCAGAGATACCATTGCATATATATCATCATTTTATTTAAATCAGTGTTTCAGTTTTAACTTCCTATAATCATGCAAATATTATTCATAGCAGGATGAATATTATTTTTGGAATATATATCTTATGCAATATTTTGGGTTTTTTAGGAGCTCAGAGCTTCCTTATTTTTACTTTGCTTGCTTTTATTTTATATATAACTAATTCATCTACAAACTGTCAGACAGAAAATAAATATAATCACAAAATAATGATATGCTTATAATCTGGCTTTTTGAGGGCAAGGGGGTAGCACTGATTGTAGTGCTTGTTAATTTACATAGTGTAGATACTCTTGCCATGGAAAATTTCAAATTATTAGTATTTTAAAAGGGGATGGCGAAAGCTTTAAATATTTAACCATTGACTCTTAAGAATCAGTATGAACTGGTATCTTACACTGCTCAGGTTTCCATAACAAAATATCTTAGATTGAGTGGCTTCAACAACAGAAATTTATTTCTGACAATTCCGAAAGTTTAAAAAGTCTCAGGTCAAAGTCTGGCAGGGTTTAATTTCTGGTGAGGACTCTCTTCTTAGCTCTCAGATGGGCAGGCTTCTCAATGCATCCTCACAAGGCTTTTCCTCTGATTGTGGGGAAAGAAGAGCAATCGCTCTCACTTCTCCTTTGATAAGGACACTAATCCTATCAGATCAGGTTCCACCCTGATGACCTAATCTAACATTGTCTCTTTATATCCTTTATATCCAAATACAGTCACATTGGGGATTAGAGTTTAAATGTGAATTTTGTTGGGACAAAAATTCAGTCCATAGCAACTGGCTTCAGCACACCACTGACAGCAGTAATGTGAAAGTTTTATATTTTTCCTTGAAGTCCTGTCATTTTGAAACTACCACTCTCCTGCTTGAAAGTGGAATAGGTACTCCCTAGCACTGTTGAACTGTCATCTTCAGGCCCATTCTTCATGATCCTGAGATTCACCTGTTATGTTAGATGGCCTCTTCTTGGATCAGTGTCTTCTTCTTTCTTGATTTACTCTCAAAATTCAAGTTGCTTCCTGAGAAAGAAAGCAAGGGAGGCAATTTTTAAAAGACCGTTATTTTTATTCTACTTTGATACTTTAATTGGATGTTGTTGGATAGAGTTCTAGGCTGGAAATATTTTTCTTTGGAATTTCAGTAACACCTTTGTTTTATGGTTTTCAATGTTGCTCTTCAAAAGTATGGTGCTATTCTGATTTTAACTATTTTGTTTGTCACATTATTTTTTTCCTAGAAGCTTTTAGAATATACTTTTTATCAGCTACATTCTCATATTTCATGATGATGTACGTAACAGGCCTTGAGTTGTGTGAAAAAAAGCCGACAAGGACAAACAAAACATGTAAAAAAATAAAAGCAACATAATTCCTTTTAACATGGAAAGTATGATTGTCCTAGAAAACAAGAGATGCCAGAACCTGCTTTTTCCTTCTGAAAAGTTTATTATTAAGATAATAGACTAATCATCGAAATTTCCTATTCTTAAATATTTTCATCCACTTATTCTTTGTTTACTTATTGGGATATGTCTTTAACTTTATCTTCAATACCTTCTACAAAATATTTTTAAAGGCAAACTTTAAAATGTTAGATTTCCAGTGGCTCATTTTTATTCGCTGAATGTTGTACAGAGGTGTATTGTGTCCTATTCTGGTTTATATGGGAGCAATGGCATCTCATATTTCTGGGATGTACAAATAATTTTTCTGAAGTTGTTTCCCTCTCAGGCTTCATGATTTTTGTTTCCTCTGATTGTTGTTATTCTGTTTGTTTAGGTCTTCGTTTTCATGGTAGATGCTTCTCCTCAAATGTCAAATGATCTGTCGCTCACTGTTTTCAAAATGCTATTTGTACTTTAAATGTATAAAATAAATTATAGATGACACAAACAAGTGGAAAATCACTCCACACTCCTGGGTCAGAATAATCAATATTATTAAGATGATCATACTGCTCAAAGCAATCTTCAGATTCAATGCAATCCCTATCAAAATATTAAAATTGTTTTTCATATAATTATAATAAACAATTCTAAATTTCAAATGGAACAAAAAAAAGAGCCTAAATAGCTAACAAAACTCTAAGCAAAAAGAACGAAGTGGGAGACATCACATTACTTAACCCCAGGTTATACTACAATGCTATACTAACCCAAAGAGCATGATACTGGTATGAATATAGACACATAGATCAATAGAACAGTATAGAAAGCCCAGAAATAAAGCCAAATATTTACAACCAACTGATCTATGACAAAGTTGACAAAACATACACAGGGGAAAGGACACATTTTTTCAATAGACGGTGCTGGGAAAATTGGATTGCCATATACAAAAGAAAGAAACTGGACCCCTATCTCTCCCCATATACAAAAATCAACTCAAGATAATCAAAGACTTAAATATAAGACCTGAAACTATAAAAGTACTAGAAGAAAACCTAGGGAAAACTTTTCAGGACATTGGTTTAGGCAAATAATTCATGACTAAGGCCTCAAAACCACGATCAAGAAAAACAAAAATAGACAAGTGGGACTTAATTAAACTAAAAACTTCTGCATAGCAAAATAAATAATCAACAGAATGAACAGACAACTAACAGCATGGGAAAAAATATTTGCAACCTATGCATCTGACAGGGAACTGATATCCAGAATTTACAAGAAACTCAAACAACAGCAACAACAAAAACAAATAACCCATTAAAAAGTGGGCAAGGGACATGAGTAGACATGTTTTAAAAGAAGACAAACATATTAAAAAATACTCATCATCACTAATCATTCAGAGAAATGTAAATTAAAATCATGATGGGATGCCATCTTACACCAGTAAGAATGGCTATTACTAAAAAGTAAAAAAAAAAAAAAAAAAAAAAAAAAAAAAAAAAAAAAAAAAATCAAAAGATGGTGGCGAGGATGCAGAGGAAAGGCAATACGAATACCCTATTGGTGGGCATGTAAATTAGTATAACCTCTAGGAAAAACAGTATGGCATAATATATGTGTGTGTTTGTATACACACACACGATAGTATAGTATATGATTCAGCCATAAAAAATGAAATGATATCTTTTGCAGCAACATGAAGTGAGCTGAAGGCCATTATTTTAAGTGAAACAACTCAAAAACACAAAGTCAAATACCACGTTGTAACTTATAAGTGGATGCTAAATAATGTTTATACATGGACATAGAGTGTGTAATAATGAACATTGGAAACTCAGAAAAGTAGGAGGGTGGGAAAGGGGAGAGAGATGATAAATTAATTCATAGGTACATGTACATTATTCTAGTAAAAGTTACCCTAAAAGACCAAGCTTCACTATGCAATATAGCTAAGTAACAAAACTGCACTTGTACACATTAAGTTCATACAAATAATATAAATAAATAGATGTTGAGGGGTTTGGCTTCAAGGTATGATTTCTTGTTACATATCTAATTTTGAGTCTTTTTTCATGGGATGATTATTTTTTCTAAATAAAATCCTGGAACTCAGACCTCAGAAACGATTACTTTAGATGCCATTCTTCTGAAATATGAGTTGAATAGAAGAAGGAACTTGGTGATCTTCCAATTACATAAATAGAATTTTAATATCTGCTTTTGATCTAGATTCTTCCTACTGCACCCCCATACCTGTGTCCTAATCACTAGAGTTCCTGTGATTCAATTTATTCAGAGTAAACTGTCAGGCTTCTTGATTTTGCAATCATTTCACAGGATAAACTTAAGTTTTAAAGAAGTTTTAAAAGGAGACTAATCTATTCAAATTGGATTGTTTACTTCTGGATTTTCCTCAGAAGCAGAAATGTGCAGTGAAAGTAGTGTTCCACTCCTTTGTCATTCCTCATCTAAAGAGCAGATCTGTGACTCAAACTCCAGTTTTGCCTCACAAAGACTTTGACTTTCCCAGAGTTGCTGTCTACATAATTTTGCTGTTCATCTAGTCTATCGATGCAGAATATGAGCAGGGGTCCAAGCCTTAACAGCTGTACCGAATCCCACAAGGCATATAGGCAGATGTTGGAATTAAAAAATAACGCAGCTTGAAGGAGAGAATAGAAAAAAAGTCTGAGAACAAATATCTTAGAATTACAAGCAAATTCTAGTTTTGTACTCATAATTTACAGGTTCCCCTCCCTTACCCCTCCACTCCACCAACACACACACACACACACACACACACACACACACACACACTCTGTCAGTGACTTAATTGGTGCTGAAATTTGGAGATGATTTGTAAATGTTGCATGTAAAAGGGATTTCTATGGCCATCACAAGTCCTCGATAAAACTTTTCTGCTTTGTGACAAGCTGTGGATGTCACATTGCTTTGCCATCGGGAGGCACATTAATTTCATGAGGCCAGTAAGTTCACCCAAGTTCTACCTATTGATTTTCATAATCCTCATCACAAGATATGTTGAATGCAGGGCCATCACTACAAAAAGGAAGTCTTAATATGGATAACTATTATCTCAGCCAATAGTCTCTTCCTTATTTTGAAGGTTTCAAATATTTATACAGTGAAAACTCAGGATGTTTATAAGCATTCATACTGCATTTGCTATCTTGGATAGGTTGTTCAAAAATGTTAAATCTTGATTTGGTCTTCTTCATCAAAGGATAGTATCATTTGAAATATTGTTTATGTAGTTCTTAATTTATTATAGAATATTTTAAACAGAAAGTGTCAAGGATGAAAGTCCCATAGGACCTTTCCTTTTATTACCTTTTTTATTTTGTAGAGATGAGGTCTCACTATGTTGCCCAGGCTGGTATTGAACTCCTAGCCTGAAGCAATACTCTTTCCTTGGCCTCCCAAAGCATTAGGATTGCAGATGTGATCTGGAACATCCTGCCAAGTCCTTTCTTTGATTGACTTTGACTACAGTCTACAATAGAGATTATTAAAGTTTATTGTTCAAAAACATGAGATAGCAGAGACTCGTCAACAGCATAGTGGAATGGGAAGTACTGGACCTTCATTTCCTTCACAAACACAATGATTTTACAACAATTCATGGACAGATTGCCTTTGTGAGTAATCAGCAACTAATTGGAAGTCTCCTGCTTCCTGGGGATTGGGAAGGGGGTGGTGCAAAAGCAGACTCAGTGAAGCCAGTAGGAGGATTGAGGACAACCTTTCACCAGAGACCTTGCCCCTGGTGCAATGCCATATGATCAGAAGGAGACTCCCTAGCTCCCAGCTTTACCCAGAAAAGGGAGTGGGTTGATTTGCAAGTCCAGCTCTCTGAGGAGGTTCCTTAGAGGACTGGCTTTTGTCCTTTCAGCCTTGGAGCTATGATGATCTAGCATAGTCTATCTACTCAGGGTAGAATGGAGGCATTGGCTTGGACTGGAAAATGTCATTGATTTCTCTACCCTGCTCAGCAGAGACCAAAGGATTAAAAAAAAATCCCAGATTTTTAACTTCCTCCTGGGGTTGGAAAGAGTTGATCCATGAGTCCAGCACCGCACTTTCCCTAGGGCTTCTCCCAAAACTAACATGTGCCTCACCAGTCTTAAAAATCACATAGATCTAGCACCATCTGCCCAGGAAAGAATGGAGATAATGACTTGCATCAGTAAATGCTATATGACTCCCACCCTGGCTCAGCGCAGAGTGAATTAACAGAAACCACAGCTGCCTTTAGCTCCCCGAGGAGGAAAAGAGATAGTAAAGAATGTCAGAACATCTGTTCAGGCTGAGGGTGGTTATCTTCTGCTGTATAAGTCCAGTCTGTCATGATTAGGAGAAGTTTTGCTTTGTCTAATCTACAGACACCAACACAGGGACTGAAAAAGGGAGAAAGAAAGAAGAAAGAAGAATAATGAGCCAAATATTTTCCAAATAAAGAGATCAATAAAAATTTCCAAAATGGACTCTATTAAAATGGAATTGTATAGTGTACCTAACAGAAAATCAGAAATAATTATCATAAAAATATTCACAGAAATAATTGTCATAAGGATGTCAAGAGAACAAGGCATGGACAAAGTGATAGTTTCAAGAAATAAACAGAAATATTGAAAGTACCAAAAGGAAATTATGAAGATGAAGAACAAAATAATTCAACTAAGAAAAATTAGTAGAGGTGTTCAGCAGACTACATCAAACACAAGAAAGAATTAGTGAATTCAAAAACAGATAACTAGAAATAATTTAGCCAGAGGAGAATAAAGAAAAAAAGAATGAATAAGAGTAAAGAAATCTCAATAAAATTATGAGACATCATCAAGCAGACCCTTACATGTATTATGAAAGGTCCAGAAGAAGAGAGAAAAAACTCAAAAGCATATTCAAAGAAATAATGACTGAGGCCAGGAATGGTGGCTTACACCTGTAATCCCAGCACTTTGGGAGACTGAGGTGGGTGGATCACCTGAGGCACAAGTTCAAGACCAGCCTGGCCAACATGGTGAAACCCTGTCTCCTAAAAATATGAAAACTAGCTTGGTGTGGTGGTGGGTGCCTATAATCCCAGCTACTTGTGAGGTTGAGGCAGGAGAATCATCTGAACCCAGGGGCAGAGTTTGCAGTGAGCCGAGATCTCACAACTGCACTGAAGCTTGGGTGACAGAGAGACTCTGTCTCAAGAAAAAAAAAAAAAAAAAAAAAAGAAAGAAAGAAAGGAAAGAAAAAAGAAATAACGGCTGAAAACTTCCTGAATCTGAGGAAGAAAATAGATGTTCAGATCCAAAAACCCAATGGACATCAAATAAAATAAATCTACACTGAGACAATATTATAATTAAAATGTCAAAAGTCAGTGACAAGCAGGAAATTTTGAAAGCAGCAAGAAAAAAGTGACTATTCAGATATAAGGGACACTTCCCTGCTCCCTTCCTCCTGCCATAAAACTATCAGCAGATTTTCAGCAGAAATTTTATTTCAGGCAAGAAAGGTATGAGGTGATATATTTAAAGTACTGAAAGAAAAAAAAAAACCTGTTAACTAAAAATACTGTATCTGGAGCGATATATATATATATATATAATGTATATATCTGGAGATATAGATATAATATATATATATCTGGAGATATAGGACACTATATTACTATAATCATGATGGGTTAATAACTTTCAATTCTACAGGACACTATATTACTATAATCATGATGGGTTAATAACTTTCAATTCTAGCATTAAAAGTAATTATAACTAAATAAATATTAAAAGATGCAATATTAATATATACAACATGACATTAACATAAAATGTGTGTGAGAGGAAAAGTTAAAGTGTAAAAAGCTTTTGCATGTGATATAACTTGTTTTATGTTTAGAATATACTGTTAAAAAATATTTTTTATGTAAGCCCTAAAGGTAAGAACTTCAAGAAGAAAAGCTCAAGAAGTCAGAGGAAAATAAGGTGAAAGAAATTTCAAAGAAAAAAAAAATAAGACTAATAGAAAACAACTAACAATATGTCAATAATAAATCCTTTCCTGTCAATAATTATTTTAAACATAAACAGATGGAATTTCCCAATCCAATTACATAGAGGGCTGAATGGATTAAAAAACTAAGACCTAACGATATGCTGTCTACAAGAAATTCACTTTAGGTTTAAGGACACACATAGACTGAATGTGAAGGGGTGGGAAAAGACATATTGAATGTTACATATTGCTAACATTTTGGTTACCTATTAGTAAGCTATTGGTAACATTTTGGTTACCTTTTGGTAATCAAAAGGGACCATGGGTGGTTATACCTATATCCAACAGAATGGATTTTAAGTCAAAATTTGTCACAGATGGCAAAGAACATTAAACATTGATAAAAAGGTTAATCTATCAGGAAGATAGAATAAGTATATGTGCACTCCCTTACAGATCTCCTAGATATGTAAAGCAAATATTTACAGATCTGAATGGAGAAATGGACAGCAATACAGTAATAGTAAAAGAGTCAATCCCTCACTTTCAATGATGGAAAGAACATCTAGACAAAAGATAAATAAGGAAACAGAGGACTTGAATAATGCTATAGATCAAAGTGATCTGACAGACATACACAAAACATTCTAACCAACAGCAGCAAAAGATACATTCTAATGAAGTGCGCCTTTTCTCAAGGATAGATCACATGTTAGGTCACAAAACAAGGGTTAAAAATTTAAGATGACTGAAATCATGCCAAATATGTTTTCTTACCACAATGGAATAAAATTAGAAGGAATAAATACCATAAGAAAAACTGGAAAATTCAAACATAAGTGGAAATTAAACAACAATGTTGAACAACCATTCAAGTGGCCAAAAAACCCCACATTTTAAAAAAATAAAATTACTTTCAAACAAATGAAAATAAAACATGGCATAACAAAATTATGTGCTGCATTAAAAGGAGTAATAAAAGGGAAGATTATAACAATACTTATGTTTAAAACATCTCAAATAGGCAACCTAAATTTCCATCTCATGGAAACAGAAGAAGAAGAACAAACTAGCCCATAGTTAACAGAAAGAAGTAAATAACAAAAATTAGAACAGAAATAAATAAAATAGAAAATAGAAAATAATACAAAAGATCAATGAAACCAAAAGTTGAGTTTTGAAAAGATAAACAAAATGGACAAACCCTTAGCTAGACTAAGAAAAACTGGTAGAAGACACAAATAAATAATATCTAAAATGAAAGAAGAGACATTACGACTGATGTCATATAAATAAAAAGGATGACAAGACAGTACCATGAACAATTATATGTCAAAAAACTGAATACTCTGTAAAAAATGTATACTTTTCTAGAAACGTGTAAGCCTAAATCATGCAGAAATATAATGTGAACAGACCTATAACAAGTACTGATATAGGAGTTAAGGTGAAATTACTTAGGCACATAGTGAAGGTATAGAGGTTTCTCAAAAAGTAAAAAATACAGCTATCATATGATCTAGCAATACAACTGTTAGGTATTTTATTCAAAATAATATCAAGATCTCAAAGAGATTTTAGCACTCGTATGTTAACTGTAGCACTATTCACAATAGCGAAGAGGTGGAAATACTCTAAATGGCCTTTCAAAGATGAATATAGTACATACATCCAATAAAATAGTATTTAGCCTTAAAAAAGAAGGAAATTCTGTAAGGCATAACACCGTAGATGAACCTTGAGGACATTATGCTCAAAGAAGCACACCAGTCACAGAAAGAGAAACACTACATTATTCCACTTATATGAAATCTCTAAGTAGTCAAATTCATAGAATCAAAGAGTGAAATGGTGGTTACCATTGGCTGGGGGAGCAGAAAAGGAGGAGTTGCTCATCAGCAGGAATAAAGGTTTGGTAAAACAAGATGAATAAGCTTCAGAGATCTGCTGTACAACACTGCATCTATAGTTAACAATAAGGTATCATACAATTAAAAATTAAAGGGGAAGGTGAGTGTGTGTCCTTAATCCTACCAATTGGAGCGCGGGCCTGTGAGCCAGTTGGAGTTGTGGCGGCGGGAACAATTGGGCCGAGCAGAGGATGACATGTTGCGTTTCATGGAGGTAACATCTAAAGGAACTGGTTTAAATCCTAATGCCAAAGTATGGCAAGAAGTTGCTCCTGGAAATACTGATGCCACCCCAGTAACTCATGGAACTGAAAGCTCTTGGCATGAAACAGCAGCTACATCAGGTGCTCATCCTGAGGGTAATGCAGAGCTCTCAGAAGATACATGTAAAGAATATGAAGTAATGTATTCTTCGTCTTGTGAAACCACAAGAAATACTACAGGCATTGAAGAATAAACTGATGGGATGATTTTAGGACCAGAAGATCTGAATTACTAAATATATGATGTTTCTGGAGAAAGCAATTCAGCAATTTCTACAGAAGACCTAAAAGAATTCTGAAGAAACAATTAGAATTCTGTTTTTCATGAGAAAATTTGTCAAAGGATCTTTACTTGATATCTCAAATGGATAGTGATCAGTTCATCCCAATTTGGACAGTTGCCAACATGGAAGAAATAAAAAAGTTTACTACAGACCCTGATCTAATTCTTGAAGTGTTAAGATCTTCTCCCATGGTGCAAGTTGATGAGAAGGGTGAGAAAGTGAGACCAAGTCACAAGCGTTGTATTGTAGTTCTTAGAGAGATTCCTGAAACAACACCAATAGAGGAAGTGAAAGCTTTGTTCAAAAGTGAAAACTGCCCTAAAGTGATAAGCTGTGAATTTGCACACAATAGCAACTGGTATATCACTTTCCAGTCAGACACAGATGCACAACAGGCTTTTAAATACTTAAAAGAAGAAGTTAAAACATTTCAGGGCAAGCCAATTATGGCAAGGATAAAAGCCATCAATACATTTTTTGCTAAGAATGGTTATTGATTAGTGGATTCTATTATCTATAGTCAGCCCATTCAAACTCAAGCACAGTATGCCTCCCCAGTCTTTATGCAGCCTGTATATAATCCTCACCAACAGTACTCGGTCTATAGTATTGTGCCTCAGTCTTGGTCTCTAAATCCTACACCTTACTTTGAAACACCACTGGCTCCCTTTCCCAATGGTAGTTTTGTGAATGGCTTTAATTCACCAGGATCTTATAAAACAAATGCTGCTGCTATAAATATGGGTCGATCATTCCAAAAAAATCATGTGAGGCCTCATTTTAGGTCATCCAGTGGTTCAGAACACTCAACAGAGGGCTCTGTATCCTTGGGGGATGGACAGTTGAACAGATCTAGTTCAAGAAACCTTCCAACTGAACGGCATAACCCTAAAGTAACTGGGCATCAGGAGCAAACTTACCTTAAAAGGAGACTTCCACTTTGCAGATGGAACAGAACGGGGACTATGGTAGGGGCAGGAGAACTCTCTTCAGAGGTCGAAGACGACGAGAAGATGACAGGTTCTCAAGACCTCATCCTTCAACAGCTGAATCAAAGGCTCCAACACCAAAGTTTGACTTGTTAGCCTCAAATTTTCCACCTTTACCTGGAAGTTCATCAAGAATGCCAGGTGAACTCATTTTGGAGAATAGGATGTCTGATGTTGTTAAAGGTGTCTACAAAGTAAAGGATAATGAAGAGTTGAGAGTTAGTTGCCCAGTGCCTGCAGATGAGCAGACAGAATGCACTTCTGCCCAACAACTCAATATGAGTTCCAGTTCTCCATGTGCTGCTGAGCTTACTGCATTAAGCACAATTCAGCAAGAAAAGGATCTAATAGAGGATTCCTCTGTTCAGAAGGATGGTCTCAACCAGACAACTATGCCAGTTTCTCCTCCAGGTACTGCAAAGCCATCGAGGGCAAGTACTGCTTCACCATGTAATAATAACATAAATGCAGCTATAGCTGTGGCTCTACAGGAACCCCGAAAGTTAAGTTATGCTGAAGTGTGCCAGAAGCCCCCTAAAGAGCCATCTTCAGTTCTTGTGCAGCCACTATGGGAACTTCGCTGTAATGTGGTGTCTCCCACCAAAAATGAAGACAGTGGAGCTCCTGAGAACTCCGTTGAGACACCACATGAGAAGCCAGAAGCAAGGGCTAGTAAGGATTATTCTGGCTTCCGAGGCAATACAATCCCCAGGGGAGCAGCTGGAAAAATCAGGGAACAGAGACGCCAGTTTAGCCATAGGGCTATACCTCAGGGAGTGACTCAACGTAATGGCAAAGAGCAATATGTGCCACCCAGATCACCAAAGTAAAAAACAACAAAACTATTCAAAAACTTCTCTCTCTTCCCATTAAACTTGAGCTGTGGCTATATTGAACTGTTTTGGAGGGGAGGGGGTAGCCAGGAAGGAAACAGGAGAAAGTACATCCTTAAATCATTATGGATTTTGGAGTT
>NW_016803198.1:480938-565303 GCF_001698545.2 Rhinopithecus bieti
AATCTATTTAAAGTTTTGCTTGAAGAATGCCATTTCTGACTATATGGCCTTGTATTGCAAAGCAGATCAGTGGCTGGGGTGCCTGTTGTGGGTGTGAGTGCGTACAAGAGCGATTGAAGCCAAATCTGTTGTCATGTTAGTAAATGATTTGAAAACTGAATGTAATACTTGAGTAGGTTTTGTTTTTTCTAGTTTGAAATTTAGTCTCTGTCTTTTTGACCTTACTAATACTTCATTCAACAAGCTGTAAAATGATTGTACCTGGAGATGTGACTGCCAGTCAGTTTGACACTCAAGGAAAGGGGTTATTAAAAAAATTGAAAATTTCATCTTGGACCTCAGTGCATAGGCCAAATGGATTTCAGAGGTTTAAACTTCCCTGTGATTCCCCCCCCAACACCCCCAAAATGAGAAAAAAACATTTTTTTCTTACTCCATATGTTACTCTCTGTTCTTTGGCTGCCCACTCACAAAAGCAGAATAACCAACTACCTACTGAAGTGTATGTTTGTAATTGCTTTGACCAGTCTAGTCAAATCATTTAAATTGTTCTAAATTTCAGAATTGAACGTTGAAGTATTTGCTCTTCTGTTCACACATTTAGAATTTTAGGTCCCAAGATGGTAGAGCAGACTGACCCTACAGTAATTTATTTGTTGTTAATGTTAAAGATGAAGCATAGTAACTGACTCTTAAGTGTTAAATAATGTAGAAGTAAAATATTTTTTTTTAAAAAGGCTTAATTTAGAGGGGTGCTTATTTCTGTTTACAATGTATTTATCACCTTCCTTTCCTACTCTTCTCCCCCCACACCCAAAAAGTACAGTTTGGAATTCACTGAAACAATACCAACAAGTCATGAGATTTTTTAGTAAAGATGAGAAAGATGGTTGAAGAAAATTAATGCATAATTTCTCAGTGAATAAAGTTATACCTCTCATATACTAAATAGACAAGTTTACATGGTGTTATTTAGAAAATGGCTAAAATATTAAAAACTGTGTTGTGTTAATCTGTTTTAAGTCATACCATGTTCAGAGTTCTATGTAAGGTGGGTTTTATTTTTCTTTTAAGGATAGTTTGTAATAGTAAGAACTGTCCCATATGTTAGTAAATTACATATGTACAAATTGAAACTGTAAATTATGAACACTGGAAAGCACCATTGTGACATAGAGTAAACATCTTAGTAATATATTAAAGTGAATGTAAATGGTGGCTAAAAAAAAAAAAATTAAGGGAGTAGATTTCATGTCTTAACATGAGATTGGTAGTTCTTAACAAACTAATATAAAATAAATCATATAGAACGTTGTTAATAACATAGGCTCTCAGTGAAACTCCAGAGTATCTAGTTTTGAACAAACCCTGGAAACATGCATTTTTAAGCAACTGAGTGATGATTGCAGGTGGCTCCTATACATAACTTTGTGGTTTACTTCTAGAAAGAAAATTCTGTAGACCTAACATATAAATCAAATGAGGTAGATATCCCTTTTTGCTTTCACAATCTCCATATTCACTTGTCATACTCTTCACTACTCAAATAACTGACTATTTTTTTTTTTTTATCTCTTCTGACCCTTTGGAATCTTCATGTTAGGTGTCTTGTTTGTGGATTTCTTTCTTTCTTTCACAGTCTTTAAAGCTCATGTATCTACTTGAATAAACTGGTGGTTGATAAGTCTTTGTATATGTCTTTCATTTTTTCTAGGATGCACTGGCATGAAGTACCCTTGCAACCACAGTATCCACTACAAAGTCAGAAAGTAAGCATGTCATATTCCATTCCAGCCCTCAGTATTTTCCTATAAAACACTCTGTCTTGGTCTCACTACTCTTTTGGGCATTCAATACATATTCATTATGCATTGAATATCTTGAAAATTTCTGACATGTGTCACCATCCTAACAATTACTTTGATCTGTTTTTGGACAATGGAAAAGTACTTCATTTTCAGAAAGCATATTTGAACTCTATTACGTTGCTCATCAGGGGCCTGAAAACCCCTTGGCAGATCCCCAGCAATTATGTCTATTCCACCAGCTTTAGGTTTTAATAACAGAATTCCTAATTAGCTAAATATTAAATTAACTAAATATATAGCTCACCTGCTGCATATAACTGGGAGTGATATTTGTTTTCATATGTTTATGAGTATTTTTAAACACTAGTCTTTCATTTTTATTTTCTATGAACATTGTCATGTCAAATTCCAAGAAAGTAGAGGTTAAAAAACTAATATTTGTGCTGGTAGACAAAAAGAAAAAAGCTAACACTTCTGTACATTCAAATGAATTTATCAACCTGCCTTATACCATAGGAGAGGTAAAGAGGTGATATTAATTTTTTCATAAATGTTCATGTACTATAGAAAGGATATAAGTGAAATACGGGGAAGACTTTAAGCTTTATTCTCTGAGGGAATATGTTATAGTCTGTTTTCCTTTTTTAAAAATTAAATGTTTCAGTTGGGTACTCTTGGAAGGTTGAGGTGGGCGAATCACCTGAGCTCAGGAGTTGGAGACCAGCCTGGGCAAAATGGTGAAACCCCATCTCTACAAAAAATTTTAGAAAATTAGCCAGACATGGTGGCATGCACCTATAGTCTCAGCTACTTAGGAGGTTGAGGCGGGAGGATCCCTTGAGCTCAAGCTGCAGTGAACCATGATTGCACCACTGTGCTCGTCTAGGCAACAGAGTGAGACTCTGTCTCCAAAAACAAAACAAAAAGTTTTGAAGAAAGTATATAAGAATGAAGTGTTTCAAAGGGATACTCTATAAGCAGAATAGGACTAACCTGTTAGTCCTATTGAATGTGATTGATGTGGGTCATATCCACAGGCCTGCATTCCCAATGGTAGGACATGCATTCCATGATAGAGTGAATTCTACTGACAGGGAATGGTGGGAATTGAAGAGTGTTGTTTATGTCTCCATAGGAATGCTCTGAGTCTACCTGGTCACTGCAAAACACCATATTGACTTTGTATAAGTAATGAGGAACTTTATTTTTTGTTTTTATTTTTTAATGAATTATTAGCAAAGTTTACTCCTGTGAAAAAGAGATGGAGATAGCCAGATGCTTACATACCATAGTTTAGGAGTATTACTAAAATATTACTATCATAAAATGTTACCTCCTGATATCCAGATTTACTCTTTGGTCATTTCTTGCCTTGGAAATTTACAGTAATAGTTCTAACTGGTTTGTGTGACTCTGATCTCTCTATTCTACAGTTCTTCCCACAGGCAAGTAGAGGTAGATTTCTGAAGCAAAGTTGTAATCAGGTTTAAAAGCTGCAGGGAAACCCCATCGTCAGATTGAGAAAATAAAATGTCCAAATTGAGTTAAGTGATTTTTTAATATGTATCTTCTATTATTCATTAACTTATTCATAAATGTTTCTAAGTACCTGATATGTCCTAGTCCGTGCATCACCAAAGCTACTAGCTATAAAACCACTTCAATTTTAATGCAATGCGTATTTTGCAATCCTTCCATCTTTCCTGACACAGTCCCTCTTTCTGAAAAGTTCTCTTTCACTTTCATTGTTCACCATTTTCACATTAGACATATATCTTATTTTCAAAGCTCAAAATAATGTAATCTATGTATGTTTGAATCAATTTCTTTCTTTAGCTAAGAAAAAATGTATTAGTCTTACTAATTAATTTTGTTTTTAAATTATAAGGTAATATATTTTGTTGCAAAAAAGGGGAGGTAACATATAAAAGAGTAATAGAATGTCCTCCACTATTAATTGTCCCACAGTACTTTTAATGTGCATTTTGCTTATAAATAGCATACATACATAAAATACATAGATCATGAACCTATGGCTTTGTAAAGTTTCACAAATTGAGCACACACAGAAATCAGGACCCATATCAAGGAAGAGTCTAGTAGCACCAAACCAACAGTCCCTTATTTCTTCTGATTGTCAGTTCTCCTCAAGAGTTAACCACTACCCTGATTCTTATTTGCTTGGCTTAATTTTGTCTCTTTTGAGCTTTTTGGAATAAAAATACTACTAATTGCTTTGTGTCTGCCTTCTTTTTCTCAGCATTATTATTATGAAGTTCATCAATACCCTGCATGCATTTGTGTATATATAAATACATACACACATACATATTTCTTTGGAGTCTAGACCATGAAATAGAAATGCTAGGTATACATAAGGTGAGTTTTACTGGATATTGTCACTTAAAAGTGATTCAATCAATGTACATTCACAATAGCTATTTTGAGTTTCCTTTGCTGAAGGTTGGTTGAATACAGGTCTGTTGTACATATTTCTCATCCTTATGGGATCATTGGGCTATCTCGGGCCTTTACTTCTTATGGCATTGGAAGAAATGCAAAAGGGATGAATGGAACCATACATTGTCTCCTCAGGCTGTGGTTGAGAGTGGTCGTACTATCACTTCTGTTCATATTTCATTGTCCAAATCAAATCACATAGTCAAGTCCCAACATCAATAAGTGCCACATCTTTAGTGGAAAGAGCTGCAAAGTCATGTAACAAATGTGAATACGGAGAAACATTGGGAATAACAACGCACTATAGAATAGTTTGCTCTCTTGATAACCCTTATTTATATTCTTTCCACATACAGAATACTCTTATACCCCAAGACATTCCAAATTCCTATCTAATCCTTTTATTAAGCACAAAGGCTAGAATTCTATACTTTATAACAGGTCAGTATTTTTCTCCCCCTGACTGAAATCTTTGGGAAAAAAAGTTTACTCTTATGTACTTAGCACAGGGACAAAATGATCACAATAAACAATTACATTTAAAAGACAGATGAGGCTGGGTGTGGTGGCTTACGCCTGTGATCCCCACACTTTGGGAGGCTGAGGCGGGTGGATCATGAAGTCAGGAGTTCAAGACCAGCCTGGCCAACATAGCAAAACCCTGTCTCTACTAAAAATACAAAAACTAGCCAGCCATGGTGATGTGTGCCTGTAGTCCCAGCTACTCAGGAGGCTGAGGCAGGAGAATCACTTGAACTCAAGAGTTGGAGGTTGCAGTGAGCCGAGATCACACCACTGCACTCCCCCTTGGGCAATAGAGTAACACTTCGTTTCAAAAAAAAAAAAACAAAAAAAAAGACGAATAGGAGATTTATAACAATCACTGTTTTTATAAATTTCAGAATCTCAGTGGACAAATGTTGAGTCTGGCTGTTCTTTGGCTATGAAACTTTCCTTGAATAGACTCTGAATCTGCTCACTGAGGTGGCTCCCTAGTCCATTCGTCTCTATAACTCTTGGATCAACCTCTGGGAGATCCTTTCCCCAGCCCCACTGTTTTTGTTGTTCATTTGCAAAAAAAGCATTATAAAATATTTTATTGTTGGAAATTGAAATAGTTTCTCAGGCTGTTTCATGGCTATAGAAATGTAGGAGTCAAAAGATGTTACACGTGAATAGTTTTAGTCTTCACAGTCCAAACTAGGTATGCTTTTGCTGATACAATTCCTTTCAATTTTGGGGGGTTTTCTTTGCAACTTTACACAGCAAAAACACATTAATAATTATTATATCTTTCAACTGAAATTTGTTTATGGGTATATTAGGCATATCAGGCTTCTCTTTATCCTTTTAGCAAAAGCGATCTACTGGTGGCTCCCTTGATTCTCTGAGAGGTCTTAATAAAGGATGTGAGGGCTGTGGCCTTGTCCTGGTTTATGTTTCCATGCTGCATCCTAAGAAAGCATGCCTTATCTTTCCATCTAGGATATATCTTAGTTTTGTTGTCTGTGGAGACAGAAGATGATGGAAAAAAAAGGTTATTTTTTCAACTGAGCAAGTTCCAGAAAGTTTTGACTCTCTATGGACCCTCTCAATTCTATTTATAAGCAACCAATTGTTCTCTGGGCTCATCTCTTTCTCAGGGCACTTTGTCATAGCTGGCAAAATATAGCTCTTTTTTTTTTTTTTTACTTTCTGTGGAGAATCCTCTTTACACAAGGCCAAACGTCCTTTAGGTGAACTAACTTCTAAGTTATCACAGACAAGAGCTACAAATGGTTTTTTCCTTTAAATAACACGGGTTTCCATTTTGTCTTACTTTTTGTCACAGTTTCCTTACCATTTTCCCAGACTTGTGCAATAGTTTCCTTAAAACCTTTTGCCTGAATCCAAAGTTAACTGTCATTTTTTTTACAGCCGTATTATACTTCCAGGTACATCATTCTGTATCAGCTAAATATTGATGTAATTATATTGCATAATGAATCACCCCAAATATCAGTAGTTTATAACAATAATGATTTATTCTTCCTTATATGTCTGTGAGTCAGCTGAAAGTTCAAGAGTCTAGGCAGAGTTTTACTAGGCTTGCTCCCAAAGTGTACCTTGGCTTCAGGCATACTTGTACATGTCTATTAGTTTTCTGTACCAGTGGGACAGCTGAGTCATGTTCTTATGACACAAATAGAAATGTAATAGAGTAAGAGAAACATGTGATATGCCTTAATCCTAGAATCCAAATCCACATGCTGTCAGTTCTGACAACATTCAATAAGCCAAAGAAAGTCAGAGTCCAATATCAGCATCAATGGGACCAAAAAATATATTTTGGCATTAACAAAAAGAAGTGCAAAGTCATAGGATGAATAAAGAATTTGAAGCAATAATACAATTTTATCCATTTTATCTTTTTATTAACAGAAGTTCTTAATTTCGATGCAGTCTATTTTATTCTTCCTTATTCTTCAGTTGCTACTGCTTTTTATTCCCTGTTCTGGAAGCCTGCCCATCCCAAGTTCATGAAACTATTGTCTTATAATTTCTTCTAAAAGCTTTGTAGTTTTATGTTTTGTATTTAGATCTTAAATCCAAGTGGAACTGATTTTACTGTTTGGCATAAAATAAAGGTCTAAATGTATTTTTTTTTTTTTCATATGGATAGTCAATTGACCCAACATCGTGAATATGCAAGACTATCCTTCATCCAGCGCACTACAGTGTTATGTATATTAATAAATAAACTAAAAATAGGTGACTGTATAGGAATATGTTTCTGAGTTCTCTTCTCTATTCCAAAATTATAATTTGTAATGCTTATGCCAATATCATATTGTCTTCATAACTACAGATCTGAAAGTCTTCTTACATAGTATGTAGGTCCTCTAGTTTTACTCTTTGTCAATATTACCTTTGCTGTTCTTGATCCTCAATAGAAATTTTAGAATCCTTGCATCAATAATCATGCCCCCCCAACATATACGTACAACCTCTAGAGTTTTAAATGGGTTAACATTAAATTTATAAAAAAGAAAGTTGATATATTTACCATATGTGAGTCTTCCAATGCATAAACATGGTATGTTTAATTCATTTATATAGTCTTTAATGTCCCTTAGGAGTTATCATAGTTTTCAGTATAAAATTATTATATAGTCTTCTTTAGTTTTATCCCTAAGTATTTGATAATTTTGTTATGTTATAGGAAATGACATTCTTTATAAAGATATTATTTTTAATTCGTTTGTGGGATTGTATCTGAATTTATAAACATACAGTTTCGATACTTTCTATGTATTATTAATATATTCATAATATTTTATCAAATCCCTAATAGATTCTAGGCTCTGTATAATTTAGCCTTCAGCTATGTTTTCTCCACTTTTTTCTTAATAATGTAAAACTTATACCTAACATATTTTAATAAAATCTTATTTTCAACAGTTATATTACTTATTTTAAAAATATACTAGTCTATTCTCATGCTGCTATAAAGACATACCAAATACTTGTTATTTAGAAAGGAAAGAAGTTTAATTGACCCACAGTTCCACAGGGCTAGGGAGGCCACAGGAAACTTACAATCATGGCAGAAAAACAAACATGTCCTTCTTCACAAGGTGGCAAGAGAGAGAATAATGAGAGAAGGTGGGGAAAGCCCCCTAGAAACCATCAGATCTCATGAGAATTTACTCACTATCACAAGAACAGCATGAGGGTAGTCACCTTCATGATTCAATTACCTCCCACCAGGTCCCTCCTACTACACATGGGGATTATGGGAACTGTAATTCAAACCGAGAATTGGGTGGAGACACAGTTAAATCATATCAAAAGATAAATTCGATTTTTTTAAATAGACCTATTTTCAAATGATCTTACAATCACAAATTAATGCTAATTGTATGACTATTGATTATTTCAGCATTTCTACTTATTTCGTCATGTTATCTTGAAATGATGGCAGTTTTATTTATTCTATTCAAGTGCTTAGGAATTCAAAATGTTTCTTGCATTAATTTCTATTTTGTTTAATAGTGCTGTATCAGCTTTATACTATGAATAGCATCTAATTTTTTTTTATTGTTGCATTCAATCTTTATATGTACTTATATTTAAAGGCTCCTTGTCATTTGCATTTCACAGTCCTCACCAGTTTTTATTAAGTCTGACAACCTTAGCCCTTAAATTGGAGCACTTAATAAATTTACATTTAATTTAATGCCTGCTTTAGTTGAATTTATATGGTAGCCATGAGAATGTGCCTTTAGGTACTCTTACTACAAGGAGTGTAATTGATCAGGGGCAAAGCTTTTGCACTCTGAAATAAACATATATGCATAGAGGAAAACCTCTCATGAGCTTTTCCCAGGGAGCAACAGAGTGTGGTTAAGTCGGGCTCACTCCTGGGAGATGTGGGACTCCTCTGGCATGTGACTTGACTTGAGCATTCCTCAATGACCTTGACAAATTTTCAGTCTAAGATGCTTTCTCACAGATTCCCTTACTTCTTTTCTTCTCTTCTTCACTTGAGATCAGACTTGCCCCATGATCTGATGGTATTCTCAAATTCTCCAACCCCTCTCCCCCACCCCAGTTTCTTTCTCAGGTGTGTTTCTCGTGGTAAATTTCTTGCCATTTAATTCTCTCTTGGCAGTTGCTTCTTAGAGAACCTGAACTGACTATTTTATCTACTATCATTCTATTTCTCTTTTATTTGGCCACCTTTTTTTATGTTCTTTATCATGCTTGTATCATACTTGCATACTTTGAATTACAAAAATTATTATTCTATTCAATGATTACAACTTAATACATATAAATTATTTGCTATAATCTAAGTAGTTAACCATATGGCTTATAACATGAATCTCTGATTTATCTTGACTTAATATAATCCAATGCAAATGATTACATTTGACACTGTTGATAATATTAAAATTTTAGTAACTTTTAACTTCATCTACAGCCCATCTCCATTTCTGCATGATTGTTGCACAATATTTTACCTAGTTAATACTTAGTAAGCTTTATCGAGATATAATTTATATACAATAAAATTTACCAGTGGTAGGTTTGCAATGAGACATGTTTTGACAGGTGTCAGCAATCATATAGCCACCATCACATTCAGGTTATAAAAGATTCTTATCAGTCCCCTAATTTTTTTTTGTTATAAATCCTCTCTTCCTGCCTCTAATTCCTTGTGGTTACTGATCTGCTTTTTTGTCAATCAAATTGCCTTTTTTTTTTTTTTTTTTTTTTTTTTGCATTTCACATAAATGGAATCATAAAATACATAGTCTTTGTCCTCTGGCTTTTCTTCTTTTAGGAAAATACCTTTGATATTTATTCATGTTATTAAGTGTAATGGTGGGTTTTTTGTGTATTTTCTTAGTCTTTAATCTTCTTTACTGAAAAATCAAATCACAGTCTCATACTTGCTCCTTTGATGGTAATACATTTTTTTCTTTTCTGGAAGATTTTAAGATTTACTCTTTGCCTTTGATTTTTAGTGGTCATCTTATGATGAGCATATGGTTTTGTTTGTTTCATGTTTGTTGTTTTGTTTGTTGTCTTTGTAGTTATTCATGTTGGAATTTTCAAAGATTCTTAAATCTGTACATTGATATATGTTACAGTTTTGGAAAATTATTGGCCATTATCTCTTTAGATAATGCTTCTGACCCATTTTACTGTACCATTCTCCTGGGAGTCCAATTATATAGATAGTATGGGTATTCTTTGAATTTCATGAGTCTCTAACGGGATTTTTTTTTTTCTGTATTCTTATTGTATTGTATAGTTTAAGTTTGGATTATATAATAAAACATGTCCTCCAATTTACTTATCCTGGAACTAATTAATCTAACCTAGTATTATAGCATCCAGTGAATTACAAATTTTAGATATTATTCATCAGTTCTAGACCCTTGATTTGATTATCTTTTAAAGACTCCAGTTGTCTTGTGGAATTACTTATTGCTGTGTGTTTTCTTCATCTTTTTCTTGATTGAGTTAAACATATTATTTCAAAGTCATTGTCCATTAACTCCAATATGTTGATCTTCTGAGTCTACTTTTGTTGTCCTTTTTTTTTTTTTCTGGTTTGAGCCCTGTGCTTCTTTCTGTCTATTGGTTTGTCTCATACTTTTAAAAAAGAATCCCAAACACTAGTTTAAAAATTGTAAAGGTTATTGATGATCCTACCTTTCTTAAAGTGGATTCACTCGTTTCTACACTAGGCAGACAGGGTGAAGAATGATCATAGTAATCAATGTGTGGGTGGTGCTGAGTCAAAGCCAGACTGAAGCGCTAGTGAAACTGAATCCTCTTTAGTTTTGGTATTTTCTTTCTAAATTTTTTACTAAGAGCCTTTTGTGCTCTGTGGGGCCCAGTCTTTTGCCACATGACAAGCCAATCTTTCTGTTCTGCTTTTCAGCTGAGTTCTGTTTAAGTTGTGGCTTCTGTATTAGTCTGTTTTCACATTGCTGATAAAGACATAACTGAGACTGGGAAGAAAAAGAGGTTTAATTGGACTTATAGTTTCATATGGTTGGGGAGGCCTCAGAATCATGGCTGTAGGTGAAAGCCACTTCTTACATGGTGGCAGCAAGAGAAAAATGAGAAAGATGCAAAAGTGGAAATCCCCAATAAAACCATCAGATCTTGTAAGACTTATTCAATACCACAGTAACAGTATGACGGAAACCTCCCCGATAAATGAATTATCTCCCACTGAGTTCCTCCCACAACATGTAGGAATTATGGGAGTACAATTCAAGATAAGATTTGGGTAGGGACACAGCCAAACCATATCATTTCACCCCTGGCCCCTCCAAATCTCATGTCCTCACATTTCAAAACCAATCATGCCTTTCCAACAGTCCCACAGAGTCTTGACTCATTTCGACATCAACCCAAAAGTCCACAGTCCAAAGTCCCATTTGAGACAAGGCAAGTCCCTTCTGCCTACAAGCCTGTTAAATCAAAACCAAGCTAGTTACTTCCTAGACACAATGGGGGTACAGGTATTGGGTAAATACAGCCATTCCAAGTGGGAGAAATTGGCCAAAACAAAAGGGATTATAGGGCCCATGCAAGTCTGAAATTCAGCAGGGCAGTCAAATCTTAAAGCTCCAAAATGATCTCCTTTGACTCCAGGTCTGATATCCAGGTCATGCTGATGCAAGAAGTGGGTTCCCGTGGTCTTCATCAACTCAACCCCTGTGGCTTGGCAGGGTATATATAGCCCCCCAGTCCTAGCTACTTTCATGGGCTGGTGTTGAGTGTCTGCAGTTTTTCCAGATGCACAGTGCAAGCTGTCATTGGATCTATCATTCTGGGGTCTGGAGAATGGTGGCCCTCTTCTCACAGCTCCACTAGCAATGCCCCAGTAGGGACTCTGTGTAGCTGTTCCCACCCCACGTTTCTCTTCTGCATTACCTTAGCAGAGGTTCTTCAAAAGGGCCCCACCCCTGCAGCAAACTTTTGCCTGGGCATCCAAGCATTTCCATACATCTTTTGAAATCTAGGTGGAGGTTCCCAAACTCCAATTCTTGACTTCTGTGCAACTTCAGGCTCAACACCACATGGAAGCTGCCAAGGCTTGGGGCTTCCACCTTCTGAAGTAACAGGTTGATCTGCACCTTGGTCACTTTTAGTCACGGCTGGAGCAACTGGGACACAGGGCACCAAGTCCCTAGGCTGCACAAAGAACAGAGACCTTGACCCAGCCCATGAAATTATTTTCTCCTGGGCCTCCAGGCCTGCGATGGGAGGGGCTGCCCTGAAGACCTCTGACATGCCCTAGAGACATTTTCCCCATTGTCTTGGGGATTAACATTTAACTCCTCATTACTTATGCAAATTTCTCCAGCTAGCTTGAATTTCTCATAAAAAACCTGGGGTTTTCTTTTCTACTGAACGGTGAGGCAGCAAATTTTCCAAACTTTTATGCTCTGTTTTTCTTTTAAAATGGAATGCTTTTAACAGCATCCACGTCACCTCTTGAATGCTTTTCTGCTTAGAAATTTCTTCCTGCAGATATCCTAAATCATCTCTCTCAAGTTCAAATTTCCATAAATCTCTAGGGCAAGGGCAAAATGCCATGAGTCTCTTTGCTAAAACATAATAAGAGTTGTCTTTTCTCCAGTTCCCAACAAGTTCCTCATCTCTATCTGAGACCACCTTAGCCTGAACCTTATTGTTTTTGTCACTATCAGCATTTTTGTCAAATCCATTCAACAAATCTCTAAGAGGTTCCAAACTTTCCCACATTTTCCTGTCTTCCTCTGAGCCCTCCAAACTCTTCCAACCTCTGCCTGTTACCCAGTTACGAAGTTACTTCCACATTTTCAGCTATCTTTTCAACAACATCCCACTCCCAGTACCAATTTACTGTATTCGTCCATTTTCACGCTGTTGATAAAGACATACCTGAGACTGGGAAGAAAAAGAGGTTTAATTGGACTTACAGTTCCACATGGCCAGGGAGGCCTCAGAATCATGGCGGCAGGTGAAAGGCACTTCTTACAAGGCAATGGCAAGAGAAAAATGAGCAAGATGCAACAGCAGAAACCTCTGATAAACCCATCAGATCTCATGAGACTTATTCACTACCATGAGAAGAGTATGGGGGAAACCTATTCCATGATTCAAATTATCTCCCACTGGGTCCCTCCCACAACACATGGGAATCATGGGAGTAAAATTCAAACTGAGATTTGGGTGAGGACACTGCCAAATCATATCAGTCCCCTACTCTTCAAACAAAACTAGACTTCAGCAAATATACTGAGAAGATAATTAACCATGGAAATCAGGTCTCTAATGTCTGCCAAAGCTCTACCATTTCTGTACCTATCGACAAAGGCCTTTTGAGTTCTAACTCCTATATTTTCGGCCTTCTTCCTGTAGGCCAAATTATTAAATGTCTTCTGGGTAAAAGCAATTTCAGGGGGATAAGTTTATCTCTGATGGCCCTTCTCCACTGAGTCCTTCTTGTTCATGTTGTTGCCTGTTCACTGTATTCAGACAGATGATTTTCATATTTTATTCAATTATTTTATTGCTATAGATGAGGATACTGGTTTGATATGTTACATTTTTCCATTCACAAGTGGAAAACTTTTCTTCTATATAATTGAGTTTTAAAATCTATTTTCTTATACTTTATGGGAGTTTTCCTATATGTGGCTATATCCTTGAAGAGACTGTGAAACCATGAACATCTTGAGGGAAGAAATCATCATTAATTGAATTTTAAAAAAATATGTACAGTTTTATACTTTCAGAGTTGGATTATAGCAGATTCCTTTGGTCATCTAATAAATCATGTGAACTATGATGAGAAAAAAATTTTCACATGTGAACACACACTGAAATATTTGGCTATAATTGTTATGGATTCAATAACATATCCATCTCATGAATTTTTTGTCTAAGTTTTAGAGACCCTGGTCAAAAACCCCTACAATGAAGTTATTAGGAAATGACTGACTTATCTAATTTCTACTGTCACACTTTTAGAGTACCATATTATGACAAAGCATTGTATTTCTACAACTATTATTTTAATTTAAATATCAAATGACTAGTAACAATACATTTAATGAGCATTTGTGAATTTTGGCTGGCCTACATTTAATTTTATATGCTGAAATCAGTTTAATTTTAAGAAAATTTTATCTTTACTTTTTGATGAATCAAGATACCTCATGTTACCATTACAAAAGTCAACAAATATCATGGAGGCATCTTCTACCCCATAGGTGTTTTCTTCAGTCAGTGCTTTCAAGAGGTTTGGCAGCAACCTTAGTTTTATCTGTTGAATCTTCTCTTCCAGGACTCTGATATTAAATTGAACAAGGCAAGAATAGAATTTATAGTTAGAGTGTGTAAACTCTGGTATCAATGCCTGCAAGAGATTGAAGAACAATTCCTGTTACTGAGACTTTTTGAGTTTCCCAGTAGAATTTACTCCATGACTCTTTTAGAAGCTCTTCACTCTATCTTTTCAATAAGCTCTCCTATTTGCATATTAAATAGTCAACTAACATGCCCAAGTAAACATATTAACACATAATCAGGTATTAAGCCCCATCTTAACATAATTTGTTATTGTTCACTTTGAGAGTAAGCAGGTCTTTGGTCTTTCTTTCTCTTTCTTTCTCTCTTTCTCTCTCTCTTTCTTTCTTTCTTTCTTTTGTCTCTTTTTTTTTCTTTTAGCTATACTTTAAGTTCTTGGATACATGTGCACAACATGCAGGTTTATTACATAGGTATACATGTGCTGTGTTGGTTTGCTGCACCCATCAACTCATCATTTATACTAGGCATTTCTCCTAATGCTGTCCCTCCCCCTAATAGGCCCCAGTGTGTGATGTCCCCTGCCCTGTGTCCTAGTGTTCTCATTGTTCAATTCCCACCCATGAGTGAGAAAATGTGGTGTTTGGTTTTCTGTCCTTGTGATAGTTTGCTGAGAATGATGGCTACCAGTTTCATCTATGTTCCTGAAAAAGACAAGAACTCATCCTTTTTTAATGGCTATATAGTATTCCATAGTGTATATGAGCCACATTTTCTTTATCCAGTCTATCACTGATGGACATTTGAGTTGGTTCCTAGTCTTTACTATTGTCAATAGTGCCACAACAAACATATGTGTGCATGTGTCTTTATAGTAGCATGATTTGCAATCCTTTGGGTATATACCCAGTAATGGGATGGCTGGGTCAAATGGTATTTCTAGGTCTAGATCCTTGAGGAATTGCCACACTGTCTTCCACAATGGTTGAACTAATTTACACTCCCACCAACAGTGTTAGAGCATTCCTATTTATCCACATCCTCTCCAGCATCTGTTGTTTCCTGACTTTTTAATGATCACCATTCTAACTGGTGTGAGATGGTATCTCACTGTGGTTTTGATTTGCATTTGTCTGATGGCCAGTGATAAAGAGCTGTTTTTAATTTGTCTGTTGACTGCATAAATGTCTTCTATTGAGAAGTGTCTGTTCATATCCTTTGCCCACGTTTTGATGGGGTTGTTTGTTTTTTTCCTTGTAAATTTGTTTAAGTTCTTTGTAGATTGTGGATATTAGCCCTTTGCCAGATGGGTAGATTGCAAAGATTTTCTCCCATTCTGTAGGTTTCCTGTTCACTCTGATGGTAGTTTCTTTTGACATGCAGAAGCTCTTTAGTTTAATTAGATCCCACTTGTCTATTTTGGCTTTTGTTGCCGTTGCTTTTGGTGTTTTAGTCATGAAGTACTTGCCCTTGCCTGTGTCTTGAATAGTACTCCCTAGGTTTTCTTCTAGGGTTTTTATGGTTTTAGGTCTAACATTTAAGTCTCTAATCCATCTTGAATTAATTTTTGTTTAAGGAGTAAGGAAAGGATCCAGTTTCAGCTTTCTACTTATGGCTAGCCAATTTTCCCAGTACCATTTATTAAATAGGGAATCCTTTCCCCATTTCTTGTTTTTGTCAGGTTCGTCAAAGATCAGATGGCTGTAGATGTGTGGTATTATTTCTGAGGACTCTGTTCTGTTCCATTGGTCTATATTTCTGTTTTGGTACCAGTACCATGCTGTTTTGGTTACTGTAGCCTTATAGTATAGTTTGAAGTCAGGTAGCATGATGCCTCCAGCCTTTGTTCTTTTGGCTTAGGATTGTCATGGCAATGCAGGGTCTTTCTTGGTTCCATATGAACTTTAAAGTAGATTTTTCCTATTCTGTGAAGAAAGTCATTGGTAGCTTGATGGGGATTGCATTGAATCTATAAATTACCTTTGACAATATGACCATTTTCATGATATTAATTCTTCCTATCCATGAGCATGGTATATTCTTCCATTTGTTTGTGTCCTCTTTTAATTCACTGAGCAGTGGTTTGTAGTTCTCCTTGAAGAGATCCTTTAGATCCCTTGTAAGTTGGATTCCTAGGTATTTTACTCTCTTTGTAGCAGTTGTGAATGGGAGCTCACTCATGATTTGGCTCTCTGTTTGTCTGTTATTGGTTTATAAGAATGATTTTATTTTTGCACATTGATTTTGAATCCTGCGACTTTGCTGAAGTTGCTTATCAGCTTAAGGAGATTTTGGGCTGAGACAATTAGGTTTTCTAAATATACAATCATGTCATCTGCAAACAGGGACAGTTTGACTTCCTCTTTTCCTAATTGAATACCATTTATGTCTTCCTCTTGCCTGATTTCCCTGGACAGAACTTCAAACACTTTGTTAAATAGGGGTGGTGAGAGAGGACATCCTTATCTTGTGCTGGTTTTCAAATAGAATGCTTCCACTTTTTGCCCATTCACTATGATATTGGCTGTGAGTTTGTCATAAATAGCTCTTACTATTTTGAGATATGTTCCAACAATACTTAGTTTATTGAGAGTTTTTAGCATGAAGGCTGTTGAATTTTGTCAAAGGCCTTTTCTGCATCTATTGAGATAATCCTGTGATTTTGTCATTGGTTCTGTTTATGTGATGAATTATGTTTATTAATTTGTACATGTTGAACCAGCCTTGCATCCCAGGGATGAAGTCAACTTGATTGTGGCGGATAAGTTTTTTGATGTGCTGCTGCTGGATTTGGATTGCCAGTATTTGTTGAGGATTTTCACACCAATG
Organism: Rhinopithecus bieti; assembly: GCF_001698545.2. Taxonomy (NCBI): domain Eukaryota; kingdom Metazoa; phylum Chordata; class Mammalia; order Primates; family Cercopithecidae; genus Rhinopithecus; species Rhinopithecus bieti. The sequence continues at coordinate 497,843 of NW_016803198.1, forward strand.
CTCATCAAGGATATTGCTCTAATGCTTTGCCTCTGCCAGGCTTTGGTATCAGGATGATGCTGGCCTCATAAAATGAGTTAGGGAGGATTCCCTCTTTTTCTATTGATTGGAATGGTTTCAGAAGGAATGGAAACAGCTCCTCTTTGTACTTGTGGTAGAATTCGGCTGTGAATCCATCTGGTCCTGGACTTTTTTTTGGTTGGTAGACTATTAATTATTGCCTCAATTCCAGAGCCTGTTATTGGTCTATTCAGTGATTCAACTTCTTCCTGGTTTAGTCTTGGGAGGGTGTATGTGTCCAGGAATTTATCCATTTCTTCTAGATTTTCTAGTTTATTTGCACAGCAGTGTTCTAGTTTATTTGCATGGATGTTAGTTTGTATTTCTGTGGAATCGGCGGTGATATCCCCTTTATCATTTTGTATCATGTCTATTTGATTCTTCTCTCTTTTCTTATTTATTAGTCTTGCTAGTGGTCTATCAATTCTGTTGATCTTTTTGTAAAACCAGCTCCTGGATTCATGGATTTTTGAAGGGATTTTGTGTCTCTATCTCCTTCAGTTCTGCTCTGATCTTAGTTATTTCTTGCCTTCTGCTAGCTTTTGAATTTGTTTCCTCTTTCTTCTCCAGTTCTTTTAATTGTGATGTTAGGGTGTCGCTTTCAGATCTTTTCTGCTTTCTCTTGTGGGTATCTAGTGCTATAAATTTCCCTATACACACTGCTCTAAATGTGTCCCAGAGATTCTTATATGTCATGTCTTTGTTCTCATTTGGTTTCAAAGAACATCTTTATTTCTGCCTTCATTTTATTTTTTACCCAGTAGTCATTCAGGAGCAGGTTGTTCAGTTTCCATAGTTGTGCAGTTTTGAGGGAGTTTCTTAATCCTGAGTTCTAATTGGATTGCACTGTGATCTGAGAGACAGTTTGTTGTGATTTCTGTTCTTTTACATTTGCTGAGGAGTTCTTTACCTCCCATTATGTGGTCCATTTTAGAATAAGTGTGAAGTGGTGCTGAGAAAAATGTATATTCTGTTGATTTTGGATGGAGAGTTCTGTAAATGTCTATTAGATCTGCTTGGTTCAGAGGTGTGTTCAAGTCCTGGATATCTTTGTTAACCTTCTGTCTCATTAATCTGTGTAATATTGATAGTGAGGTGTTAAAGTCTCCCATTATTACTTTTTGGGAGTCTAAGTCTCTTTGTAGGTCTCTCAGGACTTGCTTTATAAATCTGGGTGCTCCTGCATTGGGTGCATATATATTTAGGATAGTTAGCTCTTCTTGTTGAATTGATCCCTTCACCATTATGTAATGGCCTTCTTTGTCTCTTTTGATCTTTGTTGGTTTAAAGTTTGTTTTATCAGAGTCTAGGATTGCAACCCCTGTTGTTGTTGTTGTTGTTGTTGTTGTTTTTTTTTTGCCTTTCATTTCCTTGGTAGATCTTCTTCCATCCCTTTATTTTGAGCCTATGTGTGTCTCTGCATGTGAGATGGGTCTCCTGAATACAGCACACTGATGTGTCTTGACTCTTTATCCATTTTGCCAGTATGTGTCTTTTAATTGGGACATTTAGCCCATTTACATTTAAGGTTAATATTGTTATGTGTGAATTTGATCCTGTCATTATTATGTCAGCTGGTTATTTTGCCTATTAATTGATGCAGTTTCTTCATAGCATCAATGGTCTTTAGAATTTGGCATGTTTTTGCAGTAGCTGGTACCAGTTGTTCCTTTCCATATTTAGTGATTCCTTCAGGAGCTCTTGTAAGGCCAGCCTGGTGGTGACAAAATCTCACAGCATTTGCTTGTCTGTAAAGGATTTTATTTCTCCTTCACTTATGATGCTTAGTTTGGCTGGATATGAAATTCTGGGTTAAAAATTCTTACCTTTAAGAATGTTGAGTATTGCCCCCTACTCTCTTCTGACTTGTAGGGTTTCTGCCGAGAAATCTGTTGTTAGTTTGATGAACTTCCTTTTGTGGGTAACCCAACCTTTCTCTCTGGCTGCCCTTACCATTTTTTCCTTCATTTCAACCTTGGTGAATCTGACAATTATGTGTCTTGGGATTGCTCTTCTCAAGGAATATCTTTGTGGTGTTCTCTGTATTTTCTGAATTTGAATGTTGGCCTGCCTTGCTAGGTTGGAGAAGTTCTCCTGGATAATATCCTGAAGTGTGTTTTCCAACTTGGTTTCATTTACTCTGTCACTTTCAAGTACACCAATCAAATGTAGATTTGGTCTTTTCCATAGTCTCATATTTCTTCAAGACTTTGTTCATTTCTTTTCACTTTTTTTTCTCTAACTTGTCTTCTCGCTTTATTTCATTAATTTTATATTCAATCACTGATATCTTTTTTTCCACTTGACTGAATTGGCTATTGAAGCTTGTACACGCATCACGAAATTCTCATGCCATGGTTTTCAGCTCCATCAGGTCATTTAAGGTCTTCTCTACATTGTTTATCTAGTTAGCCATTCATCTAACCTTTTTTCAAGGCTTTTAGCTTCCTTGCAATGGGTTAGAACACACTCCTTTAGCTTGGAGAAGTTCGTTATTACTGACCTTCTGAAGCCTACTTCTGTCAACTTGTCAAAGTTATTCTCCATTCAGCTTTGTTCCATTGCTGACAAGGAGCCACAATCCTTTAGAGGAGAGACACTTTGTTGTTTAGACTTTTCATCTTTTCTGCTCTAGTTTCTTCCTGGTTTTATCTACCTTTGGTCTTTGATGTTGGTGACCTACAGATGGGGTTTTGGTGTGGATGTCCTTTTTGTTGATATTGATGCTATTCCTTCCTGTTTGTTAGTTTCCCTTCTAACAGTCAGATCCCTCAGCTGCAGGTCTGTTGGAGTTTGCTGGAGGTCCACTCCAGACCCTTTTTGCCTGGGTATCACCAGTGGAGGCTGCAAACCCACAAATATTGCAGAACGGCAAATACTGCTGCCTGATCCTTCCTCGGGAAGCTTCGTCCCAGAGGGGCACCCACCTGTATGAAGTCTGTTGGCCCCTACTGGATGATGTCTCCAAGTTAGGCTACATAGGGGTCAGGGACCCACTTGAGGAGGCAGTCTGTCCATTCTCAGGGCTCAAACGGAGCCACTGCTCTCTTGAAAGCTGTCAGACAGGGACTTTTAACTTTACAGGAGTTTCTGCTGTCTTTTGTTCAGTGATTCCCTACCCACAGAGGTGGAGTCTATAGAGTCAGTAGGCCTTGCTGTTCTGTGGTTGGCTCTGCCCAGCTCGAGCTTCCTGGATGCTTTGTTTACCTACTCAAGCCTCAGCAATGGTGGATGCCCCTCCCCCACAACAGGCTGCAACCTGTCAGGTCAATCTCAGACTGCTGTGTTAGAAGTGAGCAAGGCTCTGGGCATGTGGGACCCATTGAGCCAGGCACGGGAGATAATCTCCTGGTCTGCTGGTTGCTAAGACCATGGGAAAGTGCAGTATTTGGGCAGGAGTGTCCCATTTTTCCATGTACAGCCTGGCACCAGTTCCCTTGGCTAGGAAAGGGAAATCCCCCGACGTCTTGCACTTCTCAGGTGAGGCAAAGCTCTGCCCTGCTCATGTGCCCTGCTCCATGTGTTGCACCCACTGTCCAACCAGTCCCAATGAGATGAACCATGTACCCCAGTTGGAAATGCAGAAATCACCTGACTTCTGCATTGATCATGCTGGGAGCTGCAGACTGGAGCTGTTCCTATTTGGCCATCTTGGAATGGACTAGCAAGAAGGTCTTAAGATGGGAATATTTTAATTAAAGTAAAGAGAGAGGAGCAAAGAGATAGGGCAGCCATATAGCACACCACATGGGGGCAGCACATATTACTACAAATTGATGAGCTTCCCACATTCTGTAAATTTACCGTTTTTCTTCTAAAGTTAATTCTGAGGTTGACATTCTCAACAGTATCACCATATATATTATCTTTATCATTTCCACCTTCATATCTGAATATAGCATAGTAGTTTTTAAAGCAATTTTTCTTTTCTTTTTGTTTTCTTCGAGATGGGATCTTGCTCTGTTGCCCAGGCTGGAGTACAGTGGCACAATCATGCCTCACTGTGGCCTTGACCTTCTAGGCTCACAAGATCCTCCCAGCTCAGCTTCCCACATAGCTGGGGCCACAGGCATGCACCAGTGCTCCTCGTTTTGTTTGTTTGTTTGTTTGTTTTCCTATTTATAGAGACAAGGTTTCACTATGCTGCTCTGGTTGATCTCAAAGTCTTGAGCTCAAATGATCCTCCCATTCAGCCTCCCAAAGTCCTGGGATTAGAGGAGTAAGCCACCACACCCACCATAAAGCAATTTCTTATACATTAGCATGGTGTTTCTACTCTATGAGGATAGAAATCAGTATGTTTATAGTATACTAAAATATGGATTTCAGAGTCTAACAGTCATGTAAAGTTTCAGAATCTCTACTCTGTCCCTTACTAGTTCTATGACCTTCAGCTTATCTTCTCTAAATTTCGGATGCTTCAACTTTTAAAAGATGATATTTATATAGCAGTATTATGAAGAGTTAATGAAATAGTATATGTAATGTGATTGGCACAATGCCTATATTGTGATAAGAGCTAAAAACAAAAAATGCTTGGTATTACTATTTTTTTCCATTCTTTCCAGTTGACAGGTAAATAAACCAAGTCTTCAAAATGTGAAAGACCTGCCCAAATACACAAATAGGGTAGGTAATAAAATAAGATTATGTGTTTTTACTTTGACTTCAGAATTCTACCATTATATGCATACCATTAATTCACTATCTTTAGTGCAAAGGGGAAAAGAGCAAAATTATATTAAAGGATGGAATATATTTCTAAGAGAATAATAATTTTCTAAAAGAATAGTAATAGTATTATTATTCTCTTAGAAAATTATTATTATTATTCTCAAGTGGAACGTAATCTGAGAGAAATGAATCATTATGAGAGACATCAGTCTTTATATCTTTACTCTAAATATTCTCCAGAAATCAAAGTCTTCTAGAATAACTGTATGTTCTTGGAAATATGAGACAAGTCAGACAGTCCCATTCTGAATCAATGGTTTTTAAAATGCTTGAGAAACCACAAAACAATAAAGGATTTCTAAGTGTGAAGAGGGAAATGTGACTAGTACATAGAAACCATACATTCGATTTACTGTAGAGAATAAAATTTTAAAGAAGCTGACTTTGTGATTTGAATTGACTCTATTTGTTCATTTCAATGAAGCCATTTGAAAAGTAATAGTCCCTTATAATGAAAATAGAAAAACAGCATGAATAGATGAGATACAGAATGTGCATTAAAAAGGGAAAGGAGAAGCTCTGAGTTTGTTTAAAATGAATAATATTTTCACAAAATTTTAGAGAGAGAGATAACTTTAGAGGTGTTAGTCCATTATTTTCCTTTTAGAGATGAGGAAATGGACAATCAGAATGCTTTAACGGTTTTAAAGTCCATTAAGTTAGGTAGGAGCAAACCCAAGTTCAGATATTCTGATACTTGTACCGTTATTTTGCATTTTTCAACAGAGATTTCTCTTTCCAGCTGCTTATCTGTTAACTTTGAATACAAGCTGTAAAAACTCAGTAGCTTTTGATAACTTTTTCATGGATTCAAAAAGTTTAGTGAATATGTATTGGGATCTGGCTCCAAAGATGACACCACATGCATCGCATATCCAAATATTTTAATTGTAATAACAATTTCTAGTGTATTTGAAAGCACATAGACAATATTTAGAATACCACCAGTGTATAGCAGAGTATAAAACACAAAATTTAAAATTCTGAGACAGTCAGCACAATGGTAATTAATGGCAGCAGTTAATTCCACTGCCACTTGAATCCATTTACCCAGAGTTTTTTCTTCTGCATAAAATAATAGTGGAATTGGTGATGGGTCTATATCTAAATGATATCTATACCCTCCCAGGGATGGGTGAGGAATAACTGAGAAAATAGATGTGGGGAGAATTGAGCAATGAAGTTCTCTTCTCCCATCACCTCCAGAGTTCAAGTCCCCATGATGCTTAATTTGGCTCTCTAATCATTATTCTTCCTCCTTCCCCTTATTGTGTCCCTGTATCTAGAGTCATTATTTAAATATTCACGTGTGACCATGCCTCATCTTGGTAAAAACCATTTAGAGGTTCCTGTTGTTTTTCCAATTGTGCGTCTACTACTCTTACTACCTAAAACTTTTTATCATTTGATCAACATGTGGCTAAATTTTTCTAATTGTTTAGGTCTCAACTCAGATGTTTCTCCCACCACCCAACTTCCCACTGTACCCTATAGCAGACATTCTCTGTCCCATAGCCTGCTGTATTTTCTATATCACTTTGTACTGTCTTATATTATCTTATTTACTTCTAAATTTACACATATTTTACCTTTCCCCCACAGCAAAGTATAATGCTTCATGAAGTAAGAAACTTTCTATTTTTTTATAGTTATATTCTTTATACCAAAATATGTCTCTCAGATAATAAGGAGCTCAATAATATTTATTGCAAGAGTGAATACATTAATACATGTTTGAGTACCTAAACCTGCCCTGTCCTTCCAGTTTCTTTTTGGGATATTTAACTTATAATTCTGCAACTTTTTAGAGCCTTGATTGACTTACTTAAAGAATTATAGGAGTCTGATTAACAGTTGCCTAAGGAGAACTTTCTTTCCATAGGCACTATATATTTGGAGAGGAAATTGAGACACCAATGTGGTTTAACTACCTCCTGCAATCTCCCTGATTACATAATTACCAACTCCTTGGGTTTTCCGTTCTGTTAAATTTATTTCCTTTTGTAACATCTACTGGCAATTAGACTAAGGGACAATTTTAATTAAGATAATATATATATATAAGGAAATACAGAAAATAGGAAAAAGTGAGTAGGATTCAATTGCTATAACTCCATCTTTAGTTAGATAATTCATATAGTGTCCTATAGTGTCCTTTGGAATTCTGGACATGAGTGTGTTAGTTTCCTGTGGTTGCTGTGACAAATAACCACAAACTAGGTGACTTAAAACAACAGAAATTTACTTCCTCACTGTTCTGGAGGCCAGAAATCCAAAATCATGGGATAGTCAGGGATGCACTCCCTTTGGAGGCTCTAGGAGAGAATACGAGTTTTTGCTTCTTCCAGGTTCTGATGACTGTTGGCATTTTCTGACTTGTGACTGACTCTCTGTACTTCATCTTTACATTACACTTCTCTCTCTCTCTTTCTCTCTTCTTCTGTCTGTAAGATTCCTCTGCCTTCTATTTATTTATTTATTTATTTATTTATTTATTTATTTAGAGACAGAGTCTCACTTTGTCGCTCAGGCTGGAGTGCAGTGGCATGATCTCAGTTCACTGCAACCTCTGCCTCCCGGGTTCAAGAGCTTCTCCTGCCTCAGCCTCCTGATTAGCTGGGATTACAGGTGCCCACCACCACACCTTGCTAATTTTTGTATTTTTAGTAGAGACGGGGTTTCCCCCACGTTGGCCAGACTGGTCTGAAGCTCCTGACCTCAGGTGATCTGCCCGCCTCAGTCTCCCAAAGTCCTGGGATTACAGGCGAAAACCACCGCTCCTGGCTGTCTACCTTCTTTTTAAAGGAATACACATGATAACATTTAAGACCAACTCAGAAAATCCAGGATAACCTCCTCATCTCAAGATCTTTTAGCTTAATTATTTATACAAAAACAAACAAACAAACAAACAAAAAAAAAAAACAACTAGATAAGGTAACACAACAGCCACATGTTCCAGGGAAGAAGACCTGATATTTTTGATGTTTGTCATTCAACCCACTGCATGCAGTTAGGAGGAATGTTGTTATAAGCCTACTGGATCCCTTCATGATAGATGAATATTCACAATTGCCTTGCCAATAAGTGACCTTTCAATCTCTGTTTCAAATTTCCAGGAACAGGGTGCTCAGTACCTCCCCAACAATTTTCTCTGTTCATTCTTATTGTTAAAAAATAAATAAATTCCCAACAATGAGGCAGATCTCCCTAATGTCTCTGTCTCAGTTCAGTCCTAATCACATATAGCCTTTGCTATGTATCTACTGTTACCCAGATCCAGTCGTCAATTTAGTCGGGGCTGCAAGGATCCAAGGAGACTAAGTATCATATGAAGATAAAATCTGAAAAGTTTCTGGAAGCCAATGTGGCAAGTAAGTTTGCCCTGACTACTCTCTGTTGGACGAAAGTGGCTAGATTTCTGGTTTGGTTTCTGTAGTTGGGACTAGAGCCCAATCTGAACCCTAGTTTACTGAGATAATATCCTGACACCTCTCTGAGTTTGTTCTTTAATCTTCTCCAGATTGAATATTGTTTCCCATATCTACCCTCCCATATACTTCTTAGCTGTTGACTTGGATCCTGTTCTGAATGGACAAATCAGTTGGAAGTATCCACTTTTGCTATGCAACATGTTTTAACTAGCAGATGGACCACCTTCAGTACCAGAGTGACCCTGGAACAAGTAGGACAGCCTTCTATGCTTTTTCCATGCTAGGATCCAGCCCCAAAGTACAGCTAATTTCCCCAGGCTTGTCCATTCACTTGCTTCATCAAATTTATTTTAGCTAATCCTCACACTATTTTGAAGGACATGCTTTTAATATTTCCACTTTACAGAAGACATACCTAAGGCACAAGGAGGTATAACTTGATTTAGTTGACATGGCCAGCAAAGAGAAAAGACCAGTTGTCTTGAGTCTGGACTTAGCCAAATTGTGATTTCTGTCCTCTGAAGCTATAAAGAAGTCTCAACTTCCTTCTGTATGGAAGTCCATCTCTTAAATATATTCCTATGCTTTTCCTTCTCCAGGTTAAACAACAATTCCTAGAAACTCTTCATCTTGTAATATGTTTTCTGTCTCCTTCTTTTCTTCTTCTTTCCTATTTTTAAAAAATTACCTATAATACAAATTATCATTCTCAATCTCTCTCTCTCCCTCCCTTTTGCCACCCCTCTTTCTTCCCTCCTTCCTTGCTCAAAAAATGCTTTGCCTGTCCCTAACTCTGATGCCTCAGATCTGTCTGAGCACATAACCAAATCACACACCCAGATTTCCTTCTATATCTATCATTTCTTCAGGGCTTGGAAGAGCCACTTTTCTTCCCTTTAGAGAGGTGTCAAATTTGGTTACCATTGTTTTATGTGCTACTTAAAGCCATTGATAGAATGTTCTACTCTTTTCAGACGTGTAACATCATAGTAGCACTGCAAAGCATGTCAAAGTGGACATCTTTCAGGCTGAGGGAATTCTGAGGCAGCATTCAATGTGAACTGTTATCCATCTTCTGTAGCAACATTTCTCTTTTCTTACAGAAACCCCACTCTTTTTTCTTCATAGCTCTTTTTATATCTCCTCCAATTAACATAATGCCATTCTAATCGCTTTGATGAAATTAGTAGGTTTGTTATTTCTATATCTTTTGTATGATTGAAAATAATCTTCACTTTGCTTGAGTTTTTTTTAAGAAAACATCTCAAATCAATAGTTTTTTTTTTTAAATTCCATCAATAAAATATTGCAAATAGGTCTTAGAAATCACCTGGCATCTTGTTTCTGAAGCTGGACAACTCTTAGGTCTTATTCATCAGACTGCTGAACTGTTCCTTTTTCAGAGACATAGATAGTATCCAAAAAGATTCTGATATTCTTGTTTTTAACTGTTACAGCTTTCTCAATCAAAGTAGCTGAACTTGAAACAAGCCCAATGTCATTTACTTCAAGGATTAACTCATCTTTCTGGGACTGAGATACTGAACAACCAGCACCTGGCCTCTGCAGATGTATTTTTCACCCAAGAAATTTCTAATTCAACCAGATCCCGTTTGTCATGGATAATGACATTGATGGAGAAGTGAGCTCACATGGACCTCATGTTGCAATGGAAGCCAAGTGCAACTCCCTTGCTCATGTTCTATTCATGACTACAAAGAGTGCAAACAATAGTCAGCTCCTTTGTATTTCCCCACTACTTGCCAACCCAGAGCCTCTTCTTTCTCTTTCCAAGGAGACCGAGATTTACATTGATGTGGTTGAAGTCCCTCTGCAAGGTCTCTCTGGGGCCCTTCACAATATATGTTTGTCCCTTCAGAGTGATGTTGACATTTTCTGGAATGTCAACAGTGTGCTGAGAATGTCTTTATTCTTGCAGTAGATGCAGCAAGAAGCTACTTTGCTTGATTTTTAAGAACGGTTCTTTTTTAAACACACAAAAAAACAAGTGTCACATTTCTTTCACAGCCCTTGTAGGAACCTAATATAATTAGAGACTTATAAAAGTCAGTAGTTCTGATATAAGGGGGGTTGAAAATTAAAAGAAGGCTGGAAACAGATGAAAAGGGCATGTAACTGAATTTGTCTGGGTTCAGGTCTGTTGTATCCCCAGCCCAAACTCTAGTCTATTATGTCCAACATGATTCAGAAGTATAACAGTTATCTCAAACATAACTGAACTCTTGATTAGTCCCCATGCCCCCATGACATGACTGTTACTCTTTCAGTGTTCTCCTTCTAGTAATGGGGATATTTTTCTTCTAGTTGCCCAAACTGAAAAATTGAAGTCATCTTAACTCTTTTCTTCTTACACCACACATACAATCTGTCCATAAATTCTTCGTACTCTATCTTTAACTATATCCTCGATTTAAGCACTTCTTATTGCCTTCACTGCAACAACTCTGCTCCCTTCTACCACAATCTCACCTAGATTATTGCAGGTGTCTCTTAATTGGTGTCTCTGTTTCCATCACTGATTTTCCACAGTTTATTGTCTACATAGCAGCAGTACACATAAGTCATACTTTGTCATGTCTGTGCTTAAAACCAGTAGCCTCCCATTATGCCCAAAGTAATTTCCAAATCCCTTAACATGGTGTATAAGGCCTTAGTTTATTTGACCTTCAGATATTTCATTGTTCTCATTTTTACTATTTCACCCTCTCTCACTATACTCCAGATTCCACAGTCACTTTGCTCTTTCAAGAAACTCAAACATTTGAGATACACTGCCTCTTAGGGTCTTTGCGTGTGCTGCTACTTTAAAATGTTTTTCTTTCTTTCTTTCTCTTTCTTTCTTTCTTTCTTGCTTGCTTGCTTGAAGTCTTGCTCTGTTACCCAGGCTGGAGTGTCATGGTGCGATCTCAGCTCACTGCAGCCTCTGCCTCCTGGGTTCCGGCGATTCTCCTGTCTCAGCCTCCTGGGTAGCTGGGATTACAGGTGCCCACCACCACACCTGGATAATTTTTGTATTGTTAGTAGAGACAGGGTTTTACCATGTTGGCCAGGCTGGTCTGGAACTCCTGACCTCAGGTGATCTGCACGCCTTGGCCTCTGAAAGTGTTGGGGTTACAGGCATGAGCCACTGAGCCCGGCCCATAAAAAGTTCTTATGCCCATATGAGTATGGCTCATATATAGCCATGAATCCTCTCACACTCTGCTGATGCTATTCCATCAACCAGGGACCTTCTGTAACTACCTTACTGAAAATAGTAAGCCTTATCACTCTCTATGCACTAGACATTGCTGTTTTTTTTTTTTCTTCTCATGGCAGTTACCACCACCAAACCTATTTCCCATTGGTATTCATTTGTTTTGTTTTCCATCTCCCCCATGAAGGTAAGAACGAGGTATATTTTATGTTCCATTGGCTTCCCCGTTCCTGGAATAGTGCTTGGCACATATTAGGTACACAATCTATTTTCTTCCAGTGAATGACTGAAACTACAGCAAGCTATCGTTTGAAATTGGAGTAAAGTAGGGTGAGAACAAGTTATAGAATCAGGGAGAACTTGAGTCTGAATCTTTTTCTGGCTCTGCCCACCTTAATTTTGGCAAGTTGGTTAACTCCTATATGGATAACCTATAGAATAACATATATGGATAACATATATATGTGGGAGACAGAGAGAGAGAATGACACACATAAATTACTTGGCACAGTACATGGTCCTCAGAACTCAAAAAAGGTCACTTTCTGACCCTTCCTGTTAGGCCCTTCCTTCTCTAAGCAACCCACTCACCTTTCCTGGGTGATGTCTTGGCTGGTGTCTTAAAGGACTTCCTTGCTATCAGAAAGAACTCAGTTGAGAACCATAAGGCTCCCACCACTAAAATAATTGGGGTGTCTGTGCCTGTGCTTGTTTGTAAGCTTGGCTTGTTACAACCTGTAGACGTGTTTTTCGACAGATGTTTGACATCGTTTGTCTTCCAGCACAGACAGTACCTTGATTTGTGATGCAATGTACATTCAGGTTGAAAACTGCTATCTAAATTAGTGCTGCATGAGGCGGTTTACCCAGAGCCTCATGCTGCTACTGCTAAAAGACAACTCAAATCCTCTAGCTGTGTGTGGGAGGGAACATGGCAGTTCAATTTAAATACCTCTGCAGATGCCTAAGTTCTGAAAGACACATTCTCTGCAGCGCACTGTGTTTCTGTGCTGTCATTCTGTCTATTCAGTCTCAGCTGCAGTCTAACAGAGAGGGGAAGAGGTGGCCTGTGTTCTGAATCAACAAGTCGTATCATCAGCATAATAGTTAGGAGGTTGACTTCTGGACGAAGACTGCCTACGTTCAAATACTGACTTCACAACTCCTTAGCTATATGGTCTGAGCAATCCAACAGCCTCAATTTCCTCATCTGTAATATTGGGATGATCCATAATAGTACTCATCTTTTTGAGTCATTGTGAGAATTAAATAATATCTTTCAAGTAAATCACTTAGAATATTTTCTGGAAAGTTATAAGTTTTAATGCTAAGTACAGATGATTATCATTATGCATGGAATAAGGTGGAAGAGGAGCAGTAGTACAAAGATTAATCAGAAATGGACACTTAATAAATCTGGTTGAATCCCCTAATAAAGACAGGCATGCAACTAACTCTAATACAGAGCAACATAGGAACAGAAATGAAATGTACTTAAGCCAGTGGGTTACAGGGTAAGGAAGAATTCCCTGGAGGCTGAGGATGGAAGTGAGGCATGTATAGGGAGGAAGAAGCTGATTTACTTGTGATCTAGAAACTGAATCCTATTTAAATAGACGTAAGCAATATTTGATACTAAGGAAAGACACAGGCATGATTAAAACTACTTATCTTAATGTGAGAAACTTTGAGCTCAGAGTCTTTTATCACATGTCTTTCAGCTTTTAAGTGAGGAAATGGTATTCACATTGGCCAAGGTGGATGAGCAAGGTGTCAGGGAGCCTTTATTATGCACCAGGAGCAAAGCAATTAGCTTTTCAGCCCATCCTAAGCTTCCCAGAAAGGGAGTTCCTGTCTCCATTTTACAGATGAGAAAACAGAACTCGGGTGGGTTAGGTAAATTAAACTTCCATTAGCTAGTAGAATCTGGCTGTAAACCCAGATTTACATTGTTGTAGATCCTACATTCTTTCTACACTGTCATGCTACCCGCTAATAGATGCTGAAATTTATTCTTTCTGAATGAATGCAGAATGAATGAATGATTCATTCTTCTGAATGAATCACTAAGAGGCATTCCTGAATCCCTTTTGGTAATTAGCTCTATGTGACACACTTTTCTTCATGCCATAGCACACAAAAAAGATGGCAATATTTGTCAGGCATGCTGAGAAAACTAGATAGGGTTGTCCCTGGCATCTGGCTGCCCTAAGCCTTGCCTGGACTGAGGAAATAAAGCATCTAAAAATATCTTTGATCTTGGTACACTTACATGTTATATACCTGGGCTAGAGGAGGATAATCCATTAACTCAACCCTATTAGCGGCTCCTGCCCCTGTCAGTTTCTCTGGGTTTCACTCAACCACAGGAGAACAGATGGTACAAGGAGATCAGTGGCACAAAGAGCCCCACCACGAGTCCTGCTTAGGACGCCACCAGCAATTCTCCTTTGCCACATGATTGAAAGCTCTGTGCAGAATGCATTTCAGAAAACGAGCATCCTCTCCAACACCATTCCTCATTTTCACTGTGCCATGAAACACCATATGTATTTATATCACACGAGTGGCAATGTTTAAAAGAAAAACCTTTTAAATCAGTTTTCACATTATTTCAAATGATGGGAAAAGATCATTTTGTTTCTCTCTTAGGGATAGGAAGGCAGTGGTTTTTTCTTTTCTTTTTTTTTTTTTTTTTTTAATTTCTTCCCAGCCATCCAAAGGATCTGGTGTTTCCACACCTGTGACAAGTATCCTTTAAGATGTACAGCATCTGGGACACATCTGGTTAGATTGGCAGTTCTTGTATAACTGGACTTAAAATGGTGTGGGCTTCTCCTTCCTGACTGAACAAATTTAACATCCCTCCCGCCTTCAATTTGAGTGTATTTATAATCCTGTATCCCACTGCATCTAGGAATCATTTCATTGTCTGCCTCTTGAACCTGTTTGTGTCATCGAGGCTATTCTGTAGGGTCAGCCCTGTACTTTGGATCCAATTGTTTGTCTTGGACACATTTGTACTTCAAACTGAGCTTTATGTGCTGGGCCTTCTTTCATTCCAAATTGGGAATTCTATTTTGTTCCATGACCTTCAGACATCTACAGACACATGCCAACATACACACTTGTATGCCAAGCAAGGTTCCTTGACAACCAGCCTGGGCAGAGCTCCAGGTCTCCTGCTTACCTGGGTGAGTAACACAGGAAGTAGCAGGGGGTACAATGCAGAGAGGACAAGAATAGCTTCAGTAGTGGCAGCTGAGAAGAAATTGTAGGAGGCAAGTGGGTTGATTCCCTATATATTACAGTTTCTGACTCGGAAAGCAAAGATAAGTTAACTTTTATGTGACATGTTATAGTTTTTGCAATGTTTCTTACATCCTGCTATCTGTTTTTAACTCAAAGCAGTGGGTTTCTTATCCATATGTCGGGACTTCAAGAAGAACACTTTCTTTAGTGCACTGATTTTGTTAATTTTAAGTACCAACCATTAGCTACAGTCCTTTAAAAGGCCAACTTTTTATAAGCATTAGTATTGCCTTATGCATTATCATGTGCTTCTAGAAGGGGATGTTTTTTCTAAGCCAAGAGAATTCAGAGACTTCAGCTCCACTCATTCAGGTTGCAATATGGCAATTTCAAGTTACAGGAGAGGCTGAAAGGATATTGTAGTGATAGCTGAGGGATAGAAAGGAATGAAGAGCCTAAGAGGAGTATGAAAGAGTGAAAGTGCAGTTTAATTGGACAGTGAATGGGCAAAGTGGAGAAAATCCTTTGGTGTTCTTGTCAAAAAACTAGACAGTGGGTTTAATTATATCTATTTGTTAATAAGGGGCCTATAAAGAGAGCAAATGTCTGGGATTATAGTTTATAACATAAAAATATGGAATTAGAAATTTCAATATTTCAATATCCAGCATCGACTAATGATTTGGTAAGTGGCAGAGTTCTTGCAGAGAGAAAAGAAACACTAGCCATTCTGGAAGGCCATTCTCACACACACTTTCTGAGTGAAGAGAAAGAATAAGACAGGGATTTACAGGAACATAAACCACTGCTCTGTGCAGTCTATGTCTCACAGGAGGATCTGTGAAGTAGAGAAGGCAGGAGTAGGGGTGGAGAGGAGATTCATCATTATCAGCTATTTTTGGCTAGAGGCTAAAAACCGTAAGCTTGTAGTCTCATTAAAAGAGTCTCTCCATTCATTCAACTCTTCATCACTTCGGAAATAGAACATAGTTTTGTGAGAAGACATTTTCTGGCTTTCTATTCTCCATGAATTCACATACACACAAACACACCCCACACAACACATACACACTACAAATACACAACACACACAAAATGCATATGTACCATACACACCACACATATATTACACATACACACCACCACACATACACTACACACACCACACACATGCCACACACACACTACACACACCACATGCACACACTACACATATCACACGCACCACATACACCACACATGCACCACATATGCACCACACACAGACCACATGCCACATACGACACACACACCCCCCACATGTACACCACATACCACACCCACACACACATCAAACACCACACACCACACACACAAATATTATTTTTGTGCACATAGACATCTGTAGATACCCTCCTATTTCTGGAGGGAGAGCTTTCAATCTTTATACTCTCTGACCTCTCACGTGGATTCAAGGTGAGAAAAAAAAAGGGACTTCAATACCCGCCAAATCTTAGATTTGTTAGAACTGGGAAGAATGTGTAAAAGGTAGATGCACCTTAAAATTAGAATACCTAACCCAGTTAACTCGTCATAAACACATGACCCCACTGTGTGATGAGGCAAAAGTTCTGGGTTCTCAGAAGAACTAGTAAGAAGTACCAGTTTCTTACATTGCCCTTTTTCTCCCACATTTAAATCTCCATAAACTTCACACATTCCCTATCATCCATTGACATCCAGTTTTTGAAACTTTTTCAGTGTGTCCTCTGGAATTAACATTCTATCAGCAGCAGAATTGCCTATATTCTCAGAATGTTTTCTGAGCATTTCCTTCATCTTTCCCCTGTTATCCTCTTCAGTGTGGCTATTTCCCCCGCCCCCCCCAACTCCTCAACCACCAGTCCTGGAGGAAGAGCAGCTATCTTCCTTCTCTCCACGAAAGCTTCCAGAGCTTTCCTCTGAAAGCCCTAGCTTGACATCTCATATCACCATTTTATGTCATCTACTTACCACTCCTTGCTAATATTCTTGCTTATCAATCTTTGAGTTACTTCTCTTGATATATAAATGATATTAGTTATTGATTCAATGTTTCTTTCTCTATCACAACTCTACTCTTCATTCTTGGTAATTTCAATGTATATGAAAATAATCTTTCCAGTCGTTCGTGGCCTCAATTCCTTGAGCTCCTGTCCTCTAATGGTCTGGGTGTCTATGCCACTTTAATTCACAACCTAATTTAACTTCAATCCTTCCTGAATTTCAACTGTATATGAACCATGCTCACAATGCAGTGATTACTTTTCTTTTTCCAGATCAATCATTTTATTACTGCAATTTCAATAATCAATAGACCCTACTGGATGTCCATTCTTTTATCCTGCCAATTTTTCTTGGCCCTTAAATCTCTGGTTTGCTTCCACTGCTTTTCCAGCTTAAATTCAATGGTCAATCATTATAATCAGTTTCTTCTTCCATTCCTCTTCAATTCCCTTGCCTCTCTCTCATTTATTAATATTCTTTCACAAAACATTGGTGAAATTCAACTCCCCATCTACCCAGTATCTCTGGCCATGCAGTTTACTACCTGCAACAGAAACTCTTGATCTTACTGGCAGGTTCCATATAAATTGATGATGATAAACAAAAATGCAGGCCTAAATCATGCTATAAATTGTTAGTCAATTCACTCTTTCATTCTTCTACCTCAACAATATGCTGATGACCTTGTTTCTCACTTCACTGAGAAAAATGACACAATCAGAGAATGATTTACACTCACATCAACCATACCTATGGAGTCAACCAAAACATAAATTTTGTTACTCTAGTTGAGCTATCTACTCTGCTAAGTAAAAACCAATCTCTTGACCGGGCGTGGTGGCTCACGCTTGTAATCCCAGCACTTTGGAAGGCCACGGCAGGTGGATCATGAGGTCAGGAGTTTGAGACCAGCCTGACCAACATGATGAAACCCCGTCTCTACTAAAATACAAAATTAGCTGGGTGTGGTGGCATGTGCCTGTAATCCCAGCTACTCGGGAGGCTGAGGCAGGAGAATTGCTTGAATCAGAGAGGCAGAGGTTGCAGTGAGTGGAGATTGTGCCACTGCACTCCAGCTTGGGTGAGAGAGAGAGAGAGAGACTCTGTCTCAAAAAAAAAAAAAAAAAAAAAAAAAAAAAAAAAAAAAAAAAAAAAAAAAAAAAAAAAGAAAAGAAAAGAAAAAATAAACACCGAAAAAACAATCTAAAAAACACCCCAAAAACAATCTCTCTATTTGTACACTGAACTCTATCTCTTCTTGCCTACTTAAAAAACAAAAACAAAAAAAATCAAACAATTATCTTCCCTCTCTCATGTGTAAGGCATTGTTTTCCTCTCTACTGGCACCATTCCCATAGTCAAACATGCTCCTGTTTTTTCCCTTTTGAAGAAGAATCTTATGCCATTTTCCCCACCTCCCAGCTTATGTACCATTTCCTCTCTTCTCTTTGCAGCTTGTATCCTTAAAGAAAAGTCCATTTTGTCTGCTGCTGATTCCTCTCTTCTCATTTTCTTTTAAACCTACTAACTCAGGTTTCCATCACTTTCAATGAGAGTGTTGGAAAGTTGCTATATGGTAGAGGCAATGGGCCCTTCTCAATCTTCATCCTATCTGACTACAGGTGTTTGACAAAAGTAGTCACTACTTCCTTCTTAAAACACTCCACTCATTTGTCTGCCAGAACTTTATATTCTTGGCTTTTCTTATCTCACTTGTCACTCCTTCCTAACCTTCCTTTGCTGGTTCTTCCTGCTTTTCCTGGACTCTTACAGTTATCTACCCCAGAGATCAGTCTTTAATTCTGTTGTGTTCTCAGCCTATACTCACTCCCTTGATAGTCTCATCTGATCTCCATGCTATTTGCCAGTCTACCAGAGTTACACCTCTAAAACACACTGAGATTCTCACCTACCGGCTGGTAGATACGACTGCCTGTTCAACATCACCAAGTGGATGTATAGAGAACATCTCAAAGTTAACATGTCCCACTTCTGATCTTCCTCCCAAACTCAACTCTATCTGCAGACCCCTCTAACTCAGTTATAAATGTTCTTTCCTACTAGTTTCTGATACCAAAAATCTTGGATGCTCTTGGATTTTAGTTATTTGCGCTCAAACTCTACATCTGATCTCAATGGAGATTCTATTGGCTCTACCTTACAATATATACAGAATTTTTAACACTTCTTATCACTCTGTATGAGCCTTCTAACAGGTCTCTGAAAATAATATTTCCACTTTGGTTTGGTCCTTTAAACTGTTTTCTCAGTATAGCAGCCAGAGGGGTCTGTCTAAAATAGGTCAGTAAATAGTATAGTATTTCTTTGTTCCAATCCTTACAGTGCCTCCTATCTCATGCAAAGGAAAACTCAAATGCCTTCCATTAGCCTACAAAGTTGTTAATTTTCCAAGTTCAACTATTGACTCCCTCCATGCATTTTCCTCCAAATATATCTGGCACTTCACCATTTTTCAGACATACAAAACATCCCACAGCTTATTGTCTTTGCATGAGCTGCTCCCCTTCTTTTAAGCACTCTTACTCCAATTTTCCACTTATCAAATGCCCTTGCCTTCTTCCAATGTTTGCTTAAATGTTTTCGTTACTGTGGGGCTTCTTCTGTTTACTCAATGTAGAATTATGTCCAGCCCCCCACCCACCACACACATGTACCCTCATACACCAATTCTCTTACTCTTCTTTTTCCTCCCGTATCACTTGTAATTTTCTAACATGGTATATATCCTACTTTTAAAAATTATATGAATGTGGATTATTTAATCTTTATCTCCCTTCTCTATGATGCAGGCACCAAAATGACAGAAATCATTATTTTTTTTCAGTAATGAATCCCAATATTCTGAAATAATGCATGGAACATAATATGTGCTCAAAAAATATCTATAGGAAAAAATAGATGATTGAAAGAATAGATGAGCTGGCTATTCTCAGTTTTATCCTAAGCCACTTAGACAAACATATACTTAGAGAGTTGATACAGTCTTTGACATCCAACATAGTTATTTATTTATAGTATGTTATTTATTGAGAGTATGAGCTTGTATATGTTATTGAATGCCATCAAAGAGATTGGCATAACAGATACACATCTTTGTTTTGAGGTGGAAAAGGGAAATAAATTAAGTCAAACACTTATCACAGTGCTTGGTACATAATAAGTATTCAATAAATGCTGGCAATTACAGTGTGCTTTGTAAATAGTTGCTATTTTCATTTTCCATCTTCCTCTTACTTCAGAGGGAAGTAGATAGTAACTATTTTCTTTTGTGACACAAGTCAGCATTTCTGAGCATCTGTAGCTTAGAGCTTCTGATCAGATTGTGTCAATAGTGTGCCTGAATTTAATGAATTTAATCGGCAAGCATATTGTTTGTGCAGGAAAAAAAGCAATTGTCTCTGTGTGATATTTGTTTCTGATTAGCAACAACAATTGCCTCTCCATTTTCAAGCTCTGGTTCATATCAGAGTAATGTTTCTGCAGTGCATACTAGATGAAAATGAGATTAGATTTTCTTTCACTGACAGCCTGACTACAAGCCTTTTAAAGGTAAAAACAAAATACTCCTACACAGGGCACGAGTTCTATTTCTTTTAAATAGGATGTCATATTGCAGATAGCATAATGCAGCTGCAGTAAATAAAGAGCATTTGTTATTTTTAGATTGGCAGGGTGTGGACGGAAGTGGAGAAAAATGTTTCAGGTTGGTTGTGCAAGACTTTCAAAATGAAAAGTGAGCCAAACTGAGGGAACCCTAATACAATTCCTAACAATGGAAACAGCATCTCTTCTACAGTCTCCTCTCTCTCTCTCTTTTTAAATTATAATTTAGAGACTAATTAAAAAAGAGTAAAAAAGATGGTGGGAATTTTGTTTAAAGAAAATTAAATGAACAAAATCTCATGCAAGGTTTTGATCATACTAATATAGGAAGACAAATTATAAATGAAATAAGAACTTGACAGAGACTCATATACATTTATACCTCTGAGTTTGGCAAAGACATCTTGTTGAAAAGTGATTGGCTGGAGAGAATAGCAGAAAAAGATTATTAAGAAATCTCTTTTTTCACGGAGTCTTAAAATATGCAGATGAGAAGGGATCTTTTGAATCATATTATTTTCACCATTTTAAGTGAGCATACTGAGAGTCAGCAATTTTAAATGTCTTGCCCAGTGTCACATGGGAGGTGAACTAAGCAGCAATAGCCCTGGACATTGAGTCCCATACATTTGTACTCCATTCACGCTACCTCTTCTGTCATATCACAGAAGAGATGGTGACGCTAACTTATTGACTTTTAAAATAAATAAAAAATGATTTAAAGGGAGAAGGTCTTTTAAATAGCATTAGTCATGAAACATCAATTTTAGAACTTAAAAGGAGAATGAAATTCTATTCAGAAGGATTTTTGGCATAATTAGACTAGCATCTAGATATTAAGAAGTGTTGCAGTATAATGGAAAATATATCTATGCAATGGAGAGGAAGATATCTATTTCAGACGATTGCTAAGATGACTCATGCAAAATCTCTCAACCTTGTGCCTGATGCTTAGTAGATGCTCAACAAATGCTATGTATGCCCCAACCTTCACTTAAATTTTTTTTTCATCTACATCGTAACTTTTACGTGGTAATTTTTGCTCTTAGAAAAATTGAAAAGCATCATGAACCAGCTGAAGGACAAACCAGGTGAAAAGCATATTTACATTATATCATTCAAAGTCTCATCAGAAAACAGATGTAGTAATGGCTTCATAAATGGGATATTAACAAAGGTAAAGACAGGATTAGTGGAAATCAACAAAGAATGGTAGAAAATATCCAGGATTCATAAAATACTATGCAGCCATAAAAAAGAATCAGATAATGTCCTTTGCAGGGACTTTGATGGAGCTAGAAGCTATTATCCTCAGCAAACTATGCAGGAACGGAAAAGCAAACACTGCATGTTCTCACTTGTAAGTGGGAGCTGAACGATGATAACAGATGGAAACATGGGGGGAACAACCAGCACTGGGGCCTGTCCTTGGTAGGGTAAGGGGAGGGAGAGCATCAGGACGGATGTTGGGCTTAGTACCTGGGTGATGGGTTCATCTGTTCAGCAAACCACTGTGATATATGTTTATCTATGTAACAAACCTACATATGTACACTGGAACTTAAAATAAAAACTGAAGAGCAAAAAAATAAATAATAAAAATGAATAAATAAAAATGTACAGTATTAGCAACAGCATGGAATTGCTACCAGCTCTAGGCCCAAAGCAGCAGAGAAGGAAGAGTTATCATAATCCTTAGGAAGAGAAGCTATAGCAATAAAGAAGAGCTGGCCGAGAGGAGATGCACATTTTACTTTTTTAATTAAGCTTTTAATTTTGAGATCATTGCAGATTCATATTCAGTTATAAGAAACAATACACACAAATCCCATGTGTCCTATACCTAGTCTCTTCCAATGGTAAAGTCTTGAAAAATGACTACAATATCACAACAAGGATATTGACATTTACAATGTCAAAGTATGGGACAGACAGTTCCATCAGCATGAAGAAGGCTCGTGTTGCACGTTAATAGCTACACCCATGGGTAAGTATATCCATAAGCAACCACTAATCTGCTCTCAATTTTTGTAATTTTGTCACTTAAAGAACAAAACTTAAATGGAATTTTGCAGCAGATGAACTTTTGGGATTGACTTTTTTCATCCAATAATTATCTGGAGATTCATCTAAATTGTTGGGTATATCAATAGTTTGTTCCTTTTTGTTTGAGAGTAGTATTCCATGGTATGCATATAGTACAATTTGTTTAACCATGACCATTCACAGCTTGTTTAGTCATTTGATGGTTGAACCGTTGAAAACATCTGAGCTTTTCTACTTTTGGCTTTTATGTATAAAACTGCTGTGAAAAAAAAAGAAACGATCAACAGAGTGATCAGACAACCTGCAGAATGGAAGAAAATATTTGCCAACCAGCACATGAAAAAACGCTCAATATCAGTAACCATTAGAGAAATGCAAATTAAAACCACAATGGAGTACCAACTCATACCAGTCAGAATGATTATTATTAAAAAGTTAAAAAATATCAGATGCTGACAAGATTACAGAGGAAAGGGAATACTTATACACTGCTGGTGGGAGTGCAAATTAGTTCAGCCACTGTGGAAAGCAGTTTGGCAGTTTCTGAAATAACTCAAAACAGAATTACCAATCGATCCAGCAATCTCGTTATTGCCTATATACCCAAAGAAATATAAATCATTCTCCCATAAAGACACGTGCACACGTATGTTCATCACAGCACTATCTGCAATAATAGCAAAGATAGGGAATCAACCTACATTACTACCAATGGTAGACTGGATTTTAAAAAATGTGCTATATAGACACCATGGAATACTATGCCGCCATGGTATTAAAAAAATGTGTGGTATGTAGACACCATGAAACACTATGCAGTTCATTAAAATGAACACGATCACGTCCTTTGCAGCAACATGGATGGAGCTTAAGGCCACTACCCTATTCTCGTGTTAGTTTTAACACCAAAATAGAAAACCAAATACTGCATCTTTTTATTTGTAAGTGGGAGCCAAACATCAACTGCATGGGGACACAAAGAAGGGAGCAACGGACTGGGGCCTACTAGAGAGTGGAGGTTGCTAAGAGGGTGAGGATTGAAAATCTACCTGTCAGGTACTATGTTTTTACATGAGTGATGAAATAATCTGCACACTAAACCTCATGACATACAGTTTACCTATGTAAGAAACCTGCACTTGTACCCCTTAACTTAAAATAAAGAAGAAAAAAACTGCTATGAGCACCCGGCATAACTATTGTGTGAACATAATTGTTTGTATCTCTGGGATAATGCCCAGGAGTGCAATTGTTGAGTTTTAAGGTAGTTGTTTGATTTGTTTTTAAAGAAACTGTTAATCGGTCTTCCAGAGAGGTGATACCATTTTACATTTCTGCCAACAATATATGACTGATATAGTTTATCCACATCCTTGCCAGAATTTTATATTGTTGGGTTTATTTTGTCTTGTTTTTCAGCCATTCTTAAAGGTGTGAATTGATCTCATTGTGGTTTTTATTTGCATTCTTCTCATGGTTAATACCGTTGAATGTCTTCTAGTGTGCTTATTTGGCATCTGTACATCTCCTCATGAAATGACTCTTCATGGTCTTTTGCCCATTTTTAAATTAGACTGTTTGTTTTAAATAGAAAATGCATATATTTGCACATCAAATCCTCACATGAACTGGAATCTAGATCCTTTGATTTCATAGCTGTCAGACACCAACTCAAAATGTGAGTCTATCTACTTGGGAGTTCTTAAGCTCTTATTTTCTGGAATATTCAACTTGGCATTTCTGAAAGTGATAACATGAATCAATCTCTATTCACTTCCAATGGAACAAGAGTACAATTCACATAAATAGAGTTATCCCCACAAATGAAGCACCTAAGAAGTTGGAGCTTCTTTTCAATTTGGTAGTTTAGTGAGAGTCTTACAAATTTAATATGAATTTCAAAATGTTCCTACTGAAATAAGAATGTTCCTTGCTATTGCTTAAGTCTGTTTCAAATGTTGGTTACTTTTTCTTGATTGGGAAAGATAGACCCTGTAAAATCTTCCAGTTAGTTTTCCATTTTATTTTTCATTGCATTAAGGAAAGACATGGAGTAACACCTCTGGTGACACAAGTGTTTGATAATGCAAAACCATTGCTTCATTTCTGTGATTCTTTAGAAATGAAGCCATTTGAGGACTTCATTATATGAAACTTTGTTTTTGTAAATGCAATGGAGAATACTGGGTATTTAAAAGAAGGTCATGGTACTTATTAAAATCATAGTAATAATAAAGATCCCCAAGAGAAGGGTAGAGTGATTTCTCTTATCTTACAGAAAGGAAATCTGACACTGAAAAAAATGTTTGGTAGTGGCTGCTCCATCTATTCTTATTAAAGGTGATTCAGTTATTATGCTAATTCAAAGATTTTTTAAAAAAATAATAGAAAATTACTCTGCTCACAGATCTAAGTGATTATAACTTGTCCTCAGGGTGCAAATCCATGCTTTTATCAGGGCATTTGAAGACTACAAATTGAGACTATTCTGCCTTTTAAGTGTCTGGTCAAACAGCACCTCTCTATGCTCCCTATATCTGAACACGTGGAAACACTTGTCATCTACACCTCTGTACATTTGGTCTTTGTCATGTGTATTGTCAATAGCATCCTCAAGATCCAGGGATCTATGGTCATAAGGAGAGATCCTTCAAGTTACATTTATTATTCCACTATTAAGATGGTCTTTGGATGCATGGTTTATTTCACATTTCTATTCGTATCTTGCAAATGTCCAAAGTAAATCATAAATTAAGTAGAATTTAAATCAGGACCAGAAAGTATAACTATGCTCACTTATTTGTCACTGCCTAAATTTCTACTATTTTAAGGAACCAAAGAATATTTCCCTTGACTCTGGAATCTTTATCCATATGGAAGTTAGCTCAGATTAAAAAGGGAGAATCTAAATCTTTTTTCCTTCTTTGTAAGCAAATACGTTCCTTGAAAAAGCTAACATGTCGGAACCCTTATCTTAGTTTTCATCTAGAATAAACACTGCCGTGGAAAATAAACAAAAAACGGTATCTGGTGGAGATGCTTTGGGAGTTTGTGATTGAGTTTGATTTGTGAAAGTCCTTTTCCACATTAATTAGTAAGTTATTTTCTTGAACTTCATTGAAGAAAAGATGCTGTACATTATAGCATGTGGTGCAATAATTGAAGCACTACTGAAAACTTGCATGTAGATAGTTAGATTAGATAGATAATAGATACATACATAGATAGATAGATAGTGATCTGCCCATGAAGGAAAATGTAGGGAGATGATTCTTGCTTTGTATGTTAAGATTCCCTGTCTTTAGCTTGAGGCCTCTGCATGGAAGATAAAAAAGATGATAGGTTTTGTTTGTTTGTTTGTTTTGTTTTTTTGAGACAGCCTCTTACTCAGTCACCCAGACTGGAGTGCAGTGGTTCAACCATAGCTCACTGCAGCCTCAGCCTCCTGGCTCAAGTAATCCTCCCACCTCAGCTCCCAAAGTTCAGGCAAGAGCCACCACACCTGGCCTGATGCACTGTTTGGTAAGATGAACCTGAGTTCAAATTCCTTCTCTGATTTAGGATACGTTTTTAAGCCATTTTCCTCTGTTCCAGTTGTAAAGAAGGCATTCTGCTCTTGGAAATCTAGCTCTAGGAGAAGCCAAGGCTCTGTTTAAGGCATTTGACTCCCCAAAGACTGCCAAGTTGTGAAGAAGCCCAAGATAGCCAGAGCAATAGAGCGTTTGGAGAGAAATGCTTGACCAGAATCAGCTGTACTTGTCATCCCACCCAGGTGGAGAGTGTGAATAAGGAAGCCTTCAGATGACTACTTCCGTTGTCACAGGTTGCAACCGTGAATGAAAGGCCTCAAACAAACACTGCCCATTAAGCTCAGTAAGCCTGCTAAACTGAGAAAAATTAATCTTTATTTCTTTAAAGACTAGAAATAGGATATATGAAATCCAGTGATATGGTTTGGCTGTGTCTCCATCCAAATCTCATCTTGAATTGCCACATGTTGTGGGAGGCACCTGGTGGGAGGTAATTGAATCATGTGGGCAAGTCTTGCCCCTGCTGTTTTCGTGATAGTGAATTAATCTCATGAGATTTGATGGTTTTACAAACGAGAGTTTTCCTGCACAAATTCTCCAATTTTACCTGCCACCATTCGTAAGACATGAGTTTTTCCTCCTTGCCTTCCCCGATTATTGTGAGGCCTCTCCATCCACATGGAACTGTAAGTCCATTAAACCCCTTTCTTTTGTAAATTGCCCAGTCTTGTGTACGTTTTTATCAGCAGTGTGAAAATTGACTAATACATCCAGGAATATAAGAGCTTAATAAATGATAACTGTTCAAATGATGTGCAAAATAAACATAGAACACAAATTAATTATTTAAATGGCACATAAATTAATATATCAAGATACAATGAAAACAAAAAAGTATTAAAATATTTTCTAAAACAAAGCTCTGTAATTAATATTAGCTCTTTTAGCAAACTGACAAAAATGTTTACCAGTTCCATATTCTGTTCCGAGATTCAAAATCCCAAGTTTAGTATTCTACGCTTTTGTTTTTTTATTTGTCATGTGGGAACAATAATAGTATCCACCTCACAGAGTTACTTTGAATAGTAAATGAGTTCTGCAGAACAATGCCTAGCATACAGTAAGTGCTTCATAAGTGTTTAATAGTATTTGTATCTGTGTTTTTGAGAGTCTCTTTGATCTCATTAAGTAATTCACAGTCATTCACTTGCCCTAGAAGCTACAAGAGTTAAAGTTCATCCTCTCCTCTAAGGCAGAAACCAGGACAGAATTTTTTCCTTATTCATAGTGACAGATTCAAGTCCTGCCTACCCAGGAAACTATCTTCCTTACTAAGGAGGTAAGGCTGAACATTTCTCTTCCTAAGTATTTAGGAAATGACTGTTTTCTTATTCCATTTTCATTGCAAATGGGGAAGCCCATAATCCCATGAAAATTAAAGTAGCCACTCCATTTGAATATTATTCTGACTCCAGTTTTTCCAAAATTACATAAATCATCTTTCTTACTAAATCTATTTTCCCACTAAAACTACATCAAAATACTGCTTTTGGAAACAGATTCTACCTTCTCTGAGAAATTATTCTGGGGCATGCCCTCCTTCTTTCCCTTCTACCCGACTCCCCAAAACACATACAGTGCGCTGTGGTCATATAGCTTCCAGAATCTGCAATGAACATCTCCTCACAGGACAATTTATCTCTTCATAATAAATGTGTTTCCTTGATTAATCGTCAGCTTTGTGAGAGCGTGGACCATGTGTGTAGGCTTTAGAGTTAACACCAAGTTAATACAGCAGCTTCATAAGCGACCAGCTGTATAAATTAGGCTTAACTTGTATTAGTTAAGCTAGACTAAGTTAACATTAGACTTAACTAAGCTTGTCACGTAAAAGAAGTGACTCCCAGTTGAATTTGAATTTCAGATAAAGATTTAAAAAAAAAAAAAAACTTAGTATAAATGTGCCAAATGTTGAATGGGATATCATCTAAAATTCAAATTTACCTGGGAATCCTATTATTTGATAAGTCTGGCAACCTTAGACTTTACTCAGTTTCCTTAACTGTCAAATAGGAAAATAATACTGGCTTCACAGGGTTGTTTGGTATTTTAAGTTCATGATACAAAATAGCAAGCTATTTACCTTACCTTAGGTCTTTACTAAAATGCTTCTTGAGGTCACCTGTGGCTAACTCGTCTAAAATATTAACAATCTTAACATGACCCCATATATACCCCCCTTTTTTTATTTTTTTAACATTTCTCCTTAATCATTTACGATCTACCATGCTATATATTTTATTCATTTTATATACCATTTGTCTGCCCCAACTAAGACATATCTCCACAAGAGCAGGGAATTTTGTCTGCTTTGTTCACTGGTGAAATCTCTGGTGCCCAGAAAGTGGCTGGCACATGAAGAAATAATTGTTCCTTGAATAAATGAATGGATCAATCAATGTGCATGTTGCTGTTATAATCTTTTTATGCCACACAGTAGAGAACATAAAAGTCCTGGTTCAATGAATGTAAAAATTGGTTTTGTGAGCCACTGAAGGTTTGTGGGCAGGACAGCAATGAGTTAATAGACTGATAGCCCAGGCATGAACAAGAGTAGTTGGTAAGGGAGATGAAAGGTATGACTATGAAGTCAAGAATGTGGAATAATTTAAATTACCAGGAGCAAAACTAGCTGCAATTTTAGACATGGTCGATCGATCTTATGGCTTCTCTGTTCTCAATGGTGAAGCATTCCCTTGGAGACAGGATTAAAATACACAAACTATTTATCAGTTGAAGAAACTGGGGCTAAGACTGAATTAAGAGATTTAACCAAGTTTATAACATAAACAGGCTCCAAGTCCACCTTTCTTTCTACTTCAGTACAGCCGCTTAAGCCTTATGAAAAACTCTGAAACAGTTTTTCTCTAGCCTTGGGCAGATTCACAGGCCTGCATTTTATAGAGTCCTGACCCATAAGATGGGATAATGCCACAATCTCCCTCCAGGGGCTATTAGAGGGATTTATAGGTCAGGATTGCCAAACACTTTGAGGAGAGAAAACACAATTGTGCTTAGTCACAGGTCCTCATTTTGCATAACCTAACACCTGAAATTCTCACGTTTCAGTAATTTATTTTATACCTGTTTGACCAATGAGCAGTGAGCTCAATTTTTTCTGTCTCATGGCAAAAGCAGGTCTCAGAAACTCAGTATTATTTATAACAAACTTAGCTTTCTGAGTTTCTTAATGATATAAATCATTGTTATATATTCATGATTATAATTATGTATTCAACATAGAGTAATTTCTTTGGGTTCTCAATTTATAATCTTTGGGCAGGTTTACAAATGTCTCTGTAACTTTTTGGAATGGAGAGCCTTCTGGGGACCATTCCTTGTGAGATTTTTCTACTGACTCAGTCCTCTGTTACTGGCATGTAGGTCTGACCACCTTATTGTTTAATATCTAATCAGAATGAAATTCCTTTTATATGGGTGCAGCTACAACAAAATATGATATTCACGACTGTGTGAAGAGTCAGAAGGAGACTGAAAGGCTGAGACTGTGTGGTCAGGCAATAGGAAAGAAAGGTCACATCTGCATACCTATGATAATTTAATTAAATAAGAAATAAGGATTTACATTTCAGGTTCATTTGCCAGAATTTCAATCTCCTTCTCTTTCTCTTTTCTAACAAAATGCAGAAATTTGGCCTCTTCTTTGGAGAAGAAAAAGTGTTATGTCTGCTTCAAATACAGATATTCCTATTTATATGAAAATAAATAACAGGGAAGTTAACCTTCTACTCATCATAATCTACCGAGTACATCCATTGCCAGGGAGTTGTACAGCACATTTTATTGTAAGGAAGGGAATGTATTTACCCTGAACGAATTTGAAATGCTCAGATAAACCAAGTAGGTAGACATAATATTAGAAGCTAACAATTATATGGTGTTAACTTTGTCATACAAGCCCTGAAGACTTTCATTCATTAAATTATTTATTCCTCAGAACATCCCTAAAAGGCAGAAATTTATAATTTCTTCCATTTTGCATATTAGAAATTTATTTCACAGAGCAGTTAAGTAACTTGTTCAAAGTTGTACATCTAGTAAGTAGGAGAGCTGAGATTTGAACTCAGGCTTTCTAGTTTCCTAATCTCTGCTCTCCTTCACTGTGATGTACTGCTTATGCCATTAACAGATACTGGCAAATAAATTCTTTATTGCCTTACCCAAGGTCAGTCTGAAAGTCATCACAGTGTCTTGTTTTGTTTTGTTTTGTTTTTGAGAGATTATCTTAACTGCCAGTGGCTGTCACCAGTTGAAATTTTGAGTTATGGGCAGCCACTCACTGATTTGGTAACTGTATTAAAAAAATTAAATAAAAACTCCCAATGAAATTGAGTCAACCTACTTGATTTGGATTTTATTTTATTTTATTTTAAATACAGCAGTGGAAATAATTTTCTTAAATCACTACTTTAGGTGATCCACTAAGCATCTTCATAAGAGTGTGGAATATAATTGTCATAAAAAACTTCTGAGTAAGATACATAAAACTTAGTTAATTTTCCGAAAACACACACCAAAACATGACAGAATTGGCCTCCAAACCATGTTTTCCTGGCTCAAAACTCATGGGACTATAATATGTGATGCTATTAGAAAACTACGGAGAACTACATGCATGTGTAAGCATGAATATAGATTTTTGTAATAGAAACTAAAACATAGGACAAAATGTGTAGGAATGTAATACAATGGTTTATATACCTTAAATGTGGGCAGTCTTTGGGTCTGTTTCACTAATCTACGCAAAAATTGCACATCAATATTTTTCTTCATGCACCATTTTTTTCACAGGTGTTTCAGCTTTGAAGCTACAGGACAATAACAACATGAAGGCTGGCCACTTTGTTTCATGCCTCCTTGACCCGTGTGTTCCATGTATGAAAATCTTTAGATTTATGTTTTCTAATTACTTTAACTAGGACCTCTGTATTCCTGTGGCTTATAATCATAGAAACTTGTCAGGGCTGAAAGAAGTGAGCTAACTTGCAAGCAACTATTGTTTGGCTATATGATGTCATGAATCCTGTTTAGTTTGTGATTACTTTGGAAGAGAATAAAACTGAAAAGTCAATGTAACCATTCCAGTATTCTCTCTAGAGTAGTGTCAATTTAAACTAGGATAGCTCCTAAAATTATGTCAGTGAATTTTGCATTCTCTCTGTTAAGTTTTATTAAGTTTATACTTATTCTTAGTCATGATAATCAATGATTAGTATATGTCTAATTGAAATGACCTCTCATCTGTTGCTTTGCATTTTTCTCTAAAATCCCTTTCAAAAGGGGTTGCACCTCCTTGCTACTAAATATTTAAAAAGGCAACAGGTGAGACTATTTTTTGCATTATTTAGCAATTATTTCTCCATCTGCTGAAGGTTTTAATTTTTTTCTTGCTCCTTTTCTTTTCTTCTTCTTCCCTTTCCCCAACCAGGGTATAAAGTCTAACTAAATTAGTCCAGAGATCCTAGGATTTAACATCTTTAAAAACTTTATTATTGATAGTTCAGCTTTCTTAGAATGCCTTATACTAAAAGGATAATGGAGTTTTGTAACTGTGCTTTATTATATCAAAGGAAAGCATATTTGTTAATAAAATACTAAATGCCAGTGTCTATATCTGAGCCTTCAGAGACCTCTTTGCAGGCACAAAGTTTTCATCTCATGGGCCTACTCTGATGTATTAGTAATATCTGACTGAAGTACACATTGAGAGTAATTCTGTCGCCATACCTGAGCAAAGCAGAAGTTCCAAGATATATTAGTGAAATCTGTCATGATTAGGGACTAGGGAATGGAGACATGTAGGCCAGATAGTTGCCCCGTTCAGGACTGACACTCTCTGTAGTTATTTTTTTTTTCTGTATTTTCTTCAATTCACTTCTGAAATTTTCTTCAATTCACTTCTAAAATTTTCTTCAATTCACTTCTAAAAGTAACCTGGATAGTCCTATACTGTCATAACATTTATCCGTGTTCCACAAGCATTTTATTGTTTGAGAGTTCTTACTAATGTCTAACCTGCATAGATTTGGTATAATTTAGAGCTCTTTCCTCCTGTTCAGCCCTATTCAGAAGCAGAGTTTCCATACAATGACTCATCTTATACATGAAGGGTGTTATTAAAGAACGGTCCCAGGGATTGTCCAGGGAAGGATGGAGGCTGCATATTGGGAAAACGGCAATTGAGATGTACATTGTGTTATATCTCTGAGCTGAAAGGTCTTCTGTTTTCAGGGAAAAAAAAAACAGACATTCCTGTTTCATCACAGCAGGAACAAGAGGAGCTTTCTAAACAGAATACAGAAGTAACAATAGCCCCAACTTACACAATGCAGACTCATAACAAAAAACAAATTTGACCCATTTTATAACAAAAAGCCCACTCATTTGGTGTGTCCATGGTTCCATTAACTGTCTTTGAAACCATGAATTAACTGCACCCATACTGTCCAAATATTCTTCATTCTCTTTCATCAAGGCCTGTTTGGAGAGCCGAGAGTTGACACAAACCTTATCAGTTGGGCCCAGATTATGTAGATGTACAGAGAGCTATGAAAAAGAACACTCAAGGAGTTTGTCAGAAGATACTTTATGTGTTATTTTAGCCTGAAGAAGTGAAATATAATGGGAGTAGAAAAGTGCTTGATTGTCATATAGTTGAATAATCTTTAAATCATATGTTAGGGGGCTCTAGAAGAAAAAGTGACCTGTGAATCTCTATAGTGGATGTTTCACCTTAAAAGGTAAGCGAACTCAGATGTATTAATTGCCTGCCCCATGCCAAGCAATGCCACATATTTTCTTTCTATTATTGTTGAGGCTCAAGGGTCCCTCTTTTCCTCACTTTCAGCAGCAGTTGAGAGACAGATGCATGGAAATCACAGATGAAGATGAAAATGCCATCTTCATGGCCAGTCATGTGTTGAAGAATATGATTTAGATGCAGCCCACGATACCTACAATCACACTCCACCAAAGTGGAACTCACTTCAAACTAAGAGCCCATTCCATATAGGCGAGGAGAATGAGAATGTAGAATAGTCAAAGAGAAAAGTAGAGAAAGGAAGAATCCCAGCCAATGCTTGAAGCTTAGCTTTAAATCCAGCTTGTTCCTAAACACTCAGCAACTAGGAGTGTGACTGATCTTCAGGAGGGGAAGAATAAATGCAGAAACTGGTGGTTTTACCTCACTTACCTTGAAAACAGGCCAAAAATTGGGAAGGGGAGTTACAACAGAAAAAATCATTCCTTGCTAATATTTTTCATTTTACTGTCACAATATGAAGATATGTCTGTTGGAGGAAAAAATGTTGTGTTTCCCAAAGACCGGCTTCTATACATGGGAGAGATACATGCCATGGGAGAGAAAATTGCGAGAATATTTCTGGACCCTCTTTACTTCTTCCTACTCCCCAGTTCTTCCCTAAAGAAGATGCAACTTATCTGATTGGTGAATTTGGAGCAAGAACTAAGCAAGCTTCGTTTAACCTCCTCTGGCTCTTCCCTTTGTATCTGATTCTCTTCTGAGATGTTCATCTTGGAAGTCAATGCACTTCAGTGGGATCTGCCTTTTAGAAAAGCGGGAGGCTCTCCTATGGTGCTAAGGACAAGTAGGTTAGGCTTAAAAATTCAGGGTGAAGCATGAGAAAGTTCACTGTGTCTACATATCTAAGCATACTTCCATTCAACTTTAACAGTCACACAGCTGGCATTTTTCACATTTTAGCATCATTCTAGCTGTCCTAACTCTCAATCAATCCCAACTCAGGAGGAAAGAAATGAAAACTCACCAACTTGGACCTTAGTCTGCAGCCTCAGGAAACTGACATTTCACTAGCAACACAGCACAGATTTCAAGATGACAGATATGACCTACATTGGTGGTTTTGGTTTTAGGCCTTAGGCATAGATGATACAAGACCACCCACTCTGACAAGTAACAGCTGCTAATTGTGTCCAGGTTTTATACATGAAAAGATAGTTTTATTGGGAAACTAGGCTTCCTGGTCTTTAGTGAGAAGCAGCAAAGTATTGGAGAATAAACTGCTGTCAGTTACACTAATAGATTTGCACAGGAACACATTTTATCTTAGCAAATGAAGCTCAAGATTGGAATGAGGAGATGAACAAGACTTTCAATATTTGTCAAAACAGTTTCAGACCAGCAGAATTTTAATGTATAGATCTCCTGGTTTGGCCTCTTAGTATGAAGAAAGACTGAACAATATTCATTTTGGTGGCTGTATCTGCAGGCTGGAATAAGATACTAAAAAAAGGGAGTTGGCTTCCACAAAGCACCAGTGTGTTGTTCCTGCCAGGGATGGTAGTGATATCTAGATCCCATGTCACAAGTGCTGTTTCTTTCTATTTCTTTGAACAGCTCTTAGAGCCGATGAAAAGGACTGGAATAGGGCTAAGCTCTTTGATTCCTGAGGTTTGTCATAAACCAAGGATTAAGTCTTCACCAAATAGTTTCAAATTGGCTCCAAGGAGTTTAATTGAATAGTATTTGAATATGAGCTAAAATATCAGAATCCTAGACAGGCTACTGGAGTTTTTTGGTTTGAACCTGAAAAGCAACTATATTTTTATTCCAAATCCAATGTCTAATCAACTAATAAAGGTCAGAAAGGCCTGTCATTGGAAAGGTCTCTTGAAAACTTGGTTTTGCTCAGGAAATCAAGAAGACACTAGATCACCAAGGAAAGACATCTACATGTCACTCTAAGTACTAAAATCAAAACAATTGGATAAAAAGACAAAAACAATGGCTCACGCCTTTAATCCCAGCACTTTGGGAGGCCGAGGCGGGTGGATCACGAGGTCAGGAGATTGAGACCATCCTGGCTAACACGGTGAGACCCCATCTCCACTAAAAATAGAAAAAATTAGCCAGGCATGGTGGCGGGGCCTGTAGTCCCAGCTACTCAGGAGGCTGAGGCGGGAGAATGGCGTGAACCCGGGAGGCGGAGCTTGCAGTGAGCTGAGATGGCGCCACTGCACTCCAGCCTGGGCAACAGAGCAGACTCCGTCTCAAAAAAAAAAAAAAAAAGACAAAACCAAAAGCACATGATGTATTTAAGCTGAAAAAACTTATTTCATTAGGAGAAAGGTTAACAAGTAGACTAAATAGAGATATACACAGCATATTAGATCTTGGAGACCAGGCCAGACACATTTGAAAGGGAAAAGAGATGCACCTAGATTGAATTGCTTTTAAAAGGAAGACTAGAAAAAGTATGGCCATAGTTGTCATTAGATAAGAAAGGATGGATATGATCAAACTAAATCTCACAGCCCAAGAGGGACAATATCTCAGTGAGAGACAGAAACGGCTCCCCAAGAAGTACTAGATAAAACATTCAGAGGTATCCTCTCAAAGTTGTAGATAGAAGCTATAGTAACAGCTATGGTAACTATTCTTTGAAGAACAGTTAAAAGGAATTGAAAAAAAAGGGGCCGGGCACAGTGGCTTATTCCTGTAATACCACCATTTTGGGAGGCTGAGATGGGTGGATTACCTGAGGTCAGCAGTTCGAAACCAGCATGGCCAACATGGCAAAACCCCATCTCTCCTAAAAATACAAAAATTAGCTAGGCGTGATGACACACACCTGTAATTCCAGCTACTCAGGAGGCTGAGGCAGGAGAATCACTTGAATCTGGGAGGCAGAGGTTGCAGTGAGCTGAGATTGTGCCAGCTTTCCAGCCTGGGTGACAGAGCAAGACTTTGTTTCAAAAAAAAGAAAATGCTGAGATTTGAGAGTGAAATAACAGGATGATCATTGTAGGTGATTTCAAGTTCTGTAAGGTGACAACCAAGAACCAAGTTGATATAGTTATCAGAAGAAAAAATGAAGAATTATTTTGCATACTGAAGAAATAAGTTTAAGAAATTTATGGAGTTGGAACTCTATAGAAATACCAAAGAATGAAATATACTAAATGAAAGCCAGACTGGACAGGAATTGGCCATGTTAAATCTAAGTTATTTGAGGTTGTTTTCATCCAAGGAGAATGATTTCCTATCTGAGTTTTTCCTACTCAGAAAGTTAAATTTTGATGGGATTTTTTTTTTAAACAGTAAATTCTTTTGGCAGACCTCAAATTATCAATATCACATCTCTTCAAAATAGCGGATAAAATAGCAGGGCATGGTGGCTTACGCCTGTAATCCCAGCACTTTGTGAGTCTGAGGTGGGTGGATTGCTTGAGGCCAGGAGTTCAAAGCCAGTCTGGTCAACATGGTGAAACACCATCTCTACTAAAATACATAAATTAGCTGGGAGTAGTTGTGCACACCTGTAATCTCAGCTACTCAGGAGGCTGAGGCATGAGAATTGCTTGAATTTGGGAGGCAGAGGTTGTAGTGAGCTGAGATTATGCCACCACACTCTAGCTTGGGAAACAGAGTGAGACTCTGTCCTCCAACCCTAACAAAAAAAAAAAAAAAGAGGAGAAAACAGGACACAAGCTACAGCTAAATAAATAAGTTACTAACAAATACAAATAATTTTAAAATGAGGGACAGAAAGCAATACAAAATCAAGAAAGAAGAAAGGTCCTCAAATGCAGCAATCACTACCAGCTCTACATATGGGAGAGAAGGAAGAAGGAAGGATAGAATGTGAGATTCTCCACTGAAGTTCCTAGAAAATGAAAGAAGACTGCCAGAGGGAAAGAAAACACTAGAACATACCCATATCCCACTACTGTGGACAAGTGTATTGGACATATTCCAGCAACCATGGATGCAGCAGAAGTTACTCAGGGCCAGGACGTTTAAAAGTTGAAGAAAGTCAAGGTACTAAAAAATAGAACATGACAAAGGTATTCACTCTTATGATGTCACCAGGGGTGTAAATATTAGAAGCATCAGCAAAATCTATTGAAGGTGATTCTTTAGGAAACTCTAATGTGAGAATCAAGTGGAAACTTTCCTGGGAGGGAGGCTTTATAAGCTGAGGCAATGCCTCAGCAGGAGATAGTGGCAGTAAACCCTTTAGTACCAGACTAAAAGATGCCGGCTTACAAGCCATAGTGGAGACTATGGCAGTAGGTATAGCCCATACTCATTTTAATTTGGTGTAAAAAACTCAGTCTTCCAGAAAAAAAGGAATATAGAGTCTGGAATGTCCTGGATAAGACAGAAAGGCAACTCAAAGAAGACGAGGCAATTGTGAATGTCTTTAAATGAGTAAGGAAATAGTGAACACTGTGTATAGGTAGACGGCTATTTTGTGTGTGTGTGTGTGTGTGTGTGTGTTTTGTTATAGAGCTCATGTT
This sequence comes from Rhinopithecus bieti, assembly GCF_001698545.2. Taxonomy (NCBI): domain Eukaryota; kingdom Metazoa; phylum Chordata; class Mammalia; order Primates; family Cercopithecidae; genus Rhinopithecus; species Rhinopithecus bieti. Next base: position 535,129 of record NW_016803198.1, read on the forward strand.
AAACTGTAATTAATCTTTTTTACTTGCTCATGCTATATTCAATGTTTTAAAAAATTTGTTAATTTATTTTTCGAGATAAGATCTATTCTCTGTCACCCCGGCTAGAGTGCAGTGGCCCAATCATGGCTCTTTGCAGCCTCAAACTCCTGAGCTCAAGTGATCCTCCCACCTCTGCCTCCCAAAATGCTGCAACTGCATGTGTGAGTCACCATGCCTGGCCCAATTAATCTCTTTAATAGAAGTTTCTGCAAACTAAGTTGAAATTCACATGTCAGGAATAAATGCCATAGGCTGATTGGCACCCTGGAGAAACCAAGGTTCACTTCATCTATCCAACTTGCCTCAAGTGGAATGGAATCTCTGCTTGATCTTTGGCAAAAGGTGAGTTTAGATTATATAAATGTCTGAGTCATGACAATATCATTGTCCTTGGAGAGCTTTACTAGGGGATGAGTATTTGTTTATGTTTCTAAATATGATAGAGATAATTCTGGTGCTGTGATAAACTTGTGTTTTCTATTATCATTGCCATTATTATTAAAAAGTGAAGTACCCCAATATGATGTACTGAGAAAGATAGAACATCATTTTTGTAGGATTCTTGCCAAAAATGTGTAATTTTAATATAACCATGTGGAAACATCAGGGAAACTTAAATCGAGGAGGAGTTTACTAAATCACTGGCACATAATCTTTTTTTTTTTTTTTTTTTAAGTTCAGGGATGCAAGTGCAGGTTTGTTACATAGGTAAACTTGTGTCATGAAGGTGTTTTGTACAAATTATTTCATCACCCAGGTATTGAGCCTAGTACCCATTAATTATATTTCCTGATTCTCTCCCTCCTCCCAACCTGTGCCCTCTTAAAGGCCTCAGTGTGCATTGTTCCCCTCTATATGTCCATGTGTTCCCGTCCTTTGGCTCCTACTTATAAGGGAAAACATGCAGTATTTGGTTGTCTGTTCCTGTGTTTGTTAAGGATGGTGGCCTCCAGCTCCATTTTTGTCCCTGCAAAGGACATGGTCTCATTCGTTTTTATGATTGCATAATATTCCATTGTGTATATGGGTCTAATATGAAGCATCTAAATGGAAATTATACAAGTTTACGAGAAAAAACAACCCCCCAAAAATGGGCAAAGGACATGAACAGACACTTTTCAAAAGAACACATATATGCAGTCAACAATCATGAAAACAACCCAACATCACTGATCACTAGAGAAATGCAAATCAAAACCACAATGAGATACCATCAAACACCAATCAGAATGGCTACTGTTAAAAAGTCAAAAAATAATAGATGCTGGCGAGATTGTGGAGAAAAAGAAACACTTACATATTGCTGGCAAGAATGTAAATTAGTTCCGTGATTGTGGAAAGCAGTGTGGCCATATCTCAATGTGAAACAGAATTACCGTTTGACCCAGCAGTCTCATTATTGGGTATATACCCAAAGAAATAGAAATTATTCTACCATAAAGATACATGCCACTTATGTCCATTAATCACAGTAACTAAGACATGGAACCCACCTAAATGCCTATCAGTGATAGACTAGATAAAGAAAATGTGGTACGTATACACCACGGACTACCATTCAGCCCATAATCTTTAAAACTGCCAAGGTCATGAAAGCCAAAGGAAACCTGAGACACTACCAGGCTGAAGGGGACAAAAAGAGACATGGCATCTCAACAAAATGTGTGACCCTGAATCTAATCTGGGAAAAAGTATTTTGGTGAGGAAGTCTAAAAAGGGGCCATAGATTAAATAATACCATTGTACCAATATGAATTTCTTGATTGTGAAAATTGTACTGTGGTTGTGTAGGAGAATGTCTTTTTTTATACAAGGTAAAGAGACATTATGTTTACTTAATGTTTACGTTTACTTATACTCATTTCTTTTTTTTTTTTTCTGAGAGAGTGTCTTAGTACCCTTTTTGTTGCTGTAACAGAATACCACAAAATGGGTAACTTTTTTTTTTTTTTTTTCCGAGGCGGAGTTTTGCTCTTGTTGCCCAGGCTGGAGTGCAATGGCACAATCTCGGGTCACTGCAACCTCTGCCTCCTGGGTTCAAGTGATTCTCCTGCCTCAGCTTTCCAAGCAGCTGGGATTACAGATGCCTGCCACCATGCCCAGTTAATTTTTTGTACTTTCAGTAGAGACAGGGTTTCACCATGTCAGCTAGTTTGGTCTCCTGCTGACCTCAGGTCATCCACCTGCCTCAGCCTTCGAAAGTGCTGAGATTACAGGCATGAGCCACTGCACCTGGCTGGGGATGGGTAACTTACAAAAACCAGTTTATTTGGCTCACTGTTTAGGAGACTGTGGAGTCCAAGTGCATAGTTCTTGAATCTGGTTAGTGTCATCCCATGGTGGAAGACCAAAAGAAGAAGCATGTGTTTGAGACAGACGGAAGCACTAGGAGCTAGCCTTGCGTTATAATAACCCACTCTCCAGATAACTAACCCTCTCCCTTGATGATAACCTCAATCCATTCATGAGGGCAGAGCCCTTATGACTCAATCACCTCTTTTAGGTCCCAGCTCCCAATACTGTTGCATTGGGGATATAAGTTTCCAACATATGAACTTTTAGGGGACTTATTCAAACCATAGCAAAGGGAAAACAATGAGAAATCAAGTGTGGTAAAATACTGACATTTGGGGAATATGAGTGAAGGGACACAGGTAGAGTTGACAGATTTTGCAAACAGAAATATACAATACTCAGTTAAATTTAAATTTCAGATAAATAATGAATATTTTCATTATATATCTGTATCAAATATTGCATAAGATATATTAAACATTGATATTTATCTCGGTTTCCTGTACTTCATTTGTCATACTTAGGATATATTTATACTAAAACAATTATTCATTGTTCACATAAAATTCAAATTTAACTGGATGTCTAGTGTTTCTCTGACAACCTTATATAAAATCTTCTTATAATCCTATGTACTACATTTGCCACCTTCTAATATCTTTATTTTTTAATAGAAAATTTAAAAAATTAAATTACATAAGAGACTTGGAGTCTAATTCACTTCATTTTAGAGGTTTTAAGGGACTAGAACCCATGCAGTAAAATAGCCTAGGTTACCACCCTGGAAGAACCATCCTTTTATCCAGAAATTTGAGTGAGTGTGAAAGACAGAAATAGAAAATAGAAACTGGGAAGGATAATACAGCATGCGGGGTTGAATTTACTTGGATCTTACCATATAGCTTTTTGTATTTTTAAGAAATCTTCCTTAGAAGTTTGGTAAGGGGAAGAAGGTTATATTCAATTTAAAGGAAATTTTTAGTTTGCTGAAATTGTTTTACTTGAATTTATTTATGCCATCACTTAAAGTCGTGGCCTAACCTCTGATCAGAGATGCATTGGACAACCTAACTGCACGTTTTGAGACGGGAAATAGAACCAAGTGTTAATTTTCAGCCTAGGGTGCAAGCAGAGACTTGGAGTTAAGTAATATGCGGTTCTGAAATATGTCTGAGCTTTCTGATGGCAGGTGGGGTGAAAATTGCTGTCTGTTAATGGTCTCAGGAGAATCGCCAGAGGAGTAGTGACTGATATTAGGGGAGCCCTAAAGTTGTTGTACATGACTGGGCAGGCAAATTTGTCTCATTCAGGGGTGAAATGTTAACAAGTCAATTATAGCATCTTATTTAAGCTGCCTCCTCCAATCCACTTTGTCACTACAAAATGTTCATCTTTACCTTCCAAATTACATTTTTTATCTTTCAGTCCTAAGCTGGGGATAGGGAATAAAAAAAGGTTTTCTTTTTCCTTTGCCTCCCAAATATTTTAACAATGATTATATATGATGGGAGATTCAGTTTGGTTAAATATCTTTCCCCAAGTAATAGAAATAGAAAGGCTTAAACCCAAATTCAATGCCTGATCTACCCTACTTCACTGTTCACAATTTTTTGTATCTCTGTGACCACAATTAGGAATGCAATTATATAATACTTATATAATTATTATAACATTCGTATGCAGTATCATATAATAATTTTACATTCAGTATCAATACCAATTTTTTCCGTATATTACATTGCCTCTCTATAGTCAATGTGTGTTAGGCTACATACATGTACAATATTTCATGACAGAATCAATAATTGAATGAGAAGCTAAGTGCTTGATATTTCATGGATGGCTGTTGTCTTATTCTGCTGACAAATGAAATCTATGATTTTAAATGAATATAGTTTATCTCAACCTTACAAATAAGCATTGTACAAGCCTCATTTTACCCATGCAACTTCCAATTCATTTAGTTCTTCTATGCCAAATTATCCTAAGTTTTCCACTCAATCATGTACCACAGGGCAGACTCCCTATTACTTATCAAACCACTGTACTTTATGTGATAGATGATAGAGTCTCACTGAGCACAAACTCACCTGCAGACTGAAGCAAAAATATCTCCATCAACTTGCAGTTTTTTGAAAGAGTGAATAAAAGGCTTGTTATCATGAGTCACTGAGATTTGGGGTGATTTGTTATATAGTATTATTGTATATCTGACTTTTACAAATTAGTCACAATCTTGTTTGAGAAGCCATTAACTAGAACTCTCTAAGTAACTGGAGGAAAATGCCTTCTGTAGGGAGCCTACACTAATCCATTCCCACCCTGTGGTCTAACATTCCTAAATGTTATATATTGCAGACTGACCAAGCCCTGGTGTGGGGTGGGGTAGAGTGAGGGACTGGTTACCTAGGGCAGCAGTTCTCAACTCTCTCCTGTGGAGAAATGCATGATGGATGGTGTTTATCTGAGTGGCCCACTCCCATGAGGGTCCCTAGGACTTCTTGGCAAGCAAGTTGTAACACTACCAGTCCTTTCTCTTTAACTCTAGAGATAACATACTTTAATAGATGTAAAAGTGAGAGTGACACTTTTTCAGACATACGATTGAATCCACTTTAAATGTATATAAAACAACTGTTTGTGAACATTTTAATATTTGTGAATATTTTAATATTGATCTACCTAATAGCCAATCATGTCTTGAACTATCTCAGATTATATTAGAGAATTGTCTACTCCAAACCTCATCCCTCTCTTACTCCTCTCTTATTCCTCTTATTCTATACAAGTTTGTAATCTTCTACTTCAAGAATTGAAATCATTGTATTCCATGATAAACTGCACACTATTATAGCGGGCATACGACACACTCGATAATTTCCAATTCCTTCCTCCTCCTTCTCCTCTTGTTCTTCTCTTCAGTGCTCTTCTAAGGAAAAAGACCTTATAATTTTCAGTCGTCTATATTTGATGTGCAAAACACTGATTTTGACCTCTGAAACTGCTTTTGTTTCATTTGATCTCATAACTTGTTAGATTTTATAAAGAAAAAAAAATGCGGAGCTGTCACTAAGGGCTCTGTCATTCTTTTACTTGTTGCACAGTGTGCCTCTTAATGACATATCTTTTCCCAATATCATAACGTTACAGGCACATATAGTTATTAAAACTGACTCATTTCAACTACCATGACTGACTTAGTCCTGTCCATTGTAACATCTTTTCTCCAATGTTACCTGAAGCTCCTCTATTTACCCAGCTGTAGATTGGACCTGTGGTTCTAGCCAAGGGCTTGGGATGGAGAAGGGCTATGTAAATCTCATTTACTTTCCTACCATTTATTTATTTATTTATTTATTTGTTTATTTATTTATTTATTTTATTTATTTATGACGGAGTCTAGCTCTATCGCCCAGGCTGGAGTGCAGTGGCGCGATCTCGGCTCGCTTCCAGCTCTGTCTCCCGGGTTCATGCCATTCTCCTGCCTCAACCTCTTGAATAGATGGGACTACAGGCACCCTCCACTATGCCTGGCTAATTTGTTGTGTGTTTAGTAGAGACAGGGTTTCACCGTGTTAGCCAGGATGGTTTCGATCTCCTGACCTCGTGATCCACCCGTCTCAGCCTCCCAAAAGTGCTGGGATTACAGGCGTGAGCCACCGAGCCTGGTCTATTTTCCTACCTTCTATGAGTTCATCCTCCTTTTTGAGTTACCCATGTAGTGTAAAAAACAAGAGGGAAGGTGAGGAAAAAATGGAATTATCTAATGGAAGGTAAACTGTCTCCTCCTTTCTCAGTAGTAATTGATGTTCACTTCTGTGGCTATCGTTTGTACTTTGAGGTCTGTTGATACCACACTCACTCACCTGCTAGCTTTGTCTTTGCACAGGAAGTGCTCAACTACTCACTGCTACGTGGGGGTTTATTTGTTGGCTCTTTTGCGTAACTCTCTGGTGATCTCTCCCTACTCAGTCCCTTGGCATAAAATATCTGACTGGGACTCAGTTTCTTCCTCTCTAATTCTCCTTATCTTTGATTCCAGTTGGTGATTTTTCTAACTTCTTGTTTCAGTCTCCTAATCCAAAAGATGCCCCTTCGTTGGGGGGTAGAAGGAGTAGTGCAGTGCAAACTCTAGCTAGCTGGAGATCTAGGTAACTTGTCATGTCAAATGGTGAAAAAGTAGGTTGCTTCTTTAAAACTCTCATCTTCACTATGCCTTTGTCATGCTCTTCTCCCTGATGCAGACATGTCTGGGTATGTTCACAAACTCTGTGGTTTTAATGGACATTATATTGGTCAATAAAATATTAGTCTTTCCTTCTTGTAAGATTTATCGCACTTTACTTACCTGTCTCCTAAAGGTCTCCATTTCTTAGCTTCGGAGAGGGGAAACAGATAACCTTTCTTGGGTTGCATTTCTCCTTTGAAGGCTATTTTTTTCTCTCTCTTGGTCCCTGTCTCTTTACTATCCTTAGAATAGGCCAGAAATCCAGTTTGATATTTTTAGCATGTGGCAAACCTGGACTTTCAAGCAAAGAATCAAACTCTTGCCAAACACTGATTTGATTGTTTAATAATTAGGTTTTCAACAGAGCAACATCTCACTTGTGGTAGACTATATCACGATTAAGCAAATATTTCCCTTTTCCTTTTCTGTGGAATTGGGATTCTCAACATCACCCCAACAACCTTGAGCTTGGACATGTTATTTTGCTTGGCCATTTTATTAGTCTGTTCTCACACTGCTAATGAGACATACTCAAGACAGGGTAATTTATAAAGGAAAGAGGTTTAATTGACTCACATTTCCACATGTCTGGAGAGGCCTCATAATCATGGCAGAAGGCGAAGGAGGAGCAAAGTCACATCTTATATGGTGGCAGGTAAGACAACGTGTGCAGGGAAATTCTCCTTTATAAAACCATCAGATCTGGTGAGACTTATGCACAATCATGAGAACAGCATGGGAAAGACCTGCCCCCATGATTCAATCAACTCTCACCAGGTCCCTCCCATTAAATGTGGGAATTATAGGAGCCACAATTCAAGACGAGAGTTGGGTGGGGACACAGACAAACCATATCAGCCGTTAAATGTGTACAGATGTGATTTAATAGTGTTTTAAATGCACTTGTGTTGTTTGAGTTCTACTTTGCCATGGCCATGAGAAGACTATGCACCAGGTAGCTGCTGCTCTTTCAGGCTTGGTTTCAAAATGGAGGACCAAAGAATAGGCTTGAATGCAAGCTTAGGCAAGCCACTGCTGACATTGACCAAGGAGTGAGGAGTGACTATTGTTTTATGCTCCTGAGATTTGGGTATAGTTTTCTAGCATAATAGAGCAAATTAATACTTCAAGTTGAATCTCTATACTCTTCTATTATTTCAGTGCCTTACACCAAACTGGTTATGCAAGGAGGTTTGTCTTTGGATTTGTGACCCGTTCAGTCACACATGGTTTGTCACTTCGTTTAATTCTCTGATCTCACTGTCTTAATACTTTTTTTAAATACATGGTCCTGTATTTTAATTTTTTACAGGATCCTATTCAATTTCATAGGCAGTCCTCTACCTAATTTAGATATTTCAAAGAAAATTTGGTAGAAAGCAAAGAGCAGTCTTCAGCTAGCAGCACAATAACTCAGATGTATGCTCTATTATGTAGCATGTATATGCATGAGTGCATACACACATGCATATGTAACATTGGCTTTGTTTGCTGGCATGATTCTCAAACTGTGAATTAGCAGCTGTTGAATCTTGAAAATGTTACTTATATTCTCTTAGCTAAAGTTATTAAATGGTTTTCGTAACAATATCTATGTGGTGGAGATGTAAGAGTTAAATGATTTATTTATCAGCAATAAAGCATCTACCACTTTGCATTATATTAGGTGATCAGTTAATTTTCTTGTCCTATTCTTTTTATCCAGTGTTTTAATTGAAAGAAAGCTCTTGAAAACCATTATCAGATAAAGATGAATGAGTTAACAAATTAAAAGCAAAGTTGGTAAAATAACAGTTGGAGAACATAAATGCATTAGCTTCTGCTTTTTAAATGTGAACAAGCTGGGGAGACATGATGTGACATGACTCCCCAACTTTTTGTTTTGTTTTTTTCTAAATCTTCCCAACTTTTTAATGCAAAATAACTTTCTAATTTTCTTTGAGGGAGTAACCCTCTTAGTCATCAGGACGTTGACTATTTTTGCTGTTGTTTCTATATTTTTGTGTGTGTGTTTGTGCCAGGAGTGAGGTTTAAATTATCGCTCTCCACAGATAAAGAGCACTTTGTGTTAGAGTAACTCAGAGAAAAATGCCCAAGATTCAGCCTAACAGCCAGGTCTTTGATGAATATGATCAAAGAGATCCATTGCTTGAAAAGCAGCTAAAATCAAAAGCATGATGTTTTGTCTTAGTATTTACTCACTATTGCATTGCAGTCAAAATAATGGACTAGAAATCACTTAAAACTTTTCAGCAGAATTACTCCTGCAACATTTTAATAGGTTTAGAAGATAATCTATAAAAATACATATAATTGAAATTTCTCCCAATCCACTGTCTAAGGAGCATGTTTACAAAACAAAACAAAAAACATCTTTTAGAGAAGTAAGCAATAAATTCAGGTTGTTATATCCAGTTTTACCAGTGATTGGGAAAAGTGTGTGCACAAAAATGCCTTTTGCTTTACTCAGTATTCAGCTGGGCCACTTAGTTTATTTAAGAGCTGCTGAGATCATTGTGAATGAGAGAGGCTTTTTATGCCCTTTCTGCTGCAAGTGCCATTAAAGATTGCTGGCAAGTTGGGGGCGGGTGAAAATCTTGTTTAGAGCTCTATCCATCTTACAATTATCTCCTCTGAGATATAAGCACCAATTGAGCAAAATAATTGAAGTTCAATGCTAAAGGATTGAGTACTGAGCTAAGAGGCTAAGTAAAGGGTCTTCAGAGATACACATAGTTCATCTACATATAACACATTTAGAGGAATCTGTTTCTGACTTTGGATTCATTCAATCTACAGATAGTTACTTAATGGCAGGCACTATGGTAAGCACCACTGCTATGTGGTAAGAAAAACTGGGTCCCTGCTTTATGGAGCTTAATCCCATAGTTGATTTTGAAAGGAAAAGGAGTGGAATACTTACCCTGGAATGAGAGAAGGAAAGCTGGTTATCAACTGTCAGCTAGTGGAAAAAACATTTACTCAGCTCTTACTATAAACTGTTTGCAACATTATAGTTTACATTTTACAAGGTATATGCATACATATTTGAACATGATCTTCTGTGTATCTCTTTCAATTGCCTTGAGAGATGAGAAAATCAAGGCTGGCTATGCAACAAATAAAAAGCTGTTACTGGAAGGAAAATTAAATTTACCCTCTTAGGTAACAGGAATCAAGAAAAAGGGTGGAAGCTGCACAGAAACAGGAAGGGCTGCCTTAGAATAAATGCGTTGTCATATTCAAAATAACTAAGATATGGGAACAACCCGAGTGCCTGTGGGCAGATGACTGTGTAAAAAAAATGTGAGATACATACACACAACACACACACACACATACACGCATGCACACACACACACACACACACACACAGAGATGAATATTATTCAGCTATTAAAAAAAAAAAAAAAAGAAGGCTGGGCACGGTGGCTCACACCTGTAATCCTGGCACTTTAGGAGGCCAAGGTGGGTGGATTGTTTGAGGTCAGGAGTTTGAGAGCAGCCTGGCCAACATGGTGAAACTCCATCTCTATTAAAAATAAAAAATTAGCTGGGAGTGGTGGCGGGCACCTGTAATCCCAGCTACTGGAGAGGATGAGGCAGCAGAATCACTTGAACCCAGGAGGCGGAGGTTGCAGTGAGCAGAGATTGTGCCATTGCACTCCAGCCTGGGCAACAAGAGCGAAACTCCATCTGAAAATAAAAAAAAAGAAGGAAATCCTGCCACTTGCAATAACATTGATGAATGTGGAGGCCCTCATGCTAAACAAAATAAGCCAGAACTTATATGTGAAAACTTAACTTTAAAAAAAACTTTTAAAAAATCATACTCATTGAAATGAAGAGTAGAATGGGGTCAGAAAGGGTTGGGGGTGGGGAAATTGAGAGATATTGGTCAAAGGCTTCAAGCTTTCGATTACAAGATGAATGAATTCTGAGGATCTAATGTACAGCATGGTGACTATAATATTAATACTGTATTGTATACTTGCAGTTTGTTAAGAGAGTCGATCCTAAGTTTTCTTATTTAAAAAAAGTAGTTATATGGGATGATGGATATGCTAATTAGTTTGATTGTGGTCATCATTTTGCAATTATATGTATATCAAATCATTGCATTGTACACTTAAATATACACAATTTTATTAGTCAATTATATGTCAATAAAGCGGAAAAAAAATGTGAGAGGAGAAGACCTAGGATAAGACTTGTGGTAAAAAATTCAAGGGTCTTCCAAAAGGTTACACAGCACAGCAATTTAAAACATGAAAATACGTGTTTGTTCTCACCATTACACAGTAGATCCATGTTAACAAACCTGCACATGTACACCCTCAAATCTAAAATAAAATGACCAATAACAAAAAAAGGCAAACAAGGATTTGATATCCCAGAATAAAAGGGAACTAGTCAGTGGGTAATAACCATTCAATTTAGAATGATACCTTAAGAAATGTAAATATTTTGAGCTTCTGCACAGCAAAGGAAACAACAAAAATAATGGATTTTTTGCCTTGTCTCCGGAGGATTTCCAAATAGAGGTTGCATATTCAAACATCGAGGAGGGTGACAATTTCAAACTCCTTCCAGCTCTAGTACTCCAGTTCTATATGTGCCCTTTCCTCTATCCCAGTGGTTTTCAAATGTTCATGTGCTTCACGATGACCTAGGAAGCTCAATGAAAATAGACACGCCTGGGCTGAACCTCAACCTAATGAATGAGAATCTGCTGCAATAGGATCTGGGAGTCGGTATTTTCATCAATCAGCTCTTCCTGATATGAACCAATGTTTGGAACAACTGTACTACACCAGACATTTTAACCTGGGCTTAAGGAGCACTTTAAATTAGTGGATTTCGAACATTTTTATGACTGGGAAGCAAGATAAGTAAATGCTTATTTATTGTTGGATAACAATTGAAGAATGATTTGCCTTAGCCATACTGTCTTTACTACATATATAAAACTTAATAATCTCTTTTGAATTTTGTAAGTGCAGGTTGTGACTCAATAAATTAATATTGCTCTTCTCTAATGGGACTGTGATGCACAGTTTGAAGAACACAACTTTAGAATTGTGTTCTTCGCAAGCTCTTGTGAGCTTCCCCAAGCTCAATTGTGTACATCTGTGGGTACGGGGGAGATGGATGGAAATTCTGCAGATCTCATTTAAACCAGAGCAGGAGCAGGGTGTGCACTTCCTCTCTCTCTCATATTCCATTCTTCCTAAGAATCTATGTATAAAGAGAATTTTTCTTGGGTAAAAAATAAATACATCAATAAATAAAACTCCTTTAGCAATTGCAAGCTGTCTATTATAGACTTGGCACTGAAGGAGGTTAAAAAAAAAAAAGATGAGTAAAACACTATCTCTTAAGTTGCTTATCGTGCAATTGATGAGTTATGACTAATTCATATGAAGCAAATAGTAGGTAATGAAGTACTAGGGAGATATGAGGAAATACCAGAATATCTCAGGCCTAGGAGTTAGAAGATTGGCATCTGATTCAAAATGTTAATGAACTTTCATTCTGTGCCAGACTTTGTTCTAGGAATTGGGACTATATTGCTGAATAAGATATAGTTTCTACCTTCAGTGAAGGTAGAAAATCCAGAGGAAAAAAGAAAAATCAGAGGCTTTTACGCTCAGATGTAATCAATACTATATATTAACAAAAATACATGGGAACACAACGGAAGAACCCTAAGCCAGTCAAAACAGTGAATAGGAGGTGACTTCTTAACTTTGGAAATATAAACATATGCTAAGAATAGAAAAGATACCTACGCAGAGCAAAGAGCAAAATGCCAGTTAATGTCAGGTAATGCCAGGCTCAGGAGCAAGAAGTCTGGCTTGCTGGGGAACTGTCTGTAGTTCAGGGAGGCTGAAGGGGATAGGAGAGTGGTTTTGGGGAAGAAGTTAACAGAATATGCAATGCATGTGACCTTAAATGTCATGTTAAACAATATTGACTATACATTGAGTATTTTGGGGGAGTCATTCAAGTGTTTCTACCAATCAGAGGGTCAAGATTAGATACGTACTTAAGAAAAGCATTTGAACTCATGGGTGGACCCCAGAAAGAAAAGTGGGTTACAGGGAGTTAAAAAGAAAAAGTTGGTTACAGGGAGTTAAGATAGGACTGTGATGCAGTATTCAAGCAAGAGGAGATTAAGACATACACCAGGCCTGCCAGGCGTGGTGGCTCATACCTGTAATCCCAGCACTTTGGGAGGCCGAGGTGGGAAGATCACCAGGTCAGGAGATAGAGATCATCTTGGCCAAAATGGTGAAACCCCATCTCTACTAAAAACACAAAAAATTAGCCAGGCGTGGTGGTGTGTGCCTGTAATCCCAGCTACTTGGGAGGCTGAGGCAGGGGAATCACTTGAACCCGGAAGGCGGAGGTTGCAGTGAGCTGAGATCGCACCGTTGCACTCCAGCCTGGGTGACAGAGCGAGACTCCGTCTCAAAAAAAAAAAAAAAAAAAAAAGAGAGACATACACCAGGCCATGGGCAAAACTTTATGGGAAAAATTAACTAATGGTAGGCATAAGTTTGGTAAGTCATTTAACCAGGTTTCTTTGTGTTCAAAATGAAAATATTAGAAAATATAATTTCAAAGTGTTTTCTCCCTGATTCAAATCTCTAAAATCATAAAATTTTCTAATAAATCCTTTACACTGGTTAAGGAGATGAGTCAGTAGTGATGACTAGGACAGTATTGTTGGTTGTTTGGTTCTGAAAATATTATCTTGTATATTAAGTTTTTATTAAGATGGGTGTGAAACCTGAAAAACTACCAGACTCGAAATATATTAAACTTATTAATTTATTAAATAAATTTCGATATGTCACTTTATATACAAATATAGATAGGACTGTTATATTAGGTAGTCAGGCATGAGCAGGGCAGGAGAGAGCTCCCTGCAATCCCCCCACCAGGAAAGTCAGGCGGCTATCAGGTGATGGTCAGGCAGTTGTCAAACCGTCTCTCTAAAATAATTGGTTGCAGCTGGCACCAGGGAAAGGCCGTCTTCCACACCTGAAACTGGCAATCAGCAGTTTCCCGATATAGACCTCAGGAATTGGGCAAGCGGGCTCACGCATGCACACTAAGAAGCAAAATGGTGGAGTTTAACAGGTATGTGACCTCCTAGGGACATTTGACTGGTAAGGGAAGAACGCCTAAAGCGAGCGTGCGGGTAACTCCAGTAAACACACTGCACATGGTCACCTCCCCTGTGCCAGCAGGCCACTATGCATGCAGACAGCCCACCCCAACGCAAGAATCAAGGCAGAAGGAATGCCAAGACCCCAGAAGTAAGCCAATGTGTAAGACCCCAGGTCAAAAGGTCCAAATGCACACTTCTCTTTCGAGTCGTCCCCTTGGCCCTTTTCCAAGTGTACTTTCCTCTTTCTCTTGTTCCTGCTTTAAAGCTTTTTATTAAACTTTCAATCTTGTTCTAAAACTTGCCTTAGTCTCTCCTTCTGCCCCTCAGTCAAATTCTTTCTTCCGGGGAAGCAAGAATTGAGGTTACCTCAGAACTGTACAGATTCCTCGCCGGTAACATACTTTGGGGCCGTGTCTCAGATATGATCTGCCGCTAACAGGAAAGAGAAAATACTTCTCCCTGCTTCCCAGCTCCTTTCCCAGAGCAATCTGAGTTCAGCCTTCTCCTGAGTAGTCAAGGAAAACTAACTGGAGCGTGAGCCTTGCACCATTAAAGTCTGATTTTCTTCCCTCTGTTATTTTCCTCTAAAACATGTGTTGTGGCTGTTAGATAATTTGTAGCTTGCTGTAGATATTAACATTGCTTGTCTCTGGTAGCTGACTAACGTGCTTATTTTAGGTAGCTCATTCCTTTGATGGTAAAGATTATGTGCTGAGAGATATTGAGTAACAATTTTGTAGCGAGATATTGCTTATGGTAATTCCTATGCCTGGGCATTTAATTTGGTACATTTACAGTTCTGCAACATGACTTGGTTTTTCTTTTGTGGTGCAAGGGGAAATAGATTTATATAGAGTCTTGACTATTATTAAGGGTTATAGGAGCTAGAATCTAATAATAATAATAATAACTACCATTCATCAAGCACTTACTGTGTGTGAAGAATTATTCTAAGTGTGTGTGTGTGTGTCATATTCTTGCAAAGGTTTTCTCATATAATACTTCCAGTCACTCTTGAGGGTAAGTAGATTACAAGTCCCAGTTTAGAGATGAGAAAACCCAGGCTGGGAGTGGTGACTCATACCTGTAATCCTAGCACTTTGGGAGGTTGAGACAGGAGGATCATTTAAGGTCAGGAGTTCGAAACCAGCCTGGCCAACATGGTGAAACCCCGTCTCTACTAAAAATACAAAAAAAATTATTTGACCATGGTGGAGCTTGCTTGTAATCCCAGCTACTTAGGAGGCTGAGGCAAGAGAATTGCTTGAACCCAGGAGGCAGAGGTTACAGTGAGCCGAGATCACGCCATTGCATTCTAGCCTAGGCAACAGAGAGAGATTCTGTCTCAAAAAAAAAGAAAGAAAAAAAAAAGAAAAGAAATGAGAAAACCCAACCATTTCAGCTCATATTTCAATCTAAGTTGTTTTATTCTGTGATTCCAAAGGACTGCTTCTCCTTTGTGCTTCCCCTTCTCCTCCTCTTCTCCTATCTTACTCATTTCTCTTCTCCCCACCCACCCCCATTCTCTCATCTCATCTTCCCTTTCAGCCTTTCCTTTTTTCCTCCACCCCACCCTCACTTCATGATTAAGATAAACAAAAACAATATGCAATGGCATAGAACAGTTATGGTAAAATAATTAAAAGACATAATTAAAAATGAAAGGAATTCAATAACCCATTTCAGTGCCTTCAACTTTCAGTGTATGTAGTGTTGATGAGACCACACAAGTGCCTGTCTCTCTCTCTCTGTTCCTCTCTCTTCTTTTCTCTCTTGTTACCTCTCTCTCTCTCTTTACTGCTGGCTTTGTCTTTGGGAGTATCCGCATTGCCTTATATGGCCATCATCACCCAACACGTCATTGTGTAATGCCTGTCACACAGAGCAGATCAATTAACTGTAATGCTGGAACTCTGAAGTATTGACTAAAGATGAGTGGGTGCGTTTTGGATACAGAGCACAACCAGGATTCCAGTTTATCAGAGTTTCATGAACAACATTGACTAATTTCCAACCACTGTTATATCCATGTCAGAATTTATCTTTGTACAGGTGCTTTATAGGAAATAGATGGTTCTTACCTGTAGATTCCACAAGTAGACCCTGTAGTAAAGCTCTCCATCTTGCTTCTAAAGTTGTAAGAACAAAGGATCCGATCTGGATATATGGTTTCATCAGTACCAGCCTTATGCTAATCAGAATATTAGCCACCCATACCAAGAAACTCCTCTATTTGTCCCCCTCTTCTATCCTCACCATTCCAACTAAAAGCCTGCCATCTGACAAGATTCTTTGCCCAAAAATGTCAAGGGATTGGTCTTTCTTCAAATGCAAATATGCCAGACAAGAATGACATTAAAAGCTGAAAATTAATATATCAGGTCCAGGCAAGCTGGCAGTTAACTAAACGTCATTCTAATACAAGGATATGGGGAGTGAGCAGGAGGACACACCACACTACTGCTAAGAATAGGAGCTGCAAGGGTGGAGCACAGCACTGCAGACGAGATAGAAAAAGGAACGAAACCACAAACTTCACAGTTACCCATAGCAGGCCCTGTGTTTAGGGTTAACTTTAAATTGGGTTTGTCCTTGCTTTTAAATACAATTCTTAAAATATTCATGCCAGACTTAGTAAAGACAGAAAAGGATTAATATGTTTCTAGGATTTAAGACTGAAACCCTAAAAAGTAGGTCATTTTACTTGATAGCATTGCAAAGATGATATGACCATTATTATGCTGCAAGAAGTATTGCAACAGATAAGAGTGTAGACTTTGGCATCCAAATGCTTAAATTTAAAATCAAGTGCTGTGATTTACAGCTGTGTTAACACTGCCCGTGACTTAATGTCTCCCAAGTTTCTCCATCTGCAAAATGGGAGCAATAATAGAACCTCAACAGTGTAGATTTAAACAAGGATTAGTAATGTGAAGTAGCAGATATAATGACTGAATACATGTGGATTCTTACTGTTTTTATTAAACAGTTGGGTTCAGAAAAAAAGAGTCAAGGTGTGTTGGCTGAAATGGATATAAAACACAGTTGCCACATTGTGTAATGTGCGCCATTCTGATTCAGCCATGATTTCTTAAAACTAGCTGTACCTAACATGTTTTCATTTTTTTCTGAAATGGAATTTTGGATCTTAATTCAAAGAAACTTTTTTAATGCAAATATGGTCCTATATGCAGCATCTTCTGCCCTCTTCTGGCTTCTGTAAGAAATTCAAGTGGATGTATAAACTAAATTGTATATTGTTTTATTTTATTTTCAGTGGACATCACAGTTTACCATTTTCTAGTTCCCAATGAGAAAGATACACCTGTAATATTTTGCATAAGATGGGAATTGTCAGAAGTTTTTAAGATTTTTTTAAACAATTTGCTTTTGAAATAGAGATTTCATTCTACTAGTTTCTTCAATAGTCTTCCAGTAACAACTCTCAATATTTTAAATACTAAGTAAATAATTAAACAGGGTCACATATTATTGCAGATACTAAAATCTGAGGTTATTATAATTCCTGAGCTAATTAATTAGAAGTTTAAAATAGAACCGGCATGTGAGAACATTTGATTACAGAAAAAGCCTAGAGATAAAGGTCCTATTTCTTTTAGAGATTGTATTGGATTTTGCTCTTTTCCCTAACCTTCAGAAATTGAATAAAAGCATAATTTTTCAAGATAGACAATTCAAAAGAATGGTGCTTATTTTGGTTTTCAGATATAGTTGAATTGAGCATCAGTTTGCTATGCTTTCAAAGACACAGAATTTGAAGTTATCTGCCAAAGATTCCATGGCATGGCAAAAGCATTTCTGTTAGAATGCAACAACAACAACAACAACAACAACAAAAACAGAAGTTTGTGTTGGCAAATACAAAGGAGCCAGAAGACAGCTTGCTGGGACCTGGCGGGCTGCAGTCAGCAGAGATCAACTTGCTGGGGGCGGTCTTACACATCTCTGCACTTCCTGCAGTTGGAAAGGATTAGCCAAATTGGAATGAAAGGGACTTTGGAGGGGAAGCCCAGTTGGCAGGAAACAAAAAGAGGAACAAATAACTTAAGATGAAAGGAACAAAGCATTTGTGATGTCAGTTGCAGATTTTCCATTTACATCTTAGATTGTGTAATGCAGATGTCTTCAATGTTGAAGGGTCATAATTCAAATTATCATTTTCTGACTAATCCTGAGTTATTAATGTCTAGAATTTATATGGTTTCCTAGATTACTCCACTCACAAAAGATTAAATGCTTTTACAGAAAGAAACCTGCGTAGTCATTAAAACACATTACTATGCATAAGAATAAGGCTGTAAAAATAGCCTATGAGGTTTGGACAAGAGAGAATTATGGGAGTGTTTCCTTCACCAAATATTAAAATGTATTAAAAGGGCATAAAGCTTAAAAGTGTTATACTGATTCCAAAAGCTATAGACAGAATGTAAAATAAGATACTAGGCTGATAAACAAATGCTAGCCTCTAATGAATATGATATAAATTCGGGAGGAAGAAGCACTATTTAATGACTGTGATTGGCATAATTGTTTAAATATTTGGGAGAAAACATAGTAGTCTCCTTTTATCCTTGGGAATAGGTTCCAAGGCTCCCAGTGAAACCACAGATAACACTGAAACTTGTACACACTGATTTATTTTTATTTTTTTATTTTTTATTTTTATTTTTCTGATAACCTAGGTGGCTACTAAGTGACTAATGTAGCAGATACAATGTGGATACAGCTGAACAAAAGGATGATTCCTGCCCCAGTAGGGATGGAGTGGGATGGTGCCAGGTTTCATCACACTACTCAGAAAGGTATACATTTTAAAACTTATGAATTGTTTATTTCTGCATGTTTTCTTCATTTAACATTTTCACACCATGATTGGCCATGGGTAACTAAAACCATGAAAAGTGAAACTGCGGATAACCAGAGACTGCTGCATACATTTTAATTGACATCACTTACCAAAATACATTACAGGAAGATCACAGAGTTAAATGTATTTTAAAAATAAAATAATGAAAGGACAGTTAAATGTATATTGCAATATGTGTATGATGGTATTTTTTTTGCCTCTCAAGTGACATTTTTAATGACAATTTATTGGCAAAGGAATATAGTTTTGTCATTCTAAGTTTTAGTTACAAAACACAGAAATCTTTCCAGCTGTTTTATGTAGAAAGGAAATTCACTAAAGGTTATCTGCTCAAATAATCCCTAGAAGAGTCAGATAATTATGATTTAACATCATGCAGGAAAATGCCCAATCCATACTTTGTCATTAGTGCAGGCACAATCGCAACATTCCCCAGCACGAGACCAGAAGGTTCTTCCTTAGATTTTGAGAGTGGACCCTACCATGAAGCTAATGCCACTAATATTCCTGAAAGCTCCATGCTTCTTGGCTAGGCTATATCAAGAAAAATATTCCACATGAGGTTTCTTTCTTTATGTCATCCATTTCCAAATTGAACACTGAAGCAGCTGGCATATATTATTGATGAAGTCTGCATCACCTAGGCCGTGTCCTAACTGTTAAAGAGGCTGGAAAATTGAGACTGCTTTTACCTTGAGATGGCAGGACTCATGGTACAGAATTTCCTAAACTATAGTTAAGGCGTATAAAAGATGATGTGTGACAAGAAATATGACATACATACTCTACATGCTCAGGGTATAAATAATGGATATAAAAACTTCATAAACCATATGAACCCTAATTGTTCAAAGGAAATTATAAATGCATACAGATTTTCTTTAAAAAAAAAAAAAAAAAGACTCTACAAGACTAAAACACAAAATGATAATATTAGGTTGGGGAGAAGCTAGCAGGTAGAATTTGGTTTATTTTTTACATTACATTTATAGCTCTGTGTTTTCTAAATTCTCTGCAATATATATTTATATATAACTTTTTAAAAAAGTAATAAACAGAGCTTGACATGCTCAAACTTATTCTATAGCCAGCATAGTACAATATCTGACTTAGATAAAAGGTGTAAAAGGTATAATTGAAAGGTGTAATTGAAAATTTTGAATTCAAATTTTTCTCTTTTCATAAGAAAACTGAGTATAAGCTACCACCTACAGGCCCACAAAGAGGCTCACACAGGTCATATATGTAGAAGATACTAAAGATACTAAAACCTGAAGATACTAGAAAATACTAAAGATACTAAAACCAGGCCAGGAAACTATATTTACTGTGTTTTAAAACCACTAATACTCATCCTGAGTATTTGTGTTTTATTGATGACAATTGGACAACATGATGCAGGCAGTTTTTTGTTTTCTTTTGTTTTGTTTTTGAGACAGGATCTCATTCTGTTACCCAGGCTGGAGTGCACTAGCATGATCATGGCTCACGCCAGCCTCAACCTCCCAGGCTCAGGTGGTCGTCTTGCCTCAGCCTCCCAAGTAGCTGAAACTATAGACATGCCACCACCATGCCTATCTAATTTGTTTGTATTTTTTGTATTTTTTGTTGTTGTTGTTTAGTGATGGGGTTTTGTCATGCTGCCCAGGTTGGTCTCAAACTCCTGGGTTCAAGTAATCCACCTGTCTCAGCCTTTCGAAGTGCCAGAATTACAGACATGAGCCACCACAACCAGCCTTGCAGTTTGTTTTATGCTTTATGGTTAATGGATATATCATGCTTATTACATGATAATTTTCAAGTACTTTGTGATTTATCATAGGGAATTCCTATTATGCAGAGAAGGGAATGTGATACCAGCCAGCCTAGTCATTTGTGTTGTCAGTAAGAACCACATTTGATTCCCTTTTAGATTCATTTTCCCAGTTGTGTGATGTGGACCCTCAACACTAATGCTCACATTGAAAGCCATTTGAGATGTTTTTTACCAAAAGATTCATGAGTATGAGAACTGCTACCAATTGGTGTGCTTACCTGTCGAGAATTATGGAGTTAATTTACTGTGAAAATTGCATAGGAAGACTATCTCTTTTGAGTTCCAAAACGTAGAAAAATTATCATATCTTGAATAGAGAAATCCTTTCATAAAGGACAATGTTTGGGGGAGTTCAGGAGAGATGAACAAGATATAGTCACTCTCTTCCATGTAACAGAAAACTTCCTAGTGACTGAGACCAGAGTAACTTCACTATTTCCAGGAAAAGCCCAATGCCTAAATTGTCATATAGGCCTCAATGAAAGCTGGTTCAATGATAACATAGATGAAAATTATCTTTAGATTTTACTTGTATAATAATTGTGGCCTCTTATCTAATGCTTGCCATTTGCCAGGCATTATGTCATACCTTTACATAGCTTACTTCTGTCTTAAATGCTCTGTAGATAAAAACTTAGAGATTGACTAATAGCTTACAGTGTGTCGTCCCAGTTCACAGTGATTTTCCATCTGGAAAGTTCATTCCTGCCTGATTTATAATTCCCCCAATATTCACTTTTGTAATAGTGAGCCTGTCCTCTGGTCACTGCAAGTTAGGCTAGGATGAATATCTTACTCACCCTGGGACTTTGAGGATTTCCTCTCTCATAAATTTGGAAATCAACGTAAGACTCAGAGACTGCCAGCTTTCAAAAGACACAGGAGGTGTCAGAGGCTTTTCGGATTGCTAGAATCTGGGATTAATATTGGTAAAATCTGCCAATTATAGGCACTTACCAAGCTACATGTATAGTTTAATGGAAGCAGATGCCACCTGGTATGATTTGTCTCTGATCTGCAGATGGAAGATGACTGGAGTTGTCTGTGGACAGCTATAAGCACCTCATTTTAGAGGTTTTCCTTGTTTTTAATGATTTTTTTTTCGTTTCATATGCTATAATAAGATATGTTTGAGACCATACCCAGGCACACTTTTATATAGCATCTTGAAGAATATACGATGGGTTGATGGCCCAATAATGTCCCAAATTTCTTTTTAAGCCCGGAAAGGTCATGTAATTTGCTCAAAGTCACTGAGCTACTTAGTTGCAGAGATGAGGTTTGCCAGCTAGAATACACAACCAACAAAAATCATTTAAGATAATTTAGTTTATGTATGTCTTATTTCTTCAAATAACAATACACATTAATTAGGTTCATATCAGAACTCACTTTGCATTCTGTCCCTACAATCTTTCTTTGAATTAATGAAATGTAAGATGGGAAAATTATAGGTCTTATAGTTAGCACCTATAGTGCGTGGGGTACAGCATAAAGGCCCCTATATTAATTATATACATTTTGGCTTACTATTTAATTCTGTCCTTTTGCTTTAGAACTTGAAATTGCCTTAAATGTGGAGAATTTGAAAAATACATAATCACTGTCACTTTTAGATGTAATTGTATTCTCGAAAACTAAATGAGTGATATGTCATAGCACCTTAGTTTATATGAGATTTATGCTTGCTATCTTTTGTAACATACAAAATGGGTAAATAAAATGTAAATAATATGGCTGATTACTCCAAGGATGAAAATTATTCAGGCTTGTGAATGCTCAGGAGAGTGTATGGCCATTATCTCAAATTACCTCAAAGATAATAACAGCTAACACCTATAGAATATTGATCCCGGCACTGTTGTGAGTGCTTCATATTCATCACCTCAGTCTTCACAATCACCTGTGAGGCAGGGGTTATTAGTATCGTCTTTTACAGATGAGGAAAATTAGGCACAGAGATTATCACTCCATCTGGTCTCAGAATTTCTCAACAACTTTTTAAATTTTTTATTTTATGAGACAGGGTCTCACTCTGTCGCTCAGGCTGGAGTGCAGTGGCGTGATCTCAGCTCACTGCAACCTCCACCTCCTAGGCTCAAGTGATCCACCCACCTCAGCCTCCTGAGTAGGTGGGACTAGAGGTGCACACCACCACACCCTGCTAATTTTTGTATTTTTAGTAGACATATGTTTGACCATGTTGGCCGGGCTGACTTCAAACTCCTGACCTCAAGTAATCCACCTGCCTCGGCCTCCGAAAATGCTGGAATTATAAGCATGAGCCACCGTACCAGAGACAGTTCTTTCCCATTCTTTTTTTCTTTCTTTTTATTTATTTATTTATTTTTAAATGCAGCCCATGTGTATGTTACTTGTACATGTTTGTGGACAACTTTCTAACACTTACATGGTTACACAGTTTTACATGACCTGGCTACACCTGTGCTTGGCTTGGATCCTTTTCTTCTTTTTGCCTTCTTAAGGATCATAAGAAATACGCTTGCTGTTTAGTCTTTTTTCCTAATAAGATTTCATTGTACCATCATTCATGTTCTGCTGACAGATTTCACTTTTTTTTTTTTTTTTTTGTGAGATGGAGTCTCGCTCCATTGCCCAGGCTGGAGTGGAGTGGTGCTATCTCGGTTAATTACTGCAAGCTCCACCTCCTGGGTTCACGCCATTCTCCTGCCTCAGCCTCCCGAGTAGCTGGGACTACAGGCACCCACCACCACACTCGGCTAATTTTTTTTTTTTTTTTTTGTATTTTTAGTAGAGATGGGGGTTTCACCGTGTAAGCCTGGATGGTCTCGATCTCCTGACCTTGTGATCCACCCACCTCGGCCTCCCAAAGTGCTGGGATTACAGCCATGAGCCACTGTGCCTGGCCCCAGATTTCACTTTTATTTTTATTTTAGATTTGGGGGGTACATGTGCGTGTTTGTTACCTGGGTATATTACATAATGGTGGGGATTGGGCTTCTAACATATCCATCACTCAAATATTGAACGGTGTATGCAATAGGTAATTTTTCAAACCTTGGCCCTTTCCAAACCTCTCCCCTTTTGGAGTCACCAGAGCCTATTATCTCCATCTTTTGTGTCCATTATTTAGCTCCCATTTATAAGTGAGAACATGTCATATTTGATTTTTTACTTCTGAGTTAGTTCATTTAGGATAATGGCCTTCAACCTCATTCATATTATTGCAACTGACATGTTTTCATTCCTTTTATGGCTAAATAGTATTCCATGGTGTATACTTAGCTAATGCCCAAGTATACCAATGAACCATTGGTGGACATTTAGATTGGTTCCATAACTTTGCTGAATAGTGCTGCAATAAAAATATGAGCACATATGTCTTTTTAAATATAATGATTTATTTTTCTTTAGTGTAGATACCAAGCAGTGGGATTGGGGGGTCTAATGGTAGTTTTATTTTCAGCTCTTTGAGAAATCTCCATACTGTTTTACATAGAGGTTGTACTTGTCTACATTCCCACCAAAAGTGTATAAGTTTTCTTTTTGAATACACACTGACATCTGTTGTGTTTTTACTTTTAATCATAGCCATTCTGACTGGTGAAACGTATCTCCATGTGGTGTTAATTTGCAGTTATCTGGTGATTAGTGATGCCGAGCATTTTTTCATGTTTGTTGGCTGCTTTTTTTTCCTTCTTTTGAGAAATATTTGTTCATGCCTTTTCCCCAGTTTGTAATGGGATTTTTCATTTTTTTTCCTTGTTGAATTCCTTGTAAATTATGGATATTATTCTTTGTTGGTGGCATAATTTGGAAACACTTTTTTCCATTCTATGCATTGCCTGTTTATTCTGTTGATTATTTCTTCTGCTGTGTGTAGGATTTTTAGTTTAATTAAGTTCCATTTTTTCTATTTTTGTTATTGTTGCATTTGCTTCTGGGGTCTTTGCCATAAATTCTTTACCTAAGCTATGTCAGAAGAGTTTTCCTAGCTTTTCTTCTAGGGTTTTATAGTGCCATGTCTTAAGTATAGATCTTTAATTCATCTTGAGTTAATTTTTATATATGGTGAGAAATAGGGGTCCAGCTTCATTTTTCTGCATATGATTAGCCAGTTTTCCTAGCACCACTTACTGAATAGGGTAACTTTTCCCCTATTGTTTATTTTTGTCAACTTTATCAAAGATCAGTTGGCTGTAGGTATGTGGCTTTATTTCTGAGTTCTCTATACTGTTCCCAATTGATCTATGTGTCTATTTTTATACGACTACTATGCTGTTTTAATTTCCATAACCTTACAATATAATTTGAAGTCAGGAAACATGGTGTTTCAGGATTTTTTCTTTTTACTTAGCAGTGCTTTGGCTGATTGGACATTTTTGTTTTGGTTTGGGTCCCCAAAATGAGTCTTAGGATTTTTTTTTTAATTCTCTGAAAAATGACATTGGTAATTTGACAGAAATTGCATTGAATTTGTAGATTTCTTTGGGCAATATGGTCATTTTAATGATATTGATTCTTCCAATTTATGAGCATGAGATGTTTTTCCATTTGTTTGTGTCCTGACCTTTCAAAAAATGATTCTGCTATTCTAACTTAGAGCCTCATTGACTTCTTGACCTATCCAAAGAGCAATTTTTACTTATTATATTATTCATCTTTCTGTAATATTTGATACTCTTAACCACCCCTCCTTCTTGAAACTTTTTATTTCTAAACTTTTATGAAGCCATTTTCCATAGCCCCTTGTTGATCATTCCAGGATCGTCATGATTATCTTCCCTCTTTCCTTTGTTCATTAAATAATTTAAGTCAGTGGCCTAGATCCTAAAACTAGATCTAGCATCCAGAAATGAATCTGGCATATTGAATTATCTCAATAAATATTAGCTGAATAGTTTGTCCTTATGAAATCTAGCCAATGCCTATTACTTAGACTATTCGTGAACTAGCAAATATGAAACTCAGAACTCAGGCTTAGGAGGTTTAGGTCCAGATCTAATGCCATGCTTTCCCTTACTACACTATTTTTTTTGTCTCGTTTTTAAAAATCTGATGATTCATTCTTTACTGGTAACACATACACACATATTCACATTGAGGCTAATTGGGTTTTGGGCCTTAGCTAAGTGCTGTGTCTTGGTGATGAACTTCTTGTCTTCATGATAGCTATTATGTAGGTAAGGACACCAGCTCACTGTACTGTATTCTCTGTCCTCTGTTCTTCAACCTTCATTTCATTTTTCAAACTCATGCCTGACTATTCTTTGGAAAATGTCTAACACTCATTTAAAATTCTTCAGTGGCTCAACATTACACATACAATGGAGTTCCATCCTTCTTGATATTTCATAGGAGGCCCTTTATAATTTGATCTCTGACTATATACCCTCAACTCCTCCACTTGCCCACTTGTATGTTGTATTCCAAATGGAGTAGGTTCTTTGGTATTCCTGAATAATGTAATGGGTTTGTTCATCTAAGTGTTTTCTATACGTATCATCTTGTTGGAATTTGGTAGGAAGTTGTTGTGGGGAGCAATAGGTAACACTTCCCTTGCCTGCTTGGGTTATGAGTTCACTTAGAGATATACATAAAGCCAGATAGGTATCATGCAAAATACAACCTTCACCCTGATAGTGTGTATATTAGAGTATGAAGTTTATATGGTTAGGCAAGTGGGTGTCCCTAAATCTCAGAATAGACAGCCTTATGCTGTCTTTCAGTCAAAAACAACACTGAAAAATTGCAGCTTCACCATGGGGGAAGACAGATTTTCGTGATAAGTTTTCTGTATGGCCCAAAGAAAGATGATTGACTCTCTGAGAGAAGGAGAGCTATTCACAGTAGCCAAGATATGGAAACAACCCAAGTGTCTGTCAACAGGTGAGCGAATAAAGGAAATGAGGTGTGTGTGTGTGTGTGTGTGAATATTATTAAATCTTTAAAAAAGAAGGAAATCCTGCCAGTTGTGCTAAATGTGGAAGAAACTGAAGGGCATCATGTTAAGTAAAATAAACCAGACACAGAAAGACAAATATTGCATGTATGTAAAATAGTTGAACTCATAGTAATAGTTAGTGGAATTCTGTTTACCAGGGGGTGTGGGTGGGGAACTAGGGAAAATGTTAGTCAAAGGATTCAAAGTTGCAGGTACAAGATAAATAAGTTCCGGAGACCTAATGTTGAGAATGGCAACTACAGGTAGTCATAATATATTGTGCATTTTCCGTTTGCTAATACAGTAGATCTCAAGTGTTCTCATACGCATAAAACAATGGCAACTAAGTGAGATGATGGATATGTTAGTTGGCTTGATTGTGTAATCATTTCACAACATATACTTATATCAAAACATCCCATTGTTGTATAACTTTAAAAAATTCTATTTTTATTTTCCAACTCTACCTTAATAAAGCTGGAAAGTAGGCTTAAAAGTGTTTTCACCCTTTGACCCACCAATTCTTCTAGAATACCTAGGAGAATTCTCCTTCTAGGTATTCTAGGGAAGTTGGGGTTGATGGACAAAGATGCACAAGGTTAATGCACAAGGTTGTCATCCTAATATTATCTCTAGTTGTAAGAAAACTGGTTACCATAAATGTCTCACAATTGAAAGTTAATTAAATAAATGAGACAGTCATTAAAGAAAAAAAAAAAAAAAAAAAAAAAAAAAACAGAGAATACACAGCCCTGTACTCCGTGCAAAATCACCAGTCAGATTAAGCTGCTCATCTTTGCCTATGGGGGAGGGGGAGTTAGTGATAGAACAGAGAACGCCAAGAAATACTATGAAAGTAATGTTCCCTCAAGCTCTAATTATTTTTGGATGAGTAATGAATATATGGATCAAATATACAAATATAACCTGATTTTATCAGAAACTTTTCTATTTTGCATCAAAACAAAACAAAAAACCTTCACTTTGCCTTAAATCAAGTCAAGTAGCTCACATAACCGAAAAGTATGGTGACAGAATTTTCTTTGGGTGTGGTTGAATGAGTCCCGGTACCCAAGCAATGTCATCAGATTTGGTCTATCTTCATCTCTGCTTTCTTCTATCCCAATTCCAAACTCAGGCAGGCTCTTTTCTTACTAAGATAGTAAGATTACCATCAACATCTGGCAACTATCACGTCAATGCTGCTCACCAGGTAGAAAGAGGGCTTCATGTTCCCCAAAATTCTAGCAAAAGGCCTGAGGTTATCACTGGATGACTTAGGCTTTGAAGTAAAAGAATATCCTTTTTTTTTTGCTAAGCCTGATTCTGTGTCCCCACAGAACTGTGGTTAAAGTTAGTAGCTGAAGGACTGAGATGAGGGAGGAGTGGCTCACCAAAGGGATAGCAGAGTATTGTTTCAGAAGAAAGAGGATCTATTTGGAACATGCAGAAACAATGGATGTCCACATATTCACTGTTCCTTACGTTAAAGGAGTGATAAAGCAAAGTAGAACAGATTTTGAGTATCAGTGAAGCTGAGTCTAGGTAAAAATGTCTTTTCTAGATTATGCTTATTGTTAAATTTTACTTCTCCATGATTCTATTGCAGCCAGCCGAGAGATTGTACTCATTTTTTGTTAGCCTAGAAATCACCTTCTTGAAATAGGTGAACTGGGAAATCTTTTTGCTATACAGAAAATATTGTTGCTGTGACAATTGTGGTAGTAGAGGCATGTTGGAAATGAATCGGGAAATAGATACAAGAAACAGAAACCCCAGTCTCCTCTGTCGAATGAAACAGGGTACAAGCAGCTGTAAATTTTTCTGTTCTAGTTTCCCCTAGAATCACACAGAAATATACACACACACATACACAGAAACACACATATACAAACACACAAAAACAGGCCAAATCATCATCTAACCCAAAAACATTGAAACAACAACAAAAAACATATACGCCAACTTTCATCTTACAGAAATAAAAATACCTCCAAAATTTCAACTTAATGGTATGTGTCAGATTGTATTGACTCACTGGTGAAAGAAAAATTGCAGTATTACTCATTCTTATTTAAAGGAATATGTTTAGAGGTCTCAGGGATTCGTGATGATCAGCGAAAACAGACCCTTTGTGCTCTGTCGTACACTGGCAGGGATGTCTGTGTTAGCTTTGCCAAGGCCCCAGTTGTGCTCATTCTAATATGGACTAATTTTATTTTCCTTTCTCTCTCTCTCTTTCTTTCTCTGTGTCTCTCTCTCTCTTTTCCTCTCTCTCTGTTTTAATGTTTTAAAATACAATAGAATTGTTTCTGCAGCATGTGGATATCTGCATGTGTTAAAATTACTTCTATTTTAAACTCACGCTCTTTTTAATTTAACAGGACATGTCAGAACGTGCAGTCTCTTTTCTTTTCACCCTCCTAGAAAATAGGAAATATACAAACTGATCTTGATGGAGGCAAAAAGCCAACTTGTAGAGGAAACAAACAGATAACAATTAAGCACACAAACAAATATAAAGAAAAAAACAACATTTGAAGATCTGGGTGATTTGATTTGAGTTGAAATCCCACAGGATTTGATATAAAGAACTGCCGTACAAAAGAATAACAGCAAGGACATAGGTGGCAATACGGACAATCTTCTTGTCTGGATATTAATAGGCAAGGCATTAACTTTGCCTTGCCTCAGTTTCCCAGAAGACATTAAAATGGAACTTCTCAATTATGAATATCCATACATAGGCTTACTCTATGAAAATAATAAGAAAATATCTCACATTTATTGAGAGTTCATTTTGTGTGAGATAATATGTTTAGAATATATATAATATATTATATATAACATATATAATATGTATATCTAAATGTATACATATCCCAAAATAAAAAAATTACCCTCTGTGAGGCTGACTTGGATCATTATCTCCTTTTTACAGGTGAGAAGACACGTTGATTTAAGGCACTGTCATAAATGCTGTGGTACACCCTTCAGATCCTTATTTAGGATTAGGTATTGCTGTGGTTTGAATGTTTGTCCCCTTTAAAACTCATATTGAATTGCTGTTGTTGTTGTTGTTGTTGTTTTTATTTGTTTGCTTTTGAGACAGGTCTCATTCTGTTGCCCAGGTTGGAGTGCAGTGGTGCGATCTTGGCTCATTGCAACCTGCACCTCCCTGACTGAAGTGATCCTTCCACTTCAGCCTCTTGAACAGCTAGGACCGCAGGCACACACAACTACGCCCAGCTAATTTTTGTATTTTTTTGTAGAGACGGGGTTTTTCCATGTTGCCCAGGTTGGTCTCGAACTCCTGGACTCAAGCAATCCACCCACCTTGGCCTACCAAAGTGCTGAGATTATAGGCGTGAACCTCTGCACCTGACTTACGTTGACATTTAAACCCCAATGTGGCAGTGCTGCCTGAGCATGGGGCCACTAAGATGTAACTGGATCATGAAGACTCTGCTTTCATGGATGGAGTATTCCATTCATTGATTCATACATTAATGAATTAATGGGTTAATGGGTTATCATTGGAGTGGGGTTGGTGGCTTTATTAAAAGAGGAGGAGAGACTTGAGCTAGCATGCTCAGCCTCCTCTCTATGTGATTATCTGTGCCATCTTGGGACTCTTCAAAGTTTCCACCAGCAAGAAGGCTCTAAACAGATGCAGCCTTTTGACCTTTGGCTTCTCAGCATCCACAACTATAAGAAACACATTATATATATATAATTTTCCACAACTATAAGAAACACATTATATATATATAATTATATATATATATAATGTGTTTCTTATA
>NW_016803198.1:565571-574028 GCF_001698545.2 Rhinopithecus bieti
TATATATATATATATATATAATTTTCAAGTACCCTGCTATAAGAAATGGAAAACTGACTAATACACAGGTGCCTATTTCCCTAGATGTCTGAAATGTTGGCTTCAAAAGTGCACAGCTGAATTCCACTTGGGGAATTCATCTACCAAAGAAAACTCCCTTGTCCCAAGTTACACTTAGTCCCTTTGGACAATCTCCTTCCACTTACTAGTTTGGAAGAGAGTACAAAAGCCCACTTCTTGCCTCTATGTGGGACATCTCTGAAAGACCATCTTAGCTCCAGAGTTCCCTGAGGAATTGCTGGGGCTTTGGTAGCAATCACATTGCTGTTCAGCTCCCTCTGGCCAATCCTATTACTATCACTCCTCATGGGTATTGATTAAGAGCACACCTCAGTAAACCTTCTTCATACAAATTTTGTCTCATAGTCTATTTCTGGCAACCACAGCCTAAGGCAGGCATCTAGAATAGGTGCCAATTCAATGTCTGATATTACAGTTATTTATCAGAAGCACCTATGCTAACAATAGATTGTCCTAAAACGTCAGTTAAGTAATAGAGAAAGTGTAAAGGCTTCGCATTTTATCCAAATACTTACTACATTTATTGTTACACATAGATATCACTATGTAATGCTTCATAAATTAATCTCTGGCCATATTACCTGAGAGATATATCCATGTAGCATAAAGTCAGCCCTGCCCCAAATGCTGTTGGCTCACAATAAGTAGGACCAGTAATTTTATTGGTCTTTTTTCTTGTGTTATGCAATGCATAATAAGGAAATGTGTGGTCGTCAGTGCCTGAATGCCACTTTCAGTAATAGAAACGCCTTCTGGGGAAATAAGATTGGTGCCAGGACAAGAATATGGAAGCAAGCTTGAAATTATTTCACTTCTATTTCAGAATGGTTTTTTTAAAAAAGAGAGAGAAAAAAAAAAGGCAGCAGCAAGACCATTTTGATGGCTGCCACCACACTTAGGCATTTCAATGAAAATACTTCTATAGCTTTCTGAAACCTACTAAATAGAAATCCAGGGATCTTAGGTGGGCCTGTCAGCAGTGCTAACCTACCTTTGCACGTCATCATTCACAAGCTCCCTTCATGGACACTTAATATTTTTTTTCCAAAGTGGACTTAGTTATTTCCTGTACAGAAACAAAAACAAATATGTATAAACATAATGAAATATAAACTTTCTGGCTAAGATAGCGCAAGCCCCTACAGATATTCTCTCCTGGTAATTATAGCCCATAATTCTAGACAAAATTTTTTTAAGAGCAACTTATTAAACATTAAACAAAACAGACAGACTAGGGAAGGGAGTCAAAACTGAAGACTTGCCCTGAAAAGGCATGAGGCCCCATTGCTTTATTTATTTATTCATTTTCTCTTGAGAGACCACAGTTGAATTTTGCAGTAGTGGAAAGAGCATTACAACAGAAAGAATCCCTTATTTTGGCTATAGACACCCCTTTCCCCCCAAAATCCCTAAAACCTGAAGGATGAGGATAAATATCAGAGAGAAGACATCTGTATAATAGGAACCTGTAAGGCTCTGTGTGGACCTGCAAAAGTCCTGGCCTTAACACTAAGCTTTTGTGTAAGACAGATGCAGACTAGCGTAGAAACGATTTTGAAAACTAATCTGACATTAGAAATATCATGTAGAGAAGAAAGATAGAAGTTAAAATTTGAACCAAACTGTGTTGATTGCCTGCCAAAACAACAACAAAATCCATATTCTCCAGAGGATTTTAACAGGACCTAGTATCCATGCAGCATAACACATTTTCAATTAAAAGTGATTCAATATACAAAGAACCAGAAAGAAAATGTTATAGGTTATCCAGAGAAAAGACTAACAGATGACACCTGTGAGATGACCCAGATGTTGAAATTATTAGACAAAACTTAAAGCAGCTACTATAGCTATACTCTATAATATAAAGATAAACACCATTGAAATAAATGGAAAGATAACTGTTTTCAGTAGAGAAATAGAAATTATTAGACCAAAACTTTAACCAGCTACTATAGCTATACTCTGTAATATAAAGATAAACACAATTGAAATAAATGGAAAGATAACCGTTTTCAGCAAAGAAAGAGAAACTAGAAAATAACCAGGTAGGGCCGGGAGCAGTGGCTCATGCCTGTAATCCCAGCACTTTGGGAGGTCCAGGCAGGTGGATCACCCAAGGTCAGGAGTTAACAACCAGCCAGACCAACATGGTGAAACCCCGTCTCTACTAAAAATACAAAAATATATACATATATATATATATATAGCCGAATGGGGTGGCATGCACCTTTAATCCCAGGTACTTAAGAGGCTGAGGCAGGAGAATCCCTTGAACCTGGGTGGCAGAGGTTGCAGTGAGCCGAGATGGTGTCACTGCACTCCAGCCTGGCAACAAAGCGAGACTCTGTCTCAAAAAAAAAAANATGAAATATAAACTTTCTGGCTAAGATAGCGCAAGCCCCTACAGATATTCTCTCCTGGTAATTATAGCCCATAATTCTAGACAAAATTTTTTTAAGAGCAACTTATTAAACATTAAACAAAAACAGACAGACTAGGGAAGGGAGTCAAAAACTGAAGACTTGCCCTGAAAAGGCATGAGGCCCCATTGCTTTATTTATTTATTCATTTTCTCTTGAGAGACCACAGTTGAATTTTTGCAGTAGTGGAAAGAGCATTACAACAGAAAGAATCCCTTATTTTTGGCTATAGACACCCCTTTCCCCCCAAAAATCCCTAAAACCTGAAGGATGAGGATAAATATCAGAGAGAAGACATCTGTATAATAGGAACCTGTAAGGCTCTGTGTGGACCTGCAAAAGTCCTGGCCTTAACACTAAGCTTTTTGTGTAAGACAGATGCAGACTAGCGTAGAAACGATTTTGAAAACTAATCTGACATTAGAAATATCATGTAGAGAAGAAAGATAGAAGTTAAAATTTGAACCAAACTGTGTTGATTGCCTGCCAAAACAACAACAAAAATCCATATTCTCCAGAGGATTTTAACAGGACCTAGTATCCATGCAGCATAACACATTTTCAATTAAAAGTGATTCAATATACAAAGAACCAGAAAGAAAATGTTATAGGTTATCCAGAGAAAAGACTAACAGATGACACCTGTGAGATGACCCAGATGTTGAAATTATTAGACAAAAACTTAAAGCAGCTACTATAGCTATACTCTATAATATAAAGATAAACACCATTGAAATAAATGGAAAGATAACTGTTTTCAGTAGAGAAATAGAAATTATTAGACCAAAACTTTAACCAGCTACTATAGCTATACTCTGTAATATAAAGATAAACACAATTGAAATAAATGGAAAGATAACCGTTTTCAGCAAAGAAAGAGAAACTAGAAAATAACCAGGTAGGGCCGGGAGCAGTGGCTCATGCCTGTAATCCCAGCACTTTGGGAGGTCCAGGCAGGTGGATCACCCAAGGTCAGGAGTTAACAACCAGCCAGACCAACATGGTGAAACCCCGTCTCTACTAAAATACAAAATATATACATATATATATATATATAGCCGAATGGGGTGGCATGCACCTTTAATCCCAGGTACTTAAGAGGCTGAGGCAGGAGAATCCCTTGAACCTGGGTGGCAGAGGTTGCAGTGAGCCGAGATGGTGTCACTGCACTCCAGCCTGGCAACAAAGCGAGACTCTGTCTCAAAAAAAAAAAAAAGAAAAAAAGAAAAAAAATTTATAATGCAAAATGAAATATCTGAAATAAATTTTCACTAATAGAGCTCAATAGCAGATGAAGATGACAGAGGAAAAGTCAGTGGACTTAAAGATAGACTAAAATAAATTTTAAATCTGAAAAATCATACACTTACAGATTCAACAACCATGAACTCCCCATCCCCAAATCAATTAAAAACTAAAAGACCATCTAGACACATAACAATGTAACTGATGAAAACTAAAGATAAAGAAAACATCTTGAAAGCAAATGGAAAAAACTAACATATTACATGGGGGGCACAAAATGTAAATTACTTTCTATTTCTTGTCAGAAACGATGTAGGCCATAAGACTGAAACAACAAATTTAAAATGCTAAGAGAGAAGAGCTATCA
The DNA here is from genome assembly GCF_001698545.2 of Rhinopithecus bieti. Taxonomy (NCBI): domain Eukaryota; kingdom Metazoa; phylum Chordata; class Mammalia; order Primates; family Cercopithecidae; genus Rhinopithecus; species Rhinopithecus bieti. Next base: position 569,688 of record NW_016803198.1, read on the forward strand.
ACAAAGACTTCTATATACATTGAAAATATCCTTCATGAAAGAAGATGAAATAGAAACGTTCACAGATGAAAGGAAACAGAGTATTTGTCACCAGCAAATCTGCTCTAAAAGAGATGCTAAGGCAAGTTTTCCAGACTGATGGGAAATTATACTAAACAGAAACTTCAAAGTTTAGAAAGGAAGGAAGAGCATGAAAAATAGTGACTATCTGGGTTAGTACAAAAGACATTTCTCCCTTGAATTCTGTAAAATACACATGACTATTGAAAGCAAAAATGATTGCAGTGTCCGCTGAAGTTGTTTGTATATGTAGGTATGGCAACTACAAGATAAAAGAGGAGCCTAAATACTTGTAAGATTTCTAAATTTTATTGGTATCGCAAAATGTTATCTCTACATACATAGAGTATGAAAGGGAAGCTGTACACATTGTAGTCTCTGGTGCAACCACAAGAAAAAAAATACAATAAAATATAAGCTAAAAGACAATAGATCAGTCAATACTAAGTGCAGAAAATTATATTAAAATTATATAAGAAATAATTCTCAGAAAATTAGCAAAAGAAAATAATATCTCCAATGTGGTAAAGGTTATCTACAAAACTATGTACATAGTGAGGACTGAATTCATTCTACAAAGATCAGGAATAGGGCAAGGGTGGCAGCTCCTGTCACTCCTATTCAGCATTATACTGGAATACTAGTGATTGCAATAAAACAAGGAAAATAAATCAAAGACATATGGGTTAAAAATGAAGGAATAAAACTATTTCTCTTTGTAGATGATATGATTATTTGTGTAGAAAATCCCAAAGACCCTATAAAAATTATCTTAGAACTAGTAAGTAAGCCTTTGTGATTATGGGACAAAATTATACCAAAATCAATTGTCTTTCTATATACTAGCATTAAATAAATAGAAATCAATATTTAAAAGTAGTGCTTTTATCATAGCACCAAACAACATTAAAATGTATAAACAACATGAAATAGGTATAAATCTTTAAAATTAAGTGCAAAACTTGTTTAAAGTAAGTCCTCACTTAACATTGTCAGTAGGTTCTTGGTGACTGTGACTTTAAGTAAAACAACGTACAGCAGATTCTCAAATAACATTGTTGTCTTCAATGTTTCGTTATGATGTTGATGAGAAAAAATGAGTTTTGTTTTACATCATTTTGCTTAAAATCACAGTTAGTAAGCTATACTGAAAATAACAAAGCACTAACAAAAGGGCTAAGACTGAAATAATTAGAAAGATATACTATGTTCATTATTAAGATGTCAGTTCTCCCTTTATTGATTTATAGATTTAATGCAATTTTGAATAAAATTCTAGCAAGATTTTTAAATAGAAATCAACAAGCTAATTATAAAATATACTTGAATGTCAAAGGAAATAGAATAGTCAAACCATTCTGAAAATGAGGAATAATTCTGTAAGACTTGCTTTAAGTGACTTCAAACTTATTATAGCTAAAGCTACAGTAATCATAATTGTGTTTTTTGTGGAAGGATTGATAGGTAGAAAATGGAGTATATACACGTATATACATATACACAATTGATTTTTGACGAAGGTGCTCATATAATTCAAAGAAAAAAGATAATCTTTTCAACAAACGATGCTAGAAAAACTGGATGACTCTAAGCAAGAAAGCAAAGATTAACCTCAACTCATACTTCAGATCTTTCAAAATATTCACTCAACATATATCACACCTTTCACTCTAAAACCTAAACCATAAAACTGCTGTAAGAAAACAAAAGAGAAAATCTCTGTGATTTTTAGATGGCACAACATGTCCTTAGATAAGTCACCAAAAGCGCTGCTCAAAAAAGAAAAAAAATAAGATAATTAAATTGTATTCAAATGTAAACATGATCTGTGAAAAATGCCGTTGAGAAAGTAAAAAGACAAGTCACAGACTGGAAGACAGGGTTTTAAAATTATATAGCTGATAAAGAATTTGTGTCTGAAACTGTACCAAATTGTAAAACCCAATAATAAGAAAACAAGCATCCAAGTTATTTGAAAAAAAAAAAAAAAAAAAGCAGAAGAACTATAGAGACATTTCACCAAAGAAGATATTCAGATTGCAAGCATATGTAAAAGCGCTTATATCATTATTAGGTGGATTAGTTTCTTAAGACTGCCATCACAAATTGCCACAAACTGGGTGTGTATTAGTTTGTTTTCAGGCTGCTGATAAAGACATACTTAAGACTGTGTAATTTATAAAGAAAAAGAGGTTTAATGGACTCACAGTTCCACATGACTGGGGAGGCCTCACAAACATGGCAGAAGGCAAAAGGCATGTATTATCTCGTGACAGGCAAGAGAGAATGAGAGCCAAGCAAAAGGGAAAACCCCATATAAAACCATCAGATCTTGGGAGACTTATGCACTACCATGAGAACAGTGTGGGGGAACCGCCTCCATGATTCAATTATCTCCTACTGGGTCTCTCTCACAACACGTGGCAATTATAGGAGTTACAAATCAAGATGAGATTTGGATAGAGACACAGCCAAACCATATAAGGGTGACTGGGATATAAAACCAAAAACCAGAAATTTATTCTCTGAAGATGGGAAACAGTTTGGCAGCATTTCACATAGTTAAACATACTTATGTTAACATATTAATATTTACTCAAGAGAAACCCAAATTTATGTTCACACAAAAACTTACACTCAGATACTGATGGTGGCTTTATTAATAATTGTCAAAAAGCAGAAGCAACCCAAATAATCTAGTAGTTAGTGGATAATGAAACTATGGTACATCCACACAATGGAATACTACTCAGCAGTAAAAAGGAATTAACTGTTGATACATAAAACAATATGAATGCAACTCAAATGCATCATGCGTTATCCTAAGCAGCGTATCAACACAACTCCCCTAGGTCAAGTTCTTCCCCAGAGGGAATTCTGTTGTAAGGTGTTATGATAGCAATATTTATGCATTGTTGTAATCTATTATACCACTTATCACTAAAACGTTAACATCTATTTTCTTGTCTGTTTCTCCCACTAGTCTGTGAAATCAAGGGTAGATTTCATCATTTCTAAGCTGAGCACAGTGGTGGTTATGCAGTGAATACTCGATAAATAAATGAAAAAATAGCCAGACTGTCTGTTGCACTATGATCGCATCATTTCTTAAATCTGCTATATTATTTCCTATAATTCCCCTCTTGTTTTGTTATATCCTCGAAGTCCTTCCATCCATACACAGATACATCTATGATACATTTCCTTACCTCTCCAGATTTCAGCCCTCTAAATTCTGAACTTTAATGATTTCTTTGTTTCACTTCTTTTCTGAAGGCAAGAGGTGTGTTTTGTATATTTTCATATAGTCCTAAGTGTAGTGTCCTCTAATGGGCAGTTAGTCTTTAACTGATTCAACCAGTATTTATTGAGTGTCTATAATTTGCCAGTTTCTGTTCTACAAGCTGGGCACATAGCAGGGACTCAAATAGACAAATGTCCCTCCTCTCAAAGAGCTTATGTTCCAGTGAGGAAAGTTTCAGAATAGACATAAAACAAGTAAATACATAACATGTAAGCTGGCAGTAAGTACCAGGGGAATAAGAAAGGATTAGGAGATAGGCAGTGGGCACATATGTGGTGGTGGGAGGAAAGTCACGTACAAGGAGGGATTGCCATTTTGTGTGGAGTGATTGGGCAAGATCTAATAAAATAAAGGTTAAATAGAGACTGAAGAAAGATAGGACTGGGTCATGCAGAGTTATGGAGGGAAAAATCACTGTAGCATCCCATTTATTCCTGGATGAGCACCTTAAAAGTTCACAAAGGGAAAAAAGAGAGAGCATGTTCATGCAGATGGAGAGAAATATTTGAAATCCTCCAAATACAACAGAGCATCTTTTTCATGAGTAAAACCTATAATTTAATGGGATCTGGTAATTGAGAGTGGAGAATTGTTTGAGAGCACAAGGCAATATTTCTTTTACCTGTTGTTAAAACCAAGCAGGCTGACATGTATTAAAATGTAGGGTGCACGTAGCAAGGCTGAATGACTCTTCTAAATTCAGTCCTTAAAAATATGTCCTCCACATACTATCATGTCACCCTCCATCTTCTTTGTCTCAATGACAGTTTTAGGGGCAAAATCTATCATTTAAGATTTAGTTTTTGAAAAGGGGAAATATCAAAATTGTCAGGAGATTTGATTAATGTTAATACTTGACTTCCTATTTAATCAAAGTGACAATGTAATATTTTAAAAGTAAATGTAAGTGGTAATATAATTGTTAAATATCTTAGTGCTTTCAAAAGTGAGAGTATTGGTTATCTTAAAAGTCAAGG
>NW_016803198.1:574070-620575 GCF_001698545.2 Rhinopithecus bieti
AAAAAAAAAAAAAAAAAAAAAAAAAAAAAAACACTTTAGAACCTCTTAAAGAGATCAGTGTATTAAAAAGAAAAAGGAAAACACAAACTTTTTTTGAAAATCTTGTACATTGACCAATACAAATTCCCTTTTCTTGACCTTTTTACAAATTTCTACATTGAATTTTTTTTTCTTAAACTTCCCTCCTCCTCATTCTGTAACAGTCATTTTACTTTAAGATAAAGCTCTACTCTCTTTTTTCTTTAAAACAAAAATACTTTCTTGCAGTATAATTTCTCAAAATGGCAAAAATGAACACATTGATTAACACAAATATGTATAGCCTCTCAGCACCATATTAAGAGGCAAAAAATATGAACTTAAAATTATGCTTTATAACTAATGTTTTAGTATTTCTATCTCAGAAATTCTACCTGGATACCTAATGAATCTTCTGTCTGGTTACTTAATCAATGCCCATTAATTACCTCAATTTAGTAACAGTTGAAGGTTTTAAATTATCTAAAGATCTTGGAAATTCTCTTCAAACTTACATACCAGAAAATATAATTACTGTTGAAATACAGTTTGTTAGAATAATTACTCAATCTTGTTAAACCCAAAGTAAAATTTTTTGTAATATTATACCTTAAGTAGAAATAATACTAGCTTATTTGATCAGTAAACCTATACGTTTAGAAAGAACGTACCAAAGTAGAAGAAAAATATATATGGACCGGGTGCGGTGGCTTACACTTGTAATCCCAGCACTTTGGGAGGCCAAGGCGGGCAGATCACGAGGTCAGGAGATTGAGACCATCCTGGCTAACATGGTGAAACCCCGTCTCTACTTAAAAAAGAAAGAAAAAAAAAAAGCCTCTCTAAAAAATTAGTCTCTACTAAAAAATTAGCCGGGCGTGGTGACAGGCGCTTGTAGTCCCAGCTACTCGGGAGGCTGAGGCAGGAGAATGGTGTGAACCTGGGAGGTGGAGCTTGTAGTGAGCGGAGATAGCACCACTGCACTCCAGCCTGGGTGACAAAGCGAGACTGTGTCTCAAAAAAAAAAAAAAAAAAAAATTGCATATGATATGGTTAGCCTTTGTGTTCCTGGCCAGTATCTCATCTTAAATTGTAATCCCCATAATCCCCATGTGCTGACAGAGAGACTAGGTGGAGGTAACTGAATCATGGGGGCAGTTTCCCTCATGCTGTTGTCTTGATAGTGAGTGAGTTCTCACGAGATCTAATGGTTTTGATAAGGAGCTCTTCTCTCTTCGCTCAGCACTTCTCCTTCCTGCTGCCTTGTGAAGAAGACGCCTTGCTTCTCCTTTGCCTTTGGCCATGATTGTAAGTTTCCTGAGGCCTCTCCATACATGCTGAACTGTGAGTCAATTAAGCCTCTTTTCTTTATAAATTATCCAGTCTTGGACAGTTCTTTATAGTAGTATGAAAATGGACTAATACCATATACTTGAATTATACTGATAACAATGACAATTCAGAGAAAACACAATTATTGTATTAAAACAAAATTATTTAGTCTTGTTTGCTGACATTTTACCTAAATTATGTGAATATTAATTCTTGAAATATTTTTGAGTTAGTTTCTCTAAGAATACCTCTTTTTTTTTCACCTTGAAATTATTTGAGATTGTTTTCTTAATTTCTGGTAATATTAGGATTGGTCAATTGTGTAGATGCTTCTTTATCCCGAAGCCAATCATAGTAGAACTTCTTTGATGTAAGGAATTTCAAATTGTAGTAATAGTACTAATTAATTAGTACTATCCAGAGGTAAGAAATATATTGTATATTCACATAGTTGAAGTGAAAGACTTTTCTGAATTGTAGACATATAGATATATGGACGGATACAGATAGCTTATAGTCTCAATTATATAATTGCAGCCATGAGTCAATCATAAACACACAAATACACAATTCACAGGTCCATATCAAAGACCTAGTCTCTACTCAGTGGGTGTACATTCTTAATAATTTGAGCTCAAAATAGATACATCAATAAACAGCACAGACTAACAAACCAACTTCTGTGTCTTCTTTGCACCCAACAAAGACATGTTCTCTGTAAATCGTTAATCCCATTACAAGGATCGACAAATGATCAGACTAAGTTAAAAAAAGAAAGTCATCCAGGAGTCCTCTTGGAGTTATGAGGAAGGATGGAGTTGCGTCTTATCTCAGAATATGGAGGGCAGAGTCCTTTGAGATTAGCATGAAAGGATGGAAAGATTTCTTAACCACTGCAGCTTTCTAATGGCCTAGGGCTCAGGTGAAGTTTAACATTATCACAGTTCTTTTAAGTAGATACTATTATAATTCTCATATTCTTGATGAGAAAACTAGGGAATAAAGAGGATAAGTACCTTGCCCAAATTCATGTAGTTGCTAAGTGATAGAGATGGGAATCAAACTCCTGAAGTCTCACACTAGAGTTTATGGTATCTGTCAACATATTCACCTATAATATACTCTAAGTAGAGTTTTCTATGAGGTTCAGGATCTTTTCTACCTAGTACATACTTGTTTCCCCATAGACTATCACTCAGTAAATATTTGATGGAAGAATAAATAAAAGAAGAGAGAGTGAGTTATAAAGAGTGAAATGAAGAAGAAAGAGAGGCAGAAAGAGAAACATATAGAGATGAAGAAGAGAATGAATAAATGTCTCCTCTTTTTTACTTCCAGCTATAAATAAATATACATATATAAAAATATATATACACACAGGCACATATGTTGTTCTAACTCTTGTAGACACCAGAGAAAAAGACCTCACTTAACCCATTTTAATTGTCAGTGTACTCCTAGGAAAACTTTTAATCATTTAGAGACATGCATCAATCGCCCCTGAGGAAGGAGAATGTAAATAATCTGACATTGTTACTAATAAAAACTGGAAAGCATTGACCAATTTCAAAGGGTAATCACCTATTTTTCTCTCAATAATTATTTGATACAAAATTTTCCTTCTTGATTTGAAGCTTCTTAAAAGCAGAAATTCTATCACACCCATATCTGAATTTTCATCATTTTGCATAGTATCTGATGGATATGGTAGATATCCCATAAAATTGGATAGGAAAAATTAAACTTTGTGAAACTGCCTCTCCCTTTTGGAGTAATAATGATAAATAATTCCAGTTGATGTAATCTAACAACAGTCTGCATTTTCTCTGGGTTCCACATGCGTGGATTCATCCAACCTTGAGTAAAACTAACCTGGATCAAAAATGTAGTTAGGTCTCTGATGGTTGAGTCGGCACATGTTTTTTCTTGTCATTATTCCCTAAACAATACAGTATAACAATGATTTACATAGCATTTATATTGTATTAAGTCTTATAAGTAATCTAGAAATTATTTAAAGCACAGCCGGCCTTTGAGTAATATAATTTCCTTCAGCATCATTTCATTATAATGTGGATGAGAAAAATAATAATTGCTTCCTCGCCAGTGCCACTTTCTGTGTATAATGTACGTTTTCCCCAAGTCTGCCTGGGTTTTCTCTGGGTACTCAAGTTTCTGCTCAAAGATGTGCATATTAGGATACTTGCCATGTCTGAATGGTTGTACTGTGTGGGGGGATGGTGTGTGAGTGTGGATGTGAGTGCTCCCTGTAGTGGAATAGTGTCTGGTCTGGGGTGGGTTGTCTCTTTGCTCCCTGAGCTGCTGGGACAGGCTCTGGCCACCCAAGACTCTGAACTGAAATAAGCAGGTTGAAAAATGAATAAATGGATACCAATTATTGTCAAATAAAAATTTGTAAAGTAGATAATAACCATACAAATATACAAAATAAAAAAATGTGGTACAAAACAGTCAGCAAGCTTGCCATATTTGTGGTTGTTTTTGAACTGTTTTGTGGGAGAAGGTGATCTTTTCAATTTTCACTCTGCAAGCATTGATTATTTGGTTTATCCCCCCACCAGCACTGCAACTGCTGTCATTCACTGATTCACTCAAAATTGGGTAAACGATTATCTTACTTTTTATTCATCTTTCTTTCTTTCTCTTCTTTAAGACAGGATCTTACTCTGTTGCCCAGGCTGGAGTACAGCAGTGTGATCACAGCTCACAGCTCATAGCAGCCTTGACCTCCTGGGTTCAAGCAATCCTCCCACCTTAGCCTCTTGAGTAGCTAGGACTACAGGCATGTACCACCATGCTCAACTATTTTTTTTTTTTTTCTTTTTTTTGTAGAGATGGAGTTTCACTATGTTGCCCAGGCTGGTAACAAATTCCTGGCCTCAAGCGATCCTCCTGCCTCAGCCCCCAAAATGTTAGGATTACATGTGTGAGTCACTGAGCTGGACGGATCTTTCTTAAATGTGTGTTTAGTGATCATTTATTTCAGTGTTTAATATTGCTAGTGTTTTGGGTCTTTGTTTAGAATTTTGGTGATGATCTTGTGACTAGAAATATGCTATAAGACCTTTACTTTTGTTTACATCAATTGGCCTATGGTGAAATTTGTTTTATATGCCATTTAACTTAAAGTCGGTTTCCAAGAACCTGTCAAAGTGAGGACTTGCTGTATATGAGAGGATTTCTGTAGGCTATATGCAAATACTGAGTCACTTTATATTAAGGAATTGAGCATTTTCAGATTTTGATATTCACAGGAGGTCCTGAAATGATTCCCCAATGGATACCAAGGGATGATTGTACAACTGAAATACACTCTGACAAAATGGTATATTTGTTAAAACTTCCCAAAGAAAGTTTGCAATGACTTCCAATTTGGGATCAGTATTTACACTTGAGACTGTATTATCACTCATACAATACACAAACACACATACACAGGGAGGTCAACCTGGATCAAGCTATTGTAATATTTTGATACTGTTGACCTCAACTATTCTCATGTGGACAGATTCTTGTGCATTGGATCAGAACAGAATCTAGAGAAAAGATTCAGTTAAGTCTTAGTAAAAAAAAAAAATATTGCAATGTTGGACTTTGTATGATTATCACATTCAAAAAAATAGTTTCATGATAACAATTTTTAGATATTCTTGATACACTGGGATGGCCTCGTTATTTCTAACCCTTGTTCTTATCCTGGTTATCCACTATGGTAGTTATGGAATCTTTGTGCTCAGATTCCCAAATGAGTTTGCTATACCTTAGGTTTATTCATACAGTTTACTTCAATGTGAAAATGGTTCTGTTAGTAATAATAATTTTCATATAATTTTTGTCATAATATTAATAGTAATATTTATAATGGTATTTGTAGAATTTATAATGGTATAATAAATCTTTTATATGCATCATCATATTTGATTCCTACCATAAGCCTGTGATATAAATAGTTCATTACAGGCAGTTAGCTTTTGATAAGGAAATGAGATACACAAAGAGAGAGATTTGCCTAGTGTCTCACAGCTATTCACCCTTAGAGATTCCTAGTTTAATGATCATATAAATATAATGACTCAGTTGGCTTATACTCATCCTTATAAAAAGCCTCAAAATAACCAAGCCAGTGAGAGATTGTTCTGCCATAAAAAGCATAACGTTGATAGAGGATATTATTTTTAACTGATGGAGGCTTAGCTACTTATACCTGTTGAGGGTGTGTATGTGTGGGGGATCTTTTCTCAGATTGTTCAAACATTAACACCAAAACTATGTGAAAATCACATATTCTAACCTGTGAAATTTTTTCCAATTCCTCTTTAGCTTGAAATGTCCCCCAAAAGCAGTGGTATGTTTAGAATTTCTTGTTCTACTATATCACAGAGAAGTCTAAATGCCTTATACTTCCAGTAGAAATTATTGGCCAAATTTTGATAAGAAAAATCTACCTTTCTATCACTTAAAATAATGTGAAGATGGCCATCATAGCACCAAAATTGACCTTGGAAGAAAAGGTTTCGGCAGTAGTAAGCTTTTGGAGCATAGGATCGAATGGGGTCTTTAGAATTAGCTGAGGGAAAACAGTTGCCTAGCTAATTGTCCGGACAAAACAAAGGTAGATAAAAGGTGCCCCAAATTCTTTTCCACAGCCACACCACAGGATGATCAAGGAAGCCATACAGAAGAGGTTTTTCCTCCTCACCAGGACGAAAAGTACACTTTTGTGATGTACGGACTTTGAGTCCGTCAAGCCGTCACAGTTTTTCACAAGCACTAGTTTTGAAGCTGAGAGTGAAGAACAATACAATATAATATACATATTGTTCTGGAAACTGCATTTGATGGAAGGTGACTGATGAGCATTACCAAATTAATGAGCACCATTCCCTATGGGTGTTCATGGTTTTATAGGAGAATGAACCTCTTCTTATATGGGTGGATGCAACAGTTTGTGTTTGTGTGTATACAGACATAACTTAATCTTCTTGAGGTAAAGGCAAATATTTCCTACTAGTTTTTCCTAACTCCTGAAGTTATATATTAGCATATGTATTTTTATTGGTCAGCATGACAGGGCTATTCAAATTATTGAAGAAAAAGCCAGAAGTATAATTAAATTAGAATTCATATCTAATATTCATGATACTGATGAAGACCAAAAGCTCTGCCACTTCCCTCATCTGACACAACTTCAACTTATGTTGTACTTTTAAATTAGAAGTAAGTGCAGGAAAATCTCCAAGAAAATTGAACTCCTTGCTTACAATTACTAGTATTTGAAGCCAAAATCCTTGAGTAATCTCCCCAAGCCTTGGTGCATGTAATTGTAAGGGTGAGACTTTGTAAGATGCTTGTTATTTACTTGTACTGATTTGGCCAAACTTCTCAATTTAGTCAAATGAATGATTTATTTGGCCCCTTTCTTATGGTAAAGAGAAGCTACAAAAAGAGATCCAATGAAAAGAATGCCAAGAAAAAGCATACATTACCCTCTATTGCCTTGAAAAACCTGATGTAAGACAACTACCCAAGGCCTGGAGTGGTATGAGGAGGGTAGATGGTGGAGGGTAGATGGTGGTGGACAATTTATACATAAATGTCATTTACATAAAAAATATAAATCCGTAACACTGGAAAGCTAAAAAATGCTTTCATCTACATACATAAAAGCTCCTAGCATCATAGCTAGGTTCCTGGATTTAAGTGCCTATATTTTTTTCTCTTTTTCTTTCTTTTTTGTTTTTTGTTTTTTTTTTTTTTGAGACGGAGTCTCGCTCTGTTGCCGGGGCTGGAGTGCAGTGGCCGGATCTCAGCTCACTGCAAGCTCCGCCTCCCGGGTTTACGCCATTCTCCTGCCTCAGCCTCCCGAGTAGCTGGGACTACAGGCGCCCGCCACCTCACCCGGCTAGTTTTTTGTATTTTTTAGTAGAGACGGGGTTTCACCGTATTAGCCAGGATGGTCTCGATCTCCTGATTCCGTGATCCGCCCGTCTCGGCCTCCCAAAGTGCTGGGATTACAGGCTTGAGCCACCGCGCCCGGCCCTTGTCTTTTTCTTTCTTTCTTTCTTGAGGAGAAGTAAATGTGAAGTTACCCTGGACTGTAGTAGTTGGAGACAGTACTAGGGAAAATGACATCTTTTTGTCTACTTCAGTGTTTAATTATTCCCCACATCCATTTTGTCTTCTCTCTCAGATGGGTATTCTTGTGGAAGCAGTTCAACTTACAATAGAATCCTGAAACTTTTTAATACTGCCTTCTTGTAAAGGTTGCTTCTCAAAATTAGAGATAGCTAGTAAATGGAGAACTTTGTTCTCAAAGTTGCTGAAACTTTTCTTGGAGTAAGTTACCGCTTTTAAACTCTCTTATAGGAAAAAAAAAAATACTGGTAGACCACTTTACTAATTGGAATTCGAAGACAGTAAAGAAAATTCAGAACATCTGTGAGTGTGTGCCTAATACTTGATCTTCTATTCTATGAATGGTGCTTTCATACCGAATTTGTGAATTTCATACCGAATAATGTGAAGATGGCTATCTTCACATTAAATAAGGATTAAATAAGGAATAATTTTTAGTTTTAGTCAAGGCATGAATATACAGATTCCTTGATAGAGAGGGTGTGGCCTTCATTAGCAATATAATAAAATATTTCTTTCCCTCTGCTTTCAACGTACATGGTAGAATTGTGCTTCCCTCCTCTTTCTTCTTTTCTACTTCTTTCTTTTTCTTTTTTTTTGAGACAGGGTCACACTCTGTTGCCCAGGCTAGAGTGCAGTGGAATGGTCATTGCTCACTATAGCCTAGACCTACCTGAGCTCAGGTGATTTTCCCACCTCATTCTCCCAACTAGCTGGGACCACAGGTTCACACCACCATACCTAGCTAATTTTGTATTTTTTGTAGAGATGGGATTTCACCATGTTAGCCAGGCTAGTCTGAAACTCCTGGGCTCAAGAAACCTACGCACTTATGCCCCCAAATTCTTGGGATTACAGGCATGAATCACCATGCCCAGCCTTCTCTACCCTTTCAAAGTTAGGTGCGCTATATTAATTTGTTTCTATAAACAATATGAGTGGAAACAATATGAACCATTTCTTGAAACTTTTGAATACAGTGTGTTACTTGCCATATATTCTTGTCCATTAGAAAATGATTACGAAAGCATCAGTCAAGATGAAGTTTTGTCAGCCTGAGATCCTAAGTAACTACAATGAATTGAGCCCTTTTATCAACTGTCAACTCCAGTGGAGGTTAAGGTCTGATGAATCTGTGTTAACAAGAAATTGTTTTGATTGTTTGGTTGGAATGTGTTATTGTTACTGTTTTGTTACTAAAACAAAACTGGTTTACCCTGACTGATTATAACAGAAAAGGATTTTAAAACCTTTGTTCAGTTTTCTAGCCTCAGGTTAAGTTTGTAGAGTTATCACAAGTAATCTCTATAGTGTAAAATGTTTGCTTTGGACTTTTATCCATGATTAACAATAAACCATGTTACTGAGCTTTTATATTTTGCCTCTCCATACCACATAATGGAGACAGAAATTTATAAAAGACAATCATCTAGCATCAAGTCCTCTTTCTTGGTGGGGAAAGCTTTGTTTCTGACTTCAGTCCTTTGTGTTTGCACTCCCCTCTGCCTGAAATGTACTTATCCCAGGTCTTTGCATGGTTAATTTTTCATCATTTAGATATTTATACGCCAACCCTTGAGAGATTTGTTGATCAACCTAACTAAAATAGCCTATTCCGTTATTCTCTATCACTGTATTAGTCTGTTCTCACATTGCTAATAAAGACATACCCCAGACTGAGTAATTTATAAGGAAAAGGGTTTTGATTGACTCACAGTTACATATGGTTGGGGAGGCCTCACAATCATGGCAGAAGGTGAGTGAGGAGCAAAGTCACCTCTTACATGGTGGCAGGCAAGAGAGAGAACATGTACAGGGGAACTTCCCTTTATAAAACCATCAGATCTCATGAGACATGAGACTTATCCTCTATCACGAGAACAGCTTGGGAAAGACCTGCCCCCACGATTTAATTACCTCCTACCAGGTACCTCTCACGACAGAGGGGAATTATGGGACTACAACTCGAGATGTGGGTGGGGACACAGCCAAACCATATCAATCATGTAACATCTTCTATTTTATTCACAACTCTTAAACCCTCTAAGATATTTTTATGCATATTTGCTTAACTGATTTACTAATTATATGACTCCACTAGAATGGAGACCACATGATTGGAAAAATATGATCTGTTTGATTCAACACTGTGTTTCCGGCTAAATGAATAGTAACTTGTATAAAATAAATTGTGGGCTGAGCATGGTGGTTCATGCCTGTAATCCTCACACTTTGGGAGGCCAAGACTGGCAAATTGCTTGAGCCCAAGAGCTAGAGATCAACCTGGGCAACATAATGAAACCCCATCTCTACAAAAAAAAAATAAAAATAAAAAATACTAGCCAGGTGTGGTGGTGCACACCTGTAGTCCAAGCTACTCAGGAGGTTGAGATGGGAGTATTACCTAAGCCCAGGAAGTGGTGTCTGCAGTGAACCAGGTTCATGCCACTGCACTCCAGCCTGGGTGACAGAGTGAGATGCAGTCTCAAAAATAAACGAGTAAACAAACAAACAATGCAGTTGTGATATCAATTTTTGTTTGAATGGGTAACTAGAGACTTCTGTTTCCAGCCAAACCAGAGTAACAGGGAACAGACCCATTCTCACCCTTTAAAAAACTAAAACAAATTGGACAAAGTATTTGAAAGTGCAACTCTACTGGACAAAAGTCAGCATTGAATAGTAAACCCTGAGGGTAGGGAAACAAATGAGATAAGCCCTGTGATTGACCCAGTTTACTGCTGGAGAGAGTTTCCAGACTATATAGTAGCGAGGGAGACCTTCGGTGGGCCCAGAGTCTCCCTGAATGGAAGCAATAGAGGCTGGAGTCTGTTGTGGTCAATCCAGTTGGAGTTCACAGGACAGAGTGCCAAAAGGAGTACACTGTGGAGTGAGAAAGCTCTTATGATGCAGAATTAGTCTTCGTGTTAGTTTTCATCAGAGGACTAATCAGAGGATGATGGAGAGGAAACTACCAGTACTAGGGAAATAACTACCTAAGAAAGCAAGAGGAACAATTCCAAAAGTTCACAAGAAGCCAGAAATATTTTATGTTCCCACTAGTCAGAGAGGGAAAAACTTCATAAGACATGAATCAGGTAGAGTATGCAGTGTTGCTTTGCCTCAGTAGTGGGGAAACATTAGCCTTAGACCAAGGGTTCTCTGGTCTTGCCTCACAAAGTTTCAATTCAAACAATTAGAAATCTCAAACTTCTTCCAAATAACTGTGTTCCAGAAAAACTATAAGAATCATATTTTGATCTGGCCAACATGGTGAAACCCTGTCTCTAATAAAAATACAACAACAACAACAAAAAATTAGCCAAATGTGGTGGCATGTACCTGTAATCCCAGCTACTCGGGAGGTAGAGGAAGGGGAATTGCTTGAACCAGGGAGGTAGAGGTTGCAGTGAGCTGAGGTCATACCACTGCACTCCAGCCTGGATGATAGAGTGAGACTCCATCTCAAAAAAAAAAAAAAAAAAAAAAAAAAAAAAAAAAAATCAGCCTCCAATAACATAAAATTAAAATTTGTTAACATACACCCAGAATTATCAGACAGGCTTAGAAATAATAATTTGTAAGCCACAGTGATGGGGAAAGATAATTAACTACAACCAATTGAGAAATAATGGAGATAAAAGATTTAATAGAGAAGAACATTAAACTATATAAATATGTTTTGTGTTTTCAAGAAAGTAGATGAAAACACAAGTAAGTTAAAGAGAGGAATGGAAGACTTAAAGATCCAAAATAATCTTCTTTAGATGAAAACTATAATACGTGAGATTTAGCCAGGCGTGGTGGCTCACGCCTGTAATCCCAGCACTTTGGGAGGCCAAGGCGGGCTGATCACCTGAGGTCAGGAATTCAAGACCAGCCTGACCAACATGGAGAAACCCTGTCTCTACTAAAAATACAAAGTTAGGCGAGTTAGTGCTTGCCTGTAATCCCAGCTACTCTGGAGACTGAGGCAGGAGAATCCCTTAAACCTGGGAGGTGGAAGTTGTAGTGAGCTGAGATCGTGCCATTGCACTCCAGCCTGGGTGACAAAGCAAGAGATTCCATCTCAAATATAAGTAAATAAATAAATAAAATAAAATTGAGATTTAAAATAAACAATGAAATTAATAACATATTACTACAGCAGAAAATATAAATATTAAAGATTTAGCAACAGAAAATATCTAAAATGAAACACAGAAAAAGACATGAAGAAGAGATTATCAGATTATCAGTGAGATGTAAGACAACATTAAGTGATAAGCTGCCTATTATGCATGCAAATTGGAGTCATCAAAAAGATGGAATAGGGACAGGTAAATGATATGAAGAAATAATGTCTAAATTTTTTAAATGTTGATAAAAATTATAAACTCAAAGATTCAGGAAGTTCATTGAAATCTAAGTAATATAAACCTGAAGAAGACCACAATAAAGAATATCATTAAATTACTTAAAAAATGCAGAGTAAAAGAGAAAAAAAATCAAAACATTCTCAGAGTAAATAGAGCCATTATGTACAGAGGAACAATAGCAGCAGAACCTTTCTTTTTTGCTTTTTTTAATTTTTCTTTTATTTATTTATATATTTAGAGATGGGGTCTCGCCCTGTTGCCCAGGCTGGAGTGCAATGGCACCATCTTGGTTCACTGCAACCTCCGCCTCCCAGGTTCAAGTGATTATCCTGCCTCAGCCTCCTGAGTAGCTGGCATTACAGGTGTCTGCCACCATGCCTAGCTAATTTTTTTTTTTTTTTTTGTATTATTAGTAGAGATGGAGTTTCACCATGTTTGCCAAGCTGGTCTCAAACTCCTGACCTCGTGATCCACCCTCCTCAGGATCCCAAAGTGCTGGGATTACAGGCATAAGCCAACGCACCCAGCCTTTTTTTTTTTTTTTTTTTAATAATGAAACAAGACAATGGGCCCAGTGCTTTTTCAGACACACAAAAGCTGAAAAAGTTCATCACCAGCAGTTCCAAAGTATGTTAAAGGAGGTCCTTCAGGCAGAAGAAACGTGATAACAGATGGGAATCTATATGTATATATATGAATGAAGAGCATAGGGAATTGTAATTATGATATGTGAATAAATGTCAATTATCTTTCTTATTTTAAGTCATCTTAAAAGTCTATTGACCAAAGAAAAATAATATCAATATATCATTGGGTTCATAATAAATGTGGAAGTAAGACATAGGACAATAATACACGAAGTCCAGAGGAGAGGAACATGATAAATACTGTTGCATTCTTACATTCTACGTGAAATGGTATTATATTACTGGAAGGTAGGCTATAACTTAAAGGTATATACTGTAAATCCTACAGCAATCTTCCCCACTAAAGAAAGAAAAGAATAGGCCTGATGCAGTGACTCACTCCTGTAATCCCAGCACTTTGGGAGGCCGAGGTGGGTGGATCACTTGAGATCAGGCATTCAAGACCAGCTTGGCCAACATGGTGAAACGCTGTCTCTACTAAAAATACAAAAATTAGCCGGGTTTGGTGGCACACGCCTGTAATTCCAGCTATTTGGGTGGCTGAGGCACAAGAATCGCTTGAACTCAGGAGGGAAAGGTTGCAGTGAACTGAGATCATGCCACTGCGCTCCAGCCTGGTAGACAGAGTGAGACTCTGTCTCAAAAATAAATAAATAAATAAATAAATAAATAAATAAATAAATAAATGGAAGGGAGTGAAGGAGGAGGGAGAGAGGAAGGAAGGATACTGCCAAATAAACCAATGAATGAGATAAAATCACATTTTAAAAATATTCAAAAGTAGAAAGGAAGTAAATAGGAACAAAGGGTAGATCAAACACATTAAGTCGAAGTGGCCATACAGTAGATTCTAACCCAGCTTTATCAGTAATTACAACAAACTTAAATGATATAATCATTCCTAATTAAATGTCAGATATTGTAATATTGTGTAAAAAAGTAAGACACAACTATGTGTTGATCAAAAGAAACTTTAAATAAAGATGCACATAGGTTGAAAGTAAAAGATGCAAAAGAAATAGGCTACTAGTAATCCAAAAAAAAGATGTGGCTGTATCAATGCCAGATAAAGTAAATTTTGTTTAAAAAATTACCAGTGACAAAAAGGATAGTTTCATAATGATTTCATAATAAGTATTTAATCCTCAACCTGTATGTGTCTAGTAACAGAGCTTCAAAATTTCCAAAGCAAAACCAGGTAAAACTGATAAATCTACAATTACAGTGAAGGATTTTGATAATAAGTAGATAAAAATCATTTAAGACTATAGAGACACTAAAGCACATTACCCACCAACTTGTTGTAATTGACATTTATAGAATGCTTCACTTAACTACAGTGGAACCCATGTTATTTTTAAGACCACAAGGAACATTTACCAAGTTATGCCATGTTTTGGGTCACAAAATAAATCTTTATAAATTTAACAGAAATCAATTCATACAAAGAATGATCTCTGATCACAATGGAATTAATATGAGAAATCCATAACAGAAAGATAAATGGAAAATTCCCAAATATTTGGGAATTAAATAACACACTTGTAAATAAACCATGGTATAAACAAGAGACCAAATGAAAAATTAAAAAGTATTTTGAACCAAATGAAAATGTATAGACAACATAATAGAATTTGTTATATGCAGCCTACACAGTTTTTAGAGGAAAATTTATAGCAGTAAAAGCTCACATTAGAAAAGAATGGTCTCACATCAATGTCCAAAGCCTGTATTTAACAAAGTAGAAGAACAAGAGGAAATAGAACCCAAAATAAACAGAAGAAAAAAACGTTAATAAAGGCAGAAGAAGTCGGTTAAATGAAAAACAGAAAAATAAATTCAAGAGTTGGCTCTCTGATATCTTTAAAATGTATAAACCTCTAGCCAGGCTGACAAAGAGCATGTACATGTTTCCAATATCAGGAATGAGAGAGAGGGAATCACTATAGATTTTACAGATATTGAAAGAATAATACAAAATTATTATGAATTGGCAAATAACTAATGAAGTTGTAGGTTTCAACTGCAGGTAATCTACACCCCAACTATTATTATTCTATTTAGAGCCTGAAGTTGAAAGAAGAGCCACGGTCCATGACATGCTATATAAAGCTTCTAAATTGAATTATGTCTAGCGTGTTTTTTATTAGTAAAAACTATAAAAAATTATCCATTATCTGAGGTTTGGAGGGAGCTATGTTAGGCTCTCTCTAGGAAATAAAAAGATGTAAGACATTAAAAAAAAGCTTTTTTAAGATGTATATTATGCATATAAAATAATAATAAATGTTAAGTGAAGATGGATTGAATGAATATGCTTTAGATTTATGAGAGGAAGTAATTATAAAGTTCAAGGCCAACTTCATGGAGAAATTGATCCAAACAGCTCAACATTTGTGCTGCACTTATCTAAGCTTGCAATTTCTGGATATAAATAGGAAGATTAAATAATTTGAGAAACCCATAATAAATGTCCAACCCTCAGTAACTGGTTAAAACACTTTCAATAAAAGAGCCAAGCTTAATTCAATATATAGTTAATGAAAATTTCAAGAGATGAAATAATAGAATATAATCTTTTAGGTTATTAAATGAATTCAGAAAACTTGAATTTCAGGCAAACTGATTTGACAATAAGCCAAGGAGGGAACGAATAGTAAATTAAGTTTCTGTTTTAGGCTTATGTCTTAGCCTATATTATAGGTCTCAAACAGAAGCATAAGTGGCATGTTGTAAACTATGCTGAGAGAAACTATGAAATTGCAATTTTCACATATAAATTGGAAGAGGAATCTGTTCATATTGATGGTGGTGGGATCTTTCATATTCACTATTTACTCCCCCAAAATAAAACGTATTCATATTAAAGCCATACATATATCTGCTGTCTGTAGTCTGTAGTAGGTGATCACTTATTATCTCAGAAAACTTTAGAATTTTTCAATAATGTGGATATAGATGCATTTCTTCTTCCTTAATTCAAACATACTGTCCAGAAGTCCCAGATTATCTGGGGCTTTTTTTTTTTTTTTTTTTTTTTTTTTTTTTTTTTCCAACTCGAGCGTTTCTATTACTTAGAAACTGACTGGGTGCAGTGGCTCACGCCTGTAATTCCAGCACTTTGGGAGGCCAAGGCAGATGGACACAAGGTCAGGAGTTCAAGACCAGCCTGGCCAATATGGTGAAACCCTGTCTCAACTAAAAATACAAAAATTAGCCGGGCATGGTGTTATGCACCTGTAGTCCCAGCTACTTGGGAGGCTGAGGCAGGAGAATCGCTTGAATCCAGGAGGCGGAGGTTGCAGTGAGCCGAGAGTGTGCCACTGCACTCTAGCCTGGGTGATAGAGTAAGACTCCATCCCCTCCTCCCCCCAGAAAGGAAGTTTTAAAACTTTTATTATTTTAATTTTAATATTTTGCATATGAGGAAATAAATGAACTCACCAGTGCTCTTCCTTCATGGAACAATATATTACCATTATGTATGCTCTTAGTGATATACTTAGAGGACTATTGATAACACTAAGCTTTCTTGGAATGAGGGAGGAGATGTATTTAATCTTACATAGCAATATGATTTCAAAGAAACTTTTTTTCGACTTTACAGATTATTCAACCCACCCTAGAGTTTTAGGATGCTGGGTGAAGAACAATAGGCTTACCGATAAACTGTTTAATTTTGTAACACACATTTTTAATCTAATGAATTTCTTCAAGAGACCCAGAAGGAATTTACATGTAACTGATGCCCTGTAGCCACCTTCTTGGTATGCCTTTCTCTCAAAAAGCACTTACTGTGTAGCTAATAATTGTACAGTGATGAGTAGCCAAAAGATTCAATATCCAAGCATCCATTTAAAAATGATAATCTGCTGTAGTCTGTCATTGAATTTCTGATTAATAAACTGTAACTATGTTTATTTTGTTTTATTTTATTTTATTTTATTTTATTTTATTTTATTTTATTTTATTTTATTTTATTTTATTTTACCTTGTGTCTTAACTGAGCAGCTTAAACAACAGAAATTTATTTCTCATAGTTCTGGAGGCTGAAAATTCAAAGATCAAGGTATCACCTGCTGATTTGGCTTCTGGTGAGGGTTCTCTTCCTGGTTTATGAATAGACACCTTGTTGCATTCTAACATGACAAAGAGAGAGATTTTCTCTCTCACATCTCTTATTAAGAGAGCACTAATCCTACTTAAGAGGGCTCCACCCTCATGACCTAATTAACTCGTAAAGGCCCTTGTGGGGAAGAAAAAGTAGTATGTTTTCCTCACTCATCACAAAGTTTATGGCTGAGGTCCTTATATCACGTGACCAATTAACAAGATGAAAACATACAAATGTATTTAACACGTTTCAGGTGACATGGGATCCTTCAGAAATGAAGACCCAAATAGACAGCAATTTGTGTATATTTATGCTTATATTTGATGAATGGTATACAGTCATGTGAAGAACAATTAGAGAAAAAGGGTAAGATTTAAAGGTAATAAACTGGAGAGGACTTAGCCAGGCCCATTTGTTCAGATTCTTCTTGGCATCTCTGTGTTTGCAAGGACAAGAATTTCTCAGAATTTCTCTTTTCTCAGTGTATGGGGAGGGCCTCCACTGGAATGAAGGTTATATAACCTTACTTTAGTAAGATTAGCTAGATTTTATGGCCAGTTTCAAGGGAGAGGGGAAAAGCAAAGCGAGAGTGACCTTTCTGCTTCTGTCATTTTCTTAAATGTCAAGGTGCCATATTTTGGAATAGTTTGTCTTGAATCTCATCACCCCACTTCCAAATATCATAGTATTAGGGATTAGGGCTTCAACATATAAATCTCGGGGGACATAAACACAAGCACCTAGCACTTTGTTAAATACCAACACTTTAGTGTTTGGTGAGACTATTGGCTTCAAAGCAAGTCTTGATGAGGAAGCAGTGTTTGCTATTAGACTTCCTTCCAAATACCCTGTTTGAGTCAAAATATCAGACAATCAAGAAAGTGATTTCCCTTTCCTATTGAGTCTTCGGACACATATATAAAGCAAGAATGCATGTACAGTCATTCCTAGATATTCAAGGGGAGTTGGTTCCAGGACCCCTCTGTGTATCAAAATCCATGATTGCTCAAGTACCTTATATTAAATGGTGTAGTATTTGCATATAACTTAAGCACATCCTCCATGAATCATCTCTACATAACTTATAATGCCTAATACAATGTAAATACTATGTAAATACTTGTTATATTGCTTTTAAAATTTGTATTCTTTTATTATTGCATCGTTATTTTTAAAAATTATTTTATGAATGTGGGATCATGGATACAGAGGGCTGACTGGGATGCATATAATAAACTTTTAAAGAGTGGTGCATGTTATATAACTATAGGTTTACAAAAACAAGATCAAACCAACTCTTTGTAAAAATAAATTTAAAAGCACATCTTCAATACCAAAAGGATTGATTAAATAATTTCTCTTCTTTAACTTGGTAGTCCACAAAGCCAGACAAACATAGTACAAATCAAATATCTACTTTATTTATAAGACATTTGTACCACTGATAGATCGCTTACTATGTATCAGGAGATCTGGTAAGCACGTAATAAATATTAATTCATTCCAGTCCTAACAATAATCCTATTGGGTACATATTAGTGTCCTGCTTTCAAGTGACATAGCAGCCTGATTTCAAAGAAATTTTTTTTTAAAGTTAAAAATTAAAAAAAGGAGAGAGAGAGAGAGACAAAGCACAACCCCACCCCAATAAAAGACACAGATGTGTGACTTGTAGAGACTAACTACGCTATATGAGGAAAAACTAAAATTTGAACCTAGATCTATCTAAATTCCAAAGGCCAATTTTTAATACTGTATTTTACTTACAATTTTGCCAATTAGTGCTGCGAGCTGGTATGTACCCATTAGTTATATTTAAGTAAATGAAGGCTAAGATGATATGCTAGATTATTTTAAACATTTCACACGTTAGCATAAATAGAATTGATAAAGACCAGTCAAAATTCTTTGTATATCCTACACATGTGTTACTTTTTTAAGTATTTGACTCCTAAACATGAATAATTCTTTCAAACTAATTTTTATAGACTAACTGTATTCCTCCAATTTACAAACTGTTTTGTAGTTTAATCTAGTAACTGCTTTATTACATACAATATGTTGATACTATACTTTATAGAAAAAATAAAATCACTAATAGAAATAGTATTATATGTAAGTCTAATCTTAGTTAATGGCACAGTATTTTTTCCAATATTAATAATAGAAAATCTACCAGGGTTATGAAAAATGGTGATTTGAGAGGGATATTTGGAAAAATATAAAAGGCAAGTTATACTCTAAGTTCTTATTTGCACCTTAAAATTTTATAAAAATTCAGTATTTCATATTAGTCCCATCAATGTTATTAAGATATGTGTTTACTAAATAAGATTAAATGCTTGCCGTTCTTGGAAGAATTATTTTACCGGTGTTTTCTTTTGTGACATCTGCTGGCAATACCTGGTATTACACAGCTCTATAATTCACCTTTATCTACCTTCTCCAACTGTCCAACTTTTCCAGATAATACTAGTTAATTCAACTTAAAGAATATAGTGAGTATCCTGAACTAACGAAAAGGTATTTTAATATGAAACTGAATCAGAGGAGCAGAAAATTTAGCCCTCTAGAGGCTGATAACTTATTCAGCATATTGCACATGTATTTTTAATTTCATTGTTTGGTACTAAAAGAGATGTATACTTTTTTCTGAAAACTTTGAGCTCGTTTCAGGTAAAAATGTTATGTATTATAATGCTCGTGATGGACAATTGTTAACCAATCCCTCTAGTGAAACTGTCCCACACAGATGTTCTCTGCAATTTGATAGCTATGTGATTTAAAAGTGTACCTTAAAGTAAAATTGCAGATGTCAAGTCTAAATTCATGTTTAAAAATGAATGAACTGTACCTAAATTGCTGCATACATCGGATCCATGGCTATGAAGCAGAATGCATGAGCAAACTTTTTATATTACCAAGAATCCATTTATCTATGGTCCCATCAGTCAAATTCAGATACTTGTTGCCAGCTCCAAGATTTATAGTCTGGAGCTGGTTTTTGAAATTGCTTTGTATTTCCATTTAACAGCCAGGGAAGCAGCATGTTAAAATTTTGCCTCGGTCTCCTGGGATCCTATTTATAAAGCTAATTTGTCTCCCTAGACATTTTTTTTTTTTTTCTCTTTTAAATGCCAGCTCTAGGCTTCTAAACCATTAAACCCCTTTCTTCAGCCCAAGCAAAATACTGTCATAGACAACGCCGTTGCAGGACAGTGATGATTTCGATGATGATATAGTTCTCCCAGGCAGGATGCAAACCATTTCGTCTTCTGGCCGGAGATGGATTCACTGCCCTCCCTGCAGACACGCAGGCTCACACGCGGAGCACTGGGAAGTACACATTTACTGTACTGCATGCCGACTGCCTTGAAGAAACTGTAGCTAACCACCTTATTAGTATTCTTGCCTCCACCGTGTCTCACTTGCAGCATCAGAGGGCTGAGCAAATGCAGTAGAACAGGGACAGACACAGCTCTGGCAATCATCTCAATGCAGGCTGCCGAATGTTGGGGGTGGGGGATGCAGCACATCAAGATTAATAACCTTGCCATAATCCGGGGCACCGTGCAAGCAGACACCTCTGCTGATTGACCTGCTCCTGGCTTGATGCATCCGCCTGGGGGAGAGGGATCCGGAATCTACCTAGTCCTGGGGCCCCCCTGATTTTGGATGTTCATTTGATCCTTCACAGATCTGGGAAGGTAACAGTGAGCTGTGCCATCTGCAGCACACAGCAGCTCTTGGAGGTTACTACTGACAGTTTTCATTACACTGGTTTGTGTGAGTGCCTGTGTTTGTGTGTGTTTGTGAGTGTGGGTGCCTGCTTTGCATGAAAGAGAATGTGTGAGTGTCCGTGTGTGTGTACGTGTTAGTGTGACAACCAAAGCAGGTATTTCGTACAGTAGGAGATTTCAACAGCGTGACAATATTCTCCGGGCACTTGGGCTCACAGTCTGTAGCCCCACCCCGCCTTTCGCAACCTCCTTGCTTCCCCACTCCCCTTCTGCTTTTGCCTTTGATGAGTTTTGGCTTACTTTTGGCGGAGTCTCTTGGACACGTTTTGCTGGTACTGGAAGATCAGATACATGGAACCTTTGAAAACTGATTATTTTCTCCGATATGACTTAAAAAAATAAAAGAAGAAAAGAAAATAGAGTAGTGCACGGCAAGCTAGAGGATTGTAAATTTTCCTTGGTGAACTTTGAGGATCCATAAGAAGGTAAGTCACGGGACTCCTCAGATCTCGGTCCTTGTTGTCTTGCAATGTTTGTGTTTTCCTGCTTGTTTTCGGAAATCCATATGCAGTTTATACGCTCATTTCTAGAGACTGGAATGCTCAGAAGAACTCAGTGTGTGGCATTTTGGGGCTATTTTTATGCCAAGGAGGTTATTTCCATTTGTATAACCATCCCCCCTTTCCTCTTACCATTTTTATACCTCTCTTGTTTATCTAACATTTTCACAGGGAATTCTGAATACATGAAATCTGGAAAAAATAATTCCAGCTTTCTCCTGCCTTGCAATACTGTCTAAATTTGAGGAAAAACATTAATCAGAAAAGCGACTGGCACAGGCTCTGAGTTAGAGGCAAAGTGTGTCTGCTCAGCGACTGGGGGCTGGGGAGGTGGGGGTGTAATCCGGACTTTCATGATAACTTAATAGTAGACTTCCCCCTCCCTATAGCTCTATTTTTTTCTCCTTGAATAGTTATATCTGCTCTAGAGAGTAGCGAATGTGTGGAATACAGAAAAGCTGCTTCACCAGCTCTTAATTGGAGGAAATGAGAACAAAGTGGAAATTGTTTAGTATTTTGAACCTCTCTCTTTTTGCACTGATTCTCTCGCTATTGCATCTCATTAACCTTTCCGAATGCAGTGTCCCCTGATTAAGACTAGTGTCGCTCATTTTGGAACATCCTCTTACCCTATGTGGTCCCCCGTGAAGGGGATGTGTTTGAAAATTGCTCTTAATTGTCTATTCTTGGCTGTAAAAGCAAGTGGCATCAGGAATTCAGGTGACTTTACTCAAACATCTTGCCTAACTCAGTCTCTTTAGTTTCCTGGTAGTTAACTGTGCCTTTCTTCACCTGCACCTCCAAGCTTTTCCTTCAAAGTGAAATGCAGACAATATTTCACCTGTTTCAATCCCAGGGTTATTTAATTAAAGCAAAATATCATTTCATTGTGATAACATCTGTGTTCCCGTGTCTTTTAGTATTTTTATCTCTGCATTGGTATCAATTAGCTTCTCCCCAGGAGTAAGAATCACTTGTAAATAGGTTTCTAAAATGCTGAGACCTCACATGAAAGCAGCAGAACCTTACTCTTCACTGCCAGTGCATGTGGATGGCTTGTCCTTAAAAGAATAGTGTTAGTTCATGGAACGTTAGCCAACTTGAACTGTTACTGTGGACATGTTCAGGGAAGAGATGACAGGTGTGGTAACTAGGTAGAGAAGAGCACACCTAAGTGATTCTCTCCAAGTGTTGATGTCTATGTATAGGAAGAAGATGAAAATTGTAGCATAATAGATTTATTTAGAGGCTATGTGGCCTGGGTCAGAGATTTATGAGAGCACCCAAGTTGAGAGATGTCAGGCATCATACTCAAAACATTGATTTTATATATATATTTAAAGGGAGTTCCAAAAAGAAAACAAGCAAACAAACAAACAAAAAAACTTAAAGATGAGATTATACTCTGGTATTACCCTAGGCTATCCTAGCCTTTCATCTATCTAATAGTTTTTGCATAACGATTTTAGAGAAGCAGGTAAAAGAGGAAAACTGTGAGACGCTGCCCCTCCTCCACCCCTGGCCCAAACCTTGTACCTGGTACTCCAGGCACTCTTGGTAAAAATTACCATGGGAAAACTCCTGTCAGTATAATTTATAATGTGTCTTTCATGTCAATGATTTATGATCATGATTTTTTTATCTGTGACCCATAATGTCCAGGTACATTTTTCTTATCTAGAAAGGATAGTTGTTTTGATTTTTAATTTTTAAGTGGCTTGAACCTAGGAGAAATCCTAAACAAAATTTTATTTTCTTTGTGGAAAAAACAATCTGAGGTTCATAAACCCTGAAAGTGAGAATAATCTATGAATAAGAAACACGAAGTTTCTGTTGTAAGGAGAAGGATCCTGATACTCCAAGTGTCAAAGGGTCATGGCAGGGTGTTGGAGGCTCCCCAAGCTCTGCCTGGACAATGAACATTCCTTAAGTTTGTCAGCTCTTTATTAACCTGCATCTTTTGGCAACTAGTCCCAGGTATGGAGGACAGCATTTTAGGTCATCTATTTAGTGTTAGGACTGCTCTGAATAGAGAAAGGTCCTTTAAAAATGTATTTCTGGAATCTGGCAAATTAGTACCTCTCTCCACTGAGGTTATCTAATGTTGACTGTTCTCCTATTCATATTCTCACCAAGTACTGGTATATTTAGATGTGTGGTGTTGGTAAAAATTAATTGCATAGATTATTCTCAATACTACCTCAAAACAAAACAAAAAAACAACAAAAGATACCAACTTGGCTTTTGTGTATTAAAGATTTAATCATTGTAATGAGTGAATCTTTTAGCGATAGCAACACTTTCATAATCACTTATTTTAGGCTAATAATAGAGGTGGGGTACAGTCAACTCAGGATTTTCTGATTACAGCTTATGCAATGTGCAAAGCATCTCTCCCATATCTCAAGGGTTCCTGATGGTGTTTGCACAACTGTAACTTTGCATCTTTATTTTCAGCTCAGGCCAGAGCAATAATAAACAGCTTTTGATCAGAACCAACTCCAGGTCCATGGCTTTTTCAGTTTTATTTTGTAGTAGAGAGGGTTTTGAGGTTTACCAGGATTTGTTTTATTGCTTAGAGAATTCAGAAAAGAAAGGTAAATGGGGATAGGGAGCTTTCCATTTCAGTAGGAGTAACATGTCAGAGTTGCTAAAGAAAAGGCTAAAGTTCCCTAGAAGCAACATACGCAGGGTTATATTTTTAAAAGAATGAATTGGTGAAAAGTTTCTCTGAGTTTATTGGGGAGAATAAAGGACATTCCAGTTTCTTTCTCTATTTAACTCTATTGATTTGGAAGTCCTTTCTCTGGGACTCTGCTGAAGTCAGACAAGGAGGCCCAACATTCTCCAGTGTGTTCCTATGTTTTTAAGACCTAGGGCACTTAACACATGAATATCTCTTTCCCTCTGTAACAAACAGGGTTGACAACTGGAAAGTCAGCTACTGAGAACCTTTGAGAAACAGCCAGGAACATCCCCTAGTAAGTTCAAGAGCAGAGAGGAGCTTTTGCAGCTCTGGCCCTGGAGGTGGGTAAGGACCAGGTGGATTGAACTTGAAATTTTGATTGCTGAGTCATTACAACAGCCTAAAGCTGTTTGTTAGCTCAAAGAGCTGAGCCGATGCTGGAACTGGGGCTAATATGAATAGGCTAAGAGCATCAGCCTACAACAGAAAATGAAGACTCTTGGGAAGAAGAAGATACAGTCTGTGATGACAAATGCTATTTTGTATGTCCTTGATGCTGTTCTCCATCACTTCAGAACAACCTCTCAGGGACCCCAATAAATTACAGGATAAAAGATGGATTAATTGATATGTGAATAGAGCAGGGGCTTTGCAATAAATTAAGCCAACTCACTCAATTATCTGTATCTCCATTTGGGACTACTCAGCAGTCACAGATGAAATGGGGAATGGTGGAGGCTGGGGTTAAAATCAGAAGCAAAAAAAAACCCTCTGGATTGAGAATCAGAAGATGTCAGTCAAACATTGCAAGTACTGCTTACTGGTTGGTAGGTTGTTCAAAGTCTTGGAACCTTGATTTCTTCCTATATAATTTGGAAATAACTATTCTTAAGTCATAGTGTTGTTGTGAAGGCTATGATGAAATATTGTAGAAAAAAAGATCTACAAATATACTCTTCTGTAGAAAAGTAATGTGTTATAGTAATGAGGACTCTGTATTGTCCAAGACATAAAATGATTCCTTCAATATAATTTCAAGTTAAAGTGTTAAGCAGAACTGACCTATTCTTAATGATTGGTATTAACATTTATGTTGTTATAGATTTGGTGTTTTTTCAAATGTGTTGACTCTGCCTCTTCTCAGTAATTTTTGTGGTATATTCTTAGTTACTTGTGAATATGTGTATGTGTTGTGTGTATGTACATGTGCATGCATACATGCATAAATAATTAGCCAATTCATATGAGGCATAATTTTAGTTTCATGAAAAATAGAAAATATATAATGACCTGAATTCATTTTCACTGGATATCCAGGAAACATAAGAAAAACTTGACTTTCCCAGACTTGGACATACACAGACTACTAGCAAGTTTGCAGTCACCAAATAACTCCAGTCCACAAGGAGGTTGTTGATTAGAATTTGAGTTACACTTGGGAATTATATAAATAAAATACACATTTTTTAGTAATAGCACAGCAAAGAATGATTTTCACAGTGAGCTGCATTTGGTGGACAGATAGACCAGAATTAAAAAGCTGACTTGGAAGTTATGACAGCAAGAGAATATGGTAGTGAGAACAGGCTTTGGAGTTGAATAGAATGAGATCAGATACCTAATCTCTTGAAGCCTCAGTTGTCTCATCTGTAAAATAGGGACAATCGGTTATAAGTGATTCTGTGATGAGTGAATGAATAATTTTATGTAAAGCACTTAGTAAAATCCTTGACACAAAATTGGACTTCTCTAGGTAGCTCACATATATTCTCTCATTCCTGTTCAACTAGTTTAAGAATAGGAAGACCATACTAATCCAGTGTTTTATATTTTATACAGGGGTCAAAACCCTAAATGTAATCTGAGTGCTAAGTAAAATTGGAGACAGAAAGCTATATTCTGAAAGCTATATTTCTGTAAATTAGCTCATTTCATGTACCATGGTTTCATCAGACCCTTTTTCGGAGCAGCCTAAGCACCCTTTTCAGATGTCATTTCACTTATACTCAGAACTTTCAGAATGATACCAAATATAAGGAGGAATAATCACGTGCATCCTTCCATATGTGGTTGCAGAAACACAATTCAGATGTCACCAAGAGGTGTTAACATTGCTCTTTACCTAAAATCTCGTTTTGTTCACAGTTAATGAAAGGATGCATATTTATCAAGCACCTACCAGGTACGAGCACTACAATCATTGCTGTGGGGAGTATTAGAAGGACTTTCTACTCATAGCTATTTGCTGCAGTTCCTGTATTTGGACAGGGAATGCTGCAGTCTTAAAGGCTGCCCCTTGGAATTTTGACTTGATAGTTAAAAAGAATTAAGATTCCTCTGCCAGAATCTGACCTATGTGGGGGCTCTGTCATTGTGTATGACCTTTATTTTGTTCAAGAACATATCAGAAAAGATGTAAAAAGCCTTGTTCCTACTAATGTAGCTGAACTGAGCTGTCAGTGATGAGTCCAATTCTGCTTTGCTAACTCTGCACGGCTGGTACCACTTGACCCAGGTATTTCTGTACTGCAAAGTCAGCCTTTCCCTGTGCATGGAGGAAACAGGGTTTTGTCCTTCAGATTGTAGGTTCTTTCTGTCCTTAAAATGAATGGATGAAGTCTGTTTTATGACTTTGTGAGAAGAAAGACAAGATCTATGCTCCCTGTATTTTAAAGCTTCATGCCATAAAATTTGATTCGAGGAGAGTTAGAAAGGAAAGAGGGATGTCAATTGGTCAAAATAGCAAACAGAAGTTCGTTAGCCTCTACCACAGCCTTAAGCATCAGAATTTGTGGTTGAAGTTTTACACTGAACTAAGGAAATTCCTTTTGTGATATACTGCAAAATATATTACCAGCACACACCAAGAAAACATAATGTTATAATCAATTATCTCGTAGAGTCAGCAAAGGTATTGTATGTGCCAGGCACTGTGCTAGGTATGTTAGATTATTTATTTACACTTCTCACATACAAACACACACACACAAAATAAGCAAGGTAACATGATTATTCCCATACTACAGATAAGGCAAAAAAGGATTTATTTGCCCCAAATTCTGACTCACTCCAAAGCCCATGTCCTATTCTTTTACACCATGGTTTCTTTTATTTGTAGGAAACAAACCCAATGTTTCTTCACACAGACAGTCCAGAGCAAGCCTTCTGTAAATGCAAATTAAATAATCACGTTCCCATAATAGGACCGACTCTATCAGTGGAAAGATGTGATGTTAGTATCTCTAAGGGGCCTCTGAAGGGCGCTTCTCTGAACCAATGGGTCCCTAATATAGTACATCATCAGTACCATATTCTTGTGGTCTTTAGCAGAAGCTATAAGTTGAGGCAGATCTCTACTTAACTTTGACAATTACTTAGATCTTATTAAAATGTCTGATGCCATGTGGATGATTGTACTGAAGTTACAGGGCTCAGAGGAAAGTAAAGAAGTGAAAGTCTTCTCTGTAACACTAAATCTTCAGTGGCATTAAGGAGCATTTGCAGAATTTACTTTATGGGTGGCATCTCCCAATATGTTATGTCTCATTAGTAATGTACCTTTGGGAAGGTTACTTTTGTAGCTATATTTCCCTATCTTACCTTGTAGTGCTGTAAAAAGATTAAGAAAAATAATGCTCACATAGTATCTAGAACAGAGATTAGAATTTAATTGGTGTTCAATAAAAGGTATCTCATTATAATAGTAATTAAATTTACTTATAATCATTGGTAGTAATAGTAATTATGATAATAACTTAGCAGTTTCAGTTTGTATAAATGTTGTTGTATTCTGCAGTGCCAGAGACGATACAAATTATTACAGCACATGAATAAACAGAGAAGCAAATATTCATGTTTGTCTAACTATAAAAATATAAAAGAGAGGAGGGAAATTATCTTTCAACATGTTGATGTCAGTGGGGGACATGATGGAAAAGAGTGACTGGTACAGAACATGCAAGGAGACCAGAGAAAGGGAACCGAGTCAGAATCTGATAAACTGGGGAATTCTTTCTAAAGTCAGGTTCTAAAATGTGGGCCATGAAACTCATTGCTTGGCTGTAAACAGGAGAAAAGGTCATATTATGAAAGCTTTCTTGATAAAGAGAGGAAGTAGCAATCTTTCTTCAACTTAAAACTGTCAAGGGACAAAGAAAATTTTAACACCACCTTTTCTCTAATCCCTGTAAAAATGCTCTAGCTTTTTTACATAACGTAGATATTCAATTATATTTTAACTGTTTTGAAGTTCTAGCTGTTCCTTTACATATATATTGAGCAAACAAATTAGCATGTTGAATGTTTGATAATAAGTTACTTAAAGATGAGAGATTTCAATTCCTTGTGTAGGTCGTTTGAATTTATACATTCATGATTTAGGTAACAAGTCACAGAAACAAAGGCCAAGTAAATACACAATGGTGCAGAGTGTACTTTTTTTTCAACCATGTGATTGGAATTAAAACCTGTGACCATATATACCTTGACCCCAGTAGATACTCCATATGGAAGAAGAAAATAATCCACATAAATTGAGACACATGTTTGAATAACATAGTAAAAACTATGTGTGAAGTGAAAACATTTAGAAAAAAATCAATCTAATAACAGCATACTCTTCCCTGAAAACAAGCAAATGATTAATGACAGTGGATGGGTTTGCTAATTTTTTTCTGTTGGAGACATCCACCATGCATAGTGACAGTAGTCTGAATATAGATACATACAAGGAAAAAACTCCACTCTCCCTTCTTCAAAGGGAAAACCATGTTTATATGTGACTTTTGCTCAGGGTCATTTTCTCTACCAAGGTACCTGGACTACTATTAAGCATTGAACATATTATCAGTCAACCTGTTCTGATTCCAGTGCCCAAGTAACAGCAGATACAAAAGTAGTTTAAAATTTTTCTGAGTGTTCCCCTGGCTGCCAACACTTTCATGAAATAGGTCTGTTTTGCTCACGAATAGCTGAGTTCTTCCTGGGTTCATCTGGTTGATGCTATTTCCTGTTTTCCCTTTCTTTACCCTTGACCTGTCATGCCTCACTGCCATGACTCTCCTGGATGTGTTTTTGCTGCTTCAAGTTTGATTTTCATCTCTTCCATCACTATAAGCACTGCTACAGTTTTTTCAAGCTTTTGCTAAATGAAATTCTGTTCTTCCTATTGAATACATATTTTTCTCCAAGACTCATTTGTCCAGCACCACACACACACACACACACACACACACACACACACATACACAAATCTATATCTATGTCTATATATGTCTATGTGTGTAGGGGGAGTGGGTCGGGGTGTTTATTTTTTAAAATAACCCTATTCCTATTCCTGAACCTCAGAACGATGTCATGGATCTAGGTCAAGAACACTTTTGCATAAGTCAGTCAGAATTCTCAATGAATGTTCTTGTGGGTAACAGTACGTTCTTTTGCTTCTGTAGTCATTTTGATGGTGTCATTTATTCAAACTTTGTTTGTTAAACACCTACTAGATTCACTATTCTATCACAGTTATGATGTGGAACACAAAGTTGTAAGCAATGTGATTTTTCCCTCAAATGTGTTCATATATTATTGTTGACATTCTATTGACAGAGGAGCAATTAACTTGCTAAACAAGGCAGCACAGGATTCAGAACCAAAAAATAATAAAGTCAGTACGTAAAACTCAGAGAAGGGAGTTATCCCTGAGGAATTTGTGGTTGGGGAAGCTTAAAGAAGGAAGGGGAATTTGAGATTTGTCCTAAATATCTATATTGTGAAGCAGTGATAATGTTTCCAAGGAGAAATTAGAAGAAATTATAACTTTGCATATATCAGTGCTAATAAAGTAAGGAAATACATCAAAAAGTATTTGGTAGGAAGGAATGTAGATATGGGTTGGAGCCCTGTAGACAGCCTTGTAAAAACCCACAAAATTGACACAATGGCTATCACACATTTAATTCTATGGTGTTTCAGATGAGGTGTTAAAAACTTTATAGTTGCATAAAGAGGGCATCATTATTCTCAGGATAAAGATGAGGAAACTGAGCTACAGATGATTTGTGATTTGTCCACGGTAAAAAATCATTAAAAGCAGTGTCTACCTGAATGTCTGCCTAGTTGCATCTGTCTCAAAGCCCTGGTGCCTTGACTCCTCTCAGTTTGGGCATTAGCTTGCCTAACAATGCCAGAAACAGCTACTTTTCTCTATTACCTTTTAAATATTTCTGTGGTTGCTTGTATGAAAATTATTTTCTGCATTTGCTATAACTTTTTTTTAACCTTAAACAGTTTTCCTGGCCTCCTTTTTCTCTTCTACCAATTATTGCCAGAGGGATTAGAAAACAAAGACACAGAGACTCACCTATTTAGTGTCCTCAGTTTCTCTTCTATTTTCTGGAAGGGGTGCCAGTGCCTGGTACAGATGGTCTGTCGGACAGACAGATGGTCCAAGCATCTCTAGTGGTATGTTCTACAGGGAAACATGTCTAAGAACTGCCAGCTCAGAATGGAATGGCACTTAACACAACCATGAAGAGTTGACAAAAAGGTCGCTCTCTGACCTTCTCGTCTTCAGTCTAATTTTTTCTTTTCAGATTTTTAGTTTTCAGAGATGAGAGAGACAGTTTGTCTGCTTTGAGTAGATGCCAGTTTCTCTTTCTCTGAAGCTAGAGGGATGACAGTTTCACAATGATACATTTAGAAATTTGCCAGGTAGTTTCATAGGATGTTTATTTTTCTTGGCTTAGAATCTGGATCCAAGATAAAGGTCCAGGAAAGGCAAAAGGGAGACTATTTGAAGAGAGTCAGCTCTAATTCTGACCACATCTACTTGAAGAAGCAACAGAGCTTCCCCCGCCGCCCCCATCAAGAGGAAACTAACTGCTCAGATTGAATCTTTGGTCATTACTATCATCCTTTGGTGGGAGTGTGGGGAGGCCAGTAGAGAGTCACTTACCAGGTGTCTGTTTAAATAACACCTTGACCTTCTTGCCTGATGAGAGCAGAGATAGGAGGTTGAGAAACAGAGAAAGAACTAATTTGCTCTCCTGTCTGGGCCTGGGTATGGTTCCAGAAAAACTTGCCTTTCTATCTGTTTTACTCACCCCTCACAGTAGTTAGTGATTTGCAGGACCACAATGTAGGGACTTTTTTTTTTTTTTGCTACCATTCCATCATCTTTTTTCCATCATCTTTTTTTCCTACCCTTCTCACCCAGTGGAAGCCACAGAAGATACAAAATCAAGCCAGTATAGGCAACACCTCCTATCTTTGACATTTATTCAGATTATTCTCTCCCCGATGGCCTGCTAGAGTTTCTTGGTTTCTTGCTTCCTTCTTCCTGGATTTTTATTTCAACCTCATATTTAGCTCCAACTTTTCCAACATCTGCCTAAGCCCACAGGCCCAGTTTCTGTTTTGGTGCTGTCTTTGAGCCTTTTCAAATCGACATCCTTTGGTCTAGCCTCTGTTCTGTACACTCACACAGTTTTAAGTAGCCTAGGGCTTCAAATTAGAGGCAATGCTTCTGCTAGCTCCAGCCTTGCAATATTGGCTACCCAACTCCACAGCTTCCTTGCTAGAAGTGAAGAATAGAGACTACCTTTGCATAATTAACTCAAATCTTCCCAATCTGCAAACGCTGGTTATATATTTGACAGCTATCTCTTTTCTCTGTCATTAGATGTAAGTATCTTTTAAAAAGTACAATATTCTTATCTGTCAAATCAAGATCATGATAACAACAAGCATGTATTCAGCACTTACTATGTGTTTAAAAGTTTATATTTATTATAAAAATATTTGATCTTTTCCCCAAAAAACTATGAAGTAGGTATTAAACAGATTTTAAAGATGGTTAAATAAATGGCCCAAATTATGTAGCAAACGTCTGGACAAATCAAATATCTATATTTAGAAATATGATGAAGTGCTGTTTTCTAAGTCATTTAAAAATATGTGTAATACCTTTCTTCACAAGAGAATACATAGGGTTTCTGTGTTTGGATGTATAAGAATAAGATTTAAACCTTAAAGCTCTATGTAGGCCGGGTGCGGTGGCTCATGCCTGTAATGGCAGCACTTTGGAAGTCCGAGGCACGCGGATCACCTGAGGTCAGGAGTTCGAGACCAGCTTGGCAAACATGGTGAACCCCATCTCTACTAAAACTATAAAAATTAGCCAGGCATGGTGGCAGGTGCCTGTAATCCCAGCTACTCAGGAGGCTGAGGCAGGAGAACTGCTTGAACCCGGGAGGTGAGGTTGCAGTGAGCTGAGATTGCACCATTATACTCCAACCTGGGCAACAGAGTGAAACTCTGTCTGAAAAAAAAAAAAAAAAAAAAAAAAGAAAAAACTCTCTGTGAATGTTAATATTTGCTAGGTTGTATCCTAAAATTGTTTTTTAATGACACCACATATATTTCTGTAGCCCAGTATAACAAATAGCTGATTAAGGGGCAATCATTTCTCAATTTTAAAGCAGAAATACTGTGGATGCTGATGAAGTAAAGCTCCAAAAAATACCAGATGTGTGCAGCAGCCTTGTTTGTGCATCTGGTGAAATACAGTAGAACCTTACTAAATTACACTAATGAGTTGGAGACCCATTACAAATTATCACATTTGCCCAATTAGTGAAGGGATAACATAAAGGAAAAAGACTATTAAGCAAGCCAAGCTGATATAAAACTTCAAGCAAGCCTTAAAGATGTTCAAAACATACCATACACACAAACACCCACAAATGTACCTCTACATAGGTGAGGCTGCTAAGATTATTATGAAACACACAGGTATTTGTACAATATATTTGCATGGATTTTTTTTTCCTTCTGTTTCTTACAGGATAGAAGAATGAATAGCAGTTCATTGTAACTATTTTATGTTTTAATGAGGATTTGAGTGAATGTTGGAACATTTTTGTGTTGTAGATGGTGGTGCTATATTTAGTTATATTGTATTGTATATTTTCAGGGTTGTCCTACAATTGTAAGCACATTAATGGGTATTACTACGTTGGAATCTTGTCAGTTATGGTACTTTTATCTACTAAGTTGTTCTTCATATATTCTCAGAAGGTAGGACACTTGCTGATCAAATTATCTCAATAAACTTACTTTGGGGACAAAAATAAAAGGCAGATTATCCACCATCTTCCATGGGATTGTAAATTCTCACCCTTTAGAACTCAAGTTATCATACTGTTTTTAAAGAATTAAGATTGGATTATTTTTCATGTGGTTTTAATAGCTTCAAAATAGAGCTTAGTAGAATTTGTAATTGGAAACTGGGAAATTTCTTAGTTACATATTTCATGTATTCTGTGACGGGGATGCACATAAATCTTGTTTAATTCTTAGTATAAACATATGCAGGTAATATTATTATTGTGTCTAGTTTACAGATGAGGAAAATGAGGCTTAAGAGAGCTTAAGTAACTTGCAAAGATAATACAGCTAATAATTGTTAGAGCTGGGACGTGAGAAGATGCAGTCCTGTTTGAAAGGAGCTTATACTCTCCCAGACATATGGTCACATTCGTAGCATGCTTTATGCTAAAAATGTGTCTTCCAAGCCCAGATCTTCTGCATAATTAAAACGATGGCCTACTCTATCTGCTTCCTTTTCTCTATTTCTCCTGATTACTGTGTTTTGATCAGATGTTCAATATGACATCATTTTTGCTTTAGTTTTGTGATTTCAGAGCTCCTTTGCTCTTTACTCTGTAAGGACTTTACTTGTTAAACTTAAAACAGATGGTCTTTTGGTGCACACGGTCTAGCAACAATGAACTGCAGTCCCCTTGGTCAGGAAAGGGGCCACATGTGGCCTCAATTCTCTGAGGTAAATAGAAAAGTAAGGCCACAAATCCCACATATCCTGGTATGTGCATTCTTTTGCAATATGACACCCCATTAAAATGTGGATTCTGTTTCTTTACCCCTGGAATCTGACTTTGTGGCTTACTTTGATGGAATGTGGAAGAAATAACATTACATAACCTACAAGGATAGACCTTATAAAGCCTTGTAGCTTCCATTTTCCTCCATTGGAGAGCTGCTCTGGGACCACTAAGAAAGAAAGCCCATCCAGCCTAATGGAGGTCACATATAGGAAACCTGACCCATAATTCTGTCAATCCCCCGCAGTGCATGTCACTAACAGCCAGCATAAGCTGCCAGTGAGGCTATCTTGGGTCTTCCAGCCCAGCCTGTTCCTAGCTGAATGCAGGTGCATGAGTGAGTAAAGGCAAAACAAGCAGAGCAATCACCCATCCAATGCAGAGAATGGTTAGATATGCAAAACTTTTGTTTTAAGTCTCTCCATATTGAGGTGGTTTATTACAAAGAATGGTTAACTAGAACAGGCTTATATATTACACAAGCATTATTCATTTCCTAGAGTTTAAGCTGGGGCGGGAATAGATCTATGAGTTTCAAGTTGTTGTCTACTATGTTTTCTTGAAAAAGAGTAACGTGGTAGAGTGAATACTATCTTTGCAACTGCAGAGCAGCTTTTATTAAATGTCTATACTTTGCTAATTTTGAGCTTGACCTTCATTCAGTTTCATTTGTTTTAATGTTATTTTTGAGTCATTACTTATTTATTCAACAAATGTGTAGAACCTACTGTGTGCCTGACATTGAATTTTATAAGTAATGTCATTTAAATGATGAACAGCTTCAATATAAAAAGGAAACACATTTTCCCCAAATATCTAAGGCAGTAAATTTTACATAGCATGTACACACACACACACACACACACACACACACACACACACACACGCAGTTACCCATTCATACACACTGTGGGTTCTGTCTTCCTGCTTGGATCTTTATTTGAAGAAAGAAAAAAATGTTCTTCTTTTGCTATAAAATAATTTTTATGTTTTATTCACAAATTTTATTTAATTCCTCCGGTAACTCTTTAAGAAAAATGTAATTATTGTTCACATTTTACACATGGGAAGGCTGAGGATTAGAAGATTAAGTGATGGATTCAACATTATGCAACCAATAGGTAGGGAATTCAAGATTTAAACATGGGTCCTCTGATTTACCCTTCTGGGAACTTTTCATTGCACCATTCAATCTGCCTCCAAACAGGACTGTGATGCCAACCTCAGTGCCTTCTACTTCGCCTCCTTTACTTTCTCTCTTCCATTTTCTCCTTTCGTCTCCCAGTGACTCCCTTTTACAGCCTACTCCGTCCCTTAAAAATCACTCGCTGTCTCACATGGGGTGGGGACATTCAGGTTGCCTCTGAATGTCCTTTGTGGGGCAACATGGATCTTGATATGCTTTTATGATCCCTTTATTCAGAATTAAAATGCGAGATAAATAAGCTCTGGGGAGACAGGATTTTCTCATGTACTCTTTATAAGATATTTCTTGAGAAATTACAGTGTTTTCTTTATGCAGAATCTTCTGACATGTGAAGGAAGAGATATGGTGAAGTGAAGGTTGCATGTTAAATTTTCCTTTCTTCTAGTTTTGAGGTGCAGTTTACTGCCAGAGCCAAGGGGAAAGGAATAGAAATTAAGTTAGATGCCGGGCGTGGTGGCTTATGCCTGTAATCCCAGCACTTTGGGAGGCCGAGGCAAGCGGATCACCTGAGGTCGGGAGTTGGAGACCAGCCTGGCCTACTACTGTACTAAAAATACAAAATTAGCCAGGCGTGGTGATGCATGCTCATAATCCCAGCTACTCGGGAGGCTGAGGCAGGAGAATCACTTGAACCAGGGAGGTGGAGGTTGCAGTGAGCTGAGATCATGCCACTGCACTCCATCCTGGCAACAAGAGCGAAACTCTGTCTCAAAAAAAAAAAAAAAAGAGAGAGAGAAATTAAGTTAGATTTCCTGCCCCAATACTAATATGACTCAATTTTATGACTCAATTTTATTTTCTCTCTACTTTTCTATACTTAATCATTGTATCCTCTAAAATCTCATTTCCTTACCCAATTTTGTACTCAAGCTTATTATGTAGCCAATGTCTTTTTCCATGAACACTTCAGTTCATGCAGACCAACTATTAAACGCCCATTGAGGTCTGTCACCTAGAAGCTTGCAAGACATATCTTCATCTATATAGCATCTCTGGTTCAATGATTACTGGAAGACCGAGGAGCCAGTGCATACAAGCTAACAGTCGTCCCTTCGTATTCATGAGGGATTGGTTCTGGCACTCATCCGTGAATACAAAAATCCATGGATGCTCAAGTTCCTTATATAAAATCATTTAGTACTTTCAGACAACATAAATACATCCTTTTATACACTTAAATAATCTCAAGATTATCTATAAACTGTAATACAACATAAATGCTATATAGTTAGTTGTTATACTGTAGTATTTAGGGAATACTGACAAGAAAAGAAGTCTGTATGAGTTCAGTATAGACACAACTGTGCATATTTTAAAAATATTTTCCATCTGTGGTTGGCTGAATCCACTGGTTCAGAACCCACACATACAGAGAGTCAACTGTACTCATTATTATTACTTTTTTCCTCTTCAAAGCCACCATGTTTTATAGCTACTGGCTTGTCTGTTTTTATAAATATTTCAAAGCATTCGAGGTTCTGAAATTCCTTTGCATCTGTGGAATTTACCTGTGCTCCACTAATATCAGACTGCTCTGAGGCTACCCTTAGCTCTCCTATGGTGTTTCACATTGTGGCCACATGTGCTCATAATACATACTCAGTGAACAGAGGAAAAGGTAATATGAAATTGAGGCTCCCGGCTGGGCACAGTGGCTCACACCTGTAATCCCAGTATTTGGGAGGCTGAGGCAGGTGTGATCACCTAAGGTCAGGAGTTAGAGACCAGCCTGACCAACATGGTGAAACCCCATCTCTGCTAAAAATACAAAAAATACAAAAAAAAAAAAAAAAAAAAAAAAAAAAAAGCCAGGTGTGGTGGTGGGCACCTGTAATCCCAGCTACTTGGGAGCCTGAGGCAGGACAATCACTTGAACCTGGCAGGCGGATGTTGCAGTGAGCTGAGATTGCACCATTGTACTCCAGCCTGGGTGACAAGAGTGAAACTCAGAAAAAAAAAAAAAAAAAGAATAAAAGAGAGAGAGAGAGAGAATAAGAGAGAGACAGAGAAAGAAAGAAAAAGAAAGAAGAAAAGAAAAGAAAAAAGAAAAAGAAAGAAAGACTACCTCTATTACATTTGTTTCCTTATTTTATTTTATGTTTGGAGACAAAGTCTTGCTCTGTTGCCCAGGATAGAATGCAGTGGCATGATGAGGGCTCACTGTAGCCATAACTTCCCAGGCTCAAGGGATCCTCCCACCTCATCTCCCCAAGTTGA
Source organism: Rhinopithecus bieti (assembly GCF_001698545.2). NCBI lineage: Eukaryota > Metazoa > Chordata > Mammalia > Primates > Cercopithecidae > Rhinopithecus > Rhinopithecus bieti. Next base: position 611,002 of record NW_016803198.1, read on the forward strand.
TGGGACTACAGGCATGCACCACCACGCCCAGCTAAATTTTTTGGATTTTAGTGGAAATGAGGTCACGCTGTGTTACCCAGGCTGGTCTCGAACTCCTGAGCTCAAGTGATCCTCTTGCCTTAACTTCCCAAACTGCTGGGATTACAGGTGTGAGACACTGTACCTGGACTAAATTTGTTTCCTTCAGCTAATTTGTTTCTTCTAGGCCTTTGTTAATTCTTTTTGGTATTTGTCTTTCAAGTCAGTGTTAATATTATGAGGTTGGATTTGCATCTATGTTGAAGCCAAAAAAATATGAAACAAACATAAAAATTAATAAATAAATAAATAGAAGGAGTCTTAGACTAGAAATCAAAAGTATAAGCTCTACAATTTCATAGCAATACACTTTTGCTTTCTGAAATCAGCTTTATGCTTTGTTAAATGAGAATCATACCTGCCTCAAAAGCATTTTCTGCAATGCAGAACATTCTGTATACATAAGTCATTATAATTGTTAGGCAGAAATTTGAAGATAGATGAATTACTTCAGATTACACAGTATAAGAAGCTAATGGCTATTTTTATAGCAAGAAAGAAGCAACAAAGAGAGAGAACTGTGTCTTGAATTAAAATCATTTTTAAAAGTTCTTATTTATTGAAATTAGCCATTGTTTTTTCATATTAATACTTAATATAGGAAAAAATATGTTGATAGATGGTATGTTTATATGTTTTTGGTAGCAATGTATATTGCAATAACACTTTTTTAGAAAGCAGTTTGACTTTGTATTACAGGTCATAGACTTTTTTATTTACTTTGATCCTGTTCTAGAAATCTATCTTAAGGAAATATGAAAAATGCAGTATGCACAAATATGCCAATAAAATTATTTATAAAGGTAAAAAATGGCATTAGCCTGCATGTCAAACAAAAGAAAGATATGAATAAATTAATTATGCATAGTTATAAGGCAGCTTCAAAAATTTATGACCTGGAAGATTTTGTATAATGACAACTATATAAAGAAAATATTAATGCATATGTAAATTTGAAAGACTGAACAGTAATATACTGAAATACTAATGATGATTGCATTATTATAATTTTTTTAAACCTTCCTAAATTTATGTTTTATTTCTGAGGGCAGAAGATGTTTGGACCAGTGAATATAACTCTTGGCTATAAGTAATAATAATTTGACTCAAGAAACCTAAATGAATTGGAGTTCATTTTTCTCACTTAACAAGAAGTCCAGAAATTGTAGGTCATAGTTCTGTGACTTAACAGTGTCAAGGGTGGGAACTCTGTTGGCCTTTATTTCTTTGTTGCCAGATAATTGCTGAAGTTCTTGCCATCTTCTCTACATTTGAGGCAGAAGGAATGAAATAGAGGGAAGAGACATGCCAGTTACATCTATCTATTTTTTTTTTAACTGGAAAAAAGTAAGTTTTCTCAGAGGCCCCCAGCTTAAGTCTCTGAATGAAGATTGAATCAAGTTGGGTATCTTTACTTGGAATGGAGGCTGAGAAAACATGAGATGTAGAAAAAAAAAAAAAAGAGTGTTGAAAATAACTTTGGGATGGCTGATAAACCCTCTAGCCCACCATGATAAACTACGGCATGGGATCCTGGAAGATCTCCATATGCTTCATCTCCAGAGGCATTCCCTATTGTTCCTATCTCAGTCACCCTGACTGCTAATGATTCTACTTTTCTCCTTCCAGTTTGCCTCTACCTTCCACCTTTGTCTATCACACCAACACAAAGAAAATAGAAACGCTAGGAGGGGAAGTGAGGGTGAGCCTCAGTTCCTCATTCAGAATTCTTGACTCTGCTGAAGACATTCAGATTCCCTTAGCACATTCAGTTACAGTACTGGCAAAAACAAATACAGCTGACATAGGTCTCAATTTCTATGCAGCTCCAGTGTTGCATTTCTTTAGTCATGCATATCAAATAGTCTTAAAAACAGAAGAGAGAGTGTAGTCTCTTCCTCCTCTCTACCCTTGAGAAGACTGGCTTGGCTCTTCATGACTCATTTATTGTCTCAGAATTATTATAATAAATGAGTTATCTAGTACTGCCATAAAGATACTACCTGAGATTGGGTAATTTACAAAGAAAAGAGGCTATACTGACTCACAGTTCCACATAGCTGCAGAGGCCTCAGGAAAACTACAATTATAGTGGAAGGCAAAAGGAAGCAAGGAGAGAGAGAGCAAGAAGGAGGGAGCTCTGGACATTTATCAAACTACCAGATCTCGTGAGAACTCACTCACTGTCATGAGAACAGCAAGGGGGAAATCCGCCCGCATGATCCAGTCACCTCCCACCAGATCCCTCCCTTGACACATGGGGATTACAATTTGAGATGAGATTTCGGTGAGGACATAGAACCAAACCATATCAGTCCATTAGATGGAATCTTTAAGCTGGAGACAGTTTTATTAGACTATACTTTAAAAAAAAATTATGTAGCTGGCCGGGCGTGGTGGCTCACGCCTGTGATCCTAGCACTTTGGGAGGCCGAGGCCGAGGTGGGCAGATCACGAGGTCAGGAGATCGAGACCATCCTGGCTAACAGAGTGAAACCCCATCTCTACTGAAAATACAAAAAATTAGCCAGGTGTGGTGGTGGGCGCCTGTAGTCCCAGCTACTCGGGAGGCTGAGGCAGGAGAATAGCATGTGAACCTGCGAAGCGGAGCTTGCAGTGAGCAGAGATCGTCACGCCACTGCACTCCAACCTGGGAGACAGAGCGAGACTCTGTCTCAAAAAAGAAAAAATAAATAAATAAAATAAAATATGTAGTGTGTTACTCTCCTGGTAACTGTCATTTGACTTGTTATTAAAAAAAAAAAAAGTTTACATAGTTCTCTTGATGCTGAGAAAATTAAAAAAGTAAAAATTAGAAGGAGACCATAGATAAAACCTATAATATATATCTGGATCTGTTTCTTTTAAAATTGTAACTGACCCCAATTCACCATTGTGATTGAATTACACTATGTCAATAATGTTTCTCCCCCTTTCACTCTAGTTGTCTTCTAACCTATTCTCTCTAGAGTGAACAGAAAGACTCCTTTTATCCAAAATATTAATCGTAGATAGCTACATGCAAAAAAATGAAACTGGATCCATGTCTCTCGCCATATACAAAAATTAACTAATATGAATTAAAGTCTCAAATATAAGACCTGAAACTATAAAATCTTAAAAGAAAACCTAAAAAAAAAAAAAAAAAAAAACTGAAAACAAACAAACAAGAACTCTTCTGGACATTGGCTTAGGCAAAGAATTTACAACTAAGACTGCAAAACAAAGGCTAGTAAAATAAAAATAGACAAATGGGACTGAAACTAAAAATTTGCACAGGAAAAGAAATAACAGAGTAAACACAAAACTTACTGAATGGGAGAAGTATTTGCAAACTATGCATCCAACTGAGGACTAATATCCAGAATCTACAAGGAACTCAAACAACTTAGCAATTAAAAAACCTCATCAAAACAAAACCCATCACCCCCATCAAAACCCTATTCCTTTCAGAGATGCTTTCTCCACCCACACTAACTAAACTGGGGCTTTCCACACAGCCAGCATCTCTGTGTGGTCTTCCATGAGTTGCCACAAGGTGGGCAAAAACAGGAACAGATGTTTTTCAAAAGATATACAAGTTGCTAACAAACATATGAAAAAATCAACATCAATGCAAATTAGTTATTATAGTAAAAGTGAAAATAAAAACCACAATGAAATACCATCTTCCACTAGTCAGAATGCTTATTACTAAAAAATCAAAAAACATTGGATGTTGGCAAGGATTTGGAGAGAAAGGAATGCTTATACGAATTGGTGGGAATGTAAATTAGTACAGCCTCTATGAAAAACATTATGGAGATTTCTCAAAGAGCTAAAAATAGAACTACCATTTGATCCAGCAAGTCCACTATTAAATATCTACCCAAAGGAAAACGAATCCTTGTGTAAAAAAGACACCTACAATTGTATGTATATTGCAGCATTATTCACAATAGTAAAGTAATGGAATCAACCTAAATGTCCATCAATGGGTGATAGGATAAAGAAAATTTGGTATATATATACCATGGAATACTACTCAGCCATAAGAGAGAATAAAATCATGTTATTTGCAGCAACATGGATGCAGCTGGAGACCATTATCCTACATGAGATAAATCAGAAATTTATAAATGGGAGCTAAAAAATGGATACTCATAGATATACAGAGTGGCATAATAGACATTGGAGACTCCAAAAGGCAGGAGGGTCAGAGGAATTTAAGGGATGAAAAATTACTGTTGGATACAATGTACACTATTCAGGTTATGATTACAGACTACCACTACACAATATATCCATGTAACAAAATGGCACTCATATTCCCAAAATCTACAAAAATAAAAACAAACGAATCAGTTGCTAAAACAAAAAAATTAAAAACACCTACCAGTTTATCTAATGCATACTTTGCATTTAAAATCCAATCAGTTTCCTTACTTGTGATCCTCAGGTGTTCATTCAATATATATTAAATGAATGAGTGAAGAAGTAATGAGAACAAGTAGTTCTGTGTCTAAAAAGTGAATTATTAAAGGTTGGTGATGAGATTGAAACAGTTGACATGGAGCCAAAATTAAGACCTTGAGTGGTATGCTAATTGGTTTGACATTTACTTGTTTTACTCCATCTCATGTCATTCTCTCTTTACTCACAGTGCTTCAGCATCAATATTCTGAGAGGGGCTCCAGGGATAGTATACCCTGATACTGTTTTCATTGCCATTTCTTTCTCATCGTTTATATCCCAATTTCCTTTTACCCATTCAGAGATGCTTTCTCCACTCATACTAACTGAACTAGGGCTTTCGACACGGTCACCATCTCAGTGTTTTCTTCCATCTCAGCTTTTTGTTGGATTATTTTTGAAAATTTGTGTTATTATATTTGTTAATTATCTTGTATTTGGTAAGTGCACATCATTAGAATGAAAGACTTTTAAGAGCAGAGATCTTTTTCATCTAGTGTCTAGTCAGTTCCTGAACAATAACAGATTTACTATAGATATCTGTTTAATAGATAATGTTGATATGAAGACCACACAATAAAACAAATGTAGGCAACAAGTACATTGTCTGCCACATGTCATTTGCATAAAAATTATTGATCTCTTTTTTCTACATCCAGTTCCCCAAGGCTGTAAATTCCTCTAAGACAGGTACCATATCGTAATTAGCTTTTTTTTTTTTTTTTTTTTTTTGAGATGGAGTTTCATTCTTGTCGGCCAGGTAGAGTGTGACAGTGTGATCTTGGCTCACTGCAGCCTCTGCCTCATGGGTTCAAGTGATTCTCCTGCCTCAGGCTCCCACATGGCTGGGATTACAGGTGTCCACCACCATGCCCAGCTAATTTTTGTATTTTTCGTAGAGATGGGGTTTCACCATGTTGGCCACGCTAGTCTCGAACTTCTGACCTCTGGTGATCCATCCACCTCATCTTTCCAAAGTGCTGGGATTATAGGCGTAAGCCAGAGCACCCAGCCCATGTTGTAATTATGTTTTGCCCCAGGTCCAACATACTCTTTAGCACAAAAAAGTCAGGAGATTTTTATAGTTAACAACAGAAAGAACAAACATATAATGAGTGAATAAGGAAAATTTTAACAAACACAAAGACATTGGAATACGGCAGAAGCATTCTGGGAAACAAGGGTTAGAAAAATCAACAAAAGCCTGGGGGTCAATTTACAAAATGCTTGTAGGTTCTGTGAAGACATGAACTGTTCCTATCTTTTAAGCACTAAATCCCCATTAAATCCTTGGTGTACAGGAATGTTCCTGCAACTGAGGGGGTGTTTGTGTGTGTGTGTGTCTTAATGAGAGAGAGAGAGAGGTTTTGTGGTTGGAAAAGAAGACAGTGAAAGTTTGGAGATAATACTGGAAAAGGTAAATGATAGCAAGATTTCAGAGACTGGACTGTACAACTAACTACTTTGAGACCATTCTTGTCAGCAATGGTTTACCTTTGAACATTTGTATTATATTTTCAGAGGCAAATCAATTCAGGAAGCTGAAGTAGAATGGAGAAGATAATAGTTCATTGTCACGTCCAATAAAGTCTAATCCCTAATGATACCTGGTTCTAGAAACACAGCTAGGGTTTATATTTGGTGTTATGTTACATTTAGTAACAGTATCTTTTCTGTGGTCAGATTGAAAAGGACTGAGTATGTTAGGGTAGAATGGAGATACTAACAAAATATCTGCAGGTCACGTGGTTTTTTCATCTGTTCGTTTATCAGAGTTTGAGATGTATCAGATTTATTGGATTATCAAATCAGAACCCATTGTAGGAAAAATATTGGTGATTGTTTCTTTCCCCTTCGTGAATGTAGGGTGTTGAAATCTCATTTCAGGATGTTAAAAGTACTGGTTTTAGGGACTCTTGAAAGATGAGAAGAGTTTTCTATTCAGCTTTTGAGAAACATTGGTATAGGTTATTTGAAGCTACGTTGTGGTCTACAAGGAAAAATGATTTGGAGAAGTGGCATTGTATAACCTGAATTCAGCTGGACTTGCTTTCAGAAGTAGAAGTGAATGTTGTAAAATAGGCTGTCTGTGATGATTATGCCACATGTAAGATTTCTGTACATCATCAGACAGTGGAGGCTGGTCACTCATTTCTATAAAAGGTTCTCTGGTTTTGATAACTAACTCTATAGACATTATTGCCACTGTGGGACTTTGTTTGACATGTCAAGAATTTGTGTAGCCTCTTTGATATCAGTTTTCTTCCCTGGTGCTCCTTAGTCTTGACAGAAATTCCAGTTTTGTCCTGAATGCCTGTCAAACAACAGGAAAACTAGGGATATTAAATGAATTATAAAAATATCTTGAGAAATAACATGATCCTGCCACTCTTAACATCTTTTAAAGGGTGTATGTTTATCTTCACAGAGTTGTCATGAAATATATCTCATATATATTCAAAAAGCAAAGTATTACTAATTTGTGTATTCAGTGAAAAAACTGTTTCTGCGTCTTATATATTTGGCAATTTTTGTTTTTTGTTTGTTTGTTTTGTTTTGAGACAGAGTCTTGCTCAGTCTCTGATTGTACAATGGCATGATCTCAGCTCACTGCAACCTCCACCTCCTGGGTTCAAGCCATTCTCCTGCCTCAGCCTTCTCAGTAGCTGGGATTACAGGTGTCCACCACCACACCCAGCTAATTTTTATATTTTTAGTAGAGACAAGATTTCACCATGTTGGTCAGGCTGGTCTCGAACTCCTGACCTCATGATCTGCCCGCCTCAGCCACCCAAAGTGCTGGGATTATAGGTGTGAGTCACTGCTCCCAGCTAGGAAATGTTTATGCTATTTTCCTTTTACAGAGATATGTAAAAATTATTGTTTGAAGAATTCAAGAAGTCTTGTGTTAAACAATCATGTTTAATTGCATTCAAGTCAATGTTTTCTAAACCTATTTGAATATAGAACACTATTTTTATAGAACATCTGTTAACACTTTGCAAATTAATAGTGCTATATGAAACCCACTTGGGAAATGATGACCTACATAATTATTGTACCATGAATGGAAAAATATTTCTTGACAAATAAACATGTGAATCTCATGAGAGCATGTGAAGATAATTTATTTCCTTATGATATAAATTTCTGAGGGACATATAAGCTTTTGGTAATAAGTCATTTTAAATTATATGTGTAAAGCACATAGTGAAATGCTTGTTCCTTAGAAGGTACTTAATAAATGTTAACCATTATTAAATTAGTAAATTCACATTGAGAAACCAACATCTTATTGTATTGGTATTGATCAATTAGTTCTCTTTAGTAGTAGATTATGAGACCTTCTAGGGTCTAATAATTTTTGTCAAAGCACAAGAATATTACATTTCTGATTTGTATCTATCAATTGTTTTTCATATGTACTGATGTTTTCTGTAGTAACAGTAGTTGTGTCTCCATAAAATATTACTGGAATCGCATTCTAATATTGTTCTAACATGAATGCTCTCTTGCACATACATCGTATGGTGTGCAATAATATCCTCTTAGATTTATTTCATTATCTTCAATCCTGCAACTCTGTATTACTCTTAGTGATTGTGATTGCAATAAAAGGAAACATCAGTATCCTATCTATGTAAAAATCCAGGAGCAAGGACCTTGTGGACTTTTAATTTTCACTCAGTCTTTCAGATGTTGGTTGCTTCCCTGACAAATGGGGCCATTCTCTTTATTGCTGAGGTTGGCTGAAAGGAGCCCTGGCTTGTAAAATGCAGGATAACTGCATCCTTAACTGTAAAATACATCCAGATACTGCTCCTTTCCCTCACACCTCAGCCTGAAAACAAAATAAAACAAAAAGCAGGCAAGAATAGAAAGAATATTCTTAGCTGAGCCAGCATGATATAAATGCTGTATTACCAGCTGCTCATTGAGCCACAGCTGAACAGATCTGCAGACTTCAAGCTGCCCCACATCCTCCTCTTAATACTGATGGGAGAAAATCCCTATGGACATCCCAAGCAGGAAGTCTTGCTTACCCAAACTGACACCCTAAAGAAGGGTGCTCTTCTTTCTAGTCTTCGTAGTGTGAAAACTTCCAGGACATACTTCCTAGGGAAGTATCCTTAGGCACATCAGAATAGTAATGAATTCTTCTATTTGCAGACTTTGATGTGCATGAAGTCCTTCCCTGTATTTTGTATCATGGGACGTATGTCTTTCCCTGTACATCGTATTATGGGGGCTTAAACAACCTGTGAAGATTATTTTGCAGATACAAAACTAAGGCTTATGGAAGGAAGTTGACTTGACCAAAGATTTTGACCACACATCATCACAGTCTGAGGTTGTTCCAGATAAGCAAATAGAAGGTATTGAATATGGTTTGCAAATTTTCTTGCATTCTTTAAAAAAAAAAAGATCTGAAAAGTTTGTTAAACAAAGAGATTCCCAGATGTCTTTTTCTTCCCTTGACCCAACGAAGGATGGGGACTTCGCAGGTTTCAGCGTGAGAGGAAACCAAAGGGTGTGGCAGTGCTTTTCAAATTTTTAATATGTTTACAAATAAATTGGGAATCTGTGGAGGGGCCTGAAGATGTGCATTTCTTGGAAGATCTCAGGTGAGGGTTGCCACTGCTGAATGTCTGTGGACCATGATTTGGGTAACTCGGTCTAACTGATTCTGATGGAAGTGGACTTGAAAGAAAACTATGTTAAAGATCCCTCCATCTGACAATTATTTAGTAAGTTCTACAATTGGAATCATGCTTGAATCGGATTCGCCTTTTAGACTGAGAAAGCTATCGTAAATGTAAAATTATGGGTTAGTGGGAGCAACTTTTAGAAAAGAGAACAATAACTGTATGTATTAGTGTTCTCTAGAGAGACAGAATTAATAGGATATATGTATGTATATATAATATATACACACATATATATAAATAAACTCCCATATATTTGATATATATATAGATATCAGAGAGAAAGAGAGATATATAGGATATATAATATATTATATACTTAATATATATTGTATATA